>NW_027175853.1:0-2500 GCF_023055335.1 Clinocottus analis
GACGTCAATGCCTAGTACTGACGCAGCCCTTCAAAAAAAAAGACAGCTTTTTTCTTTCTTTCTTTCCCTCTTCTCGTCAGCAAAGCTTAATTACTACATTTCTACAGCGCTCCGTCGACTTAAAAAAGAAAAAAGAGAGAAAGGAGGATCCCGCGGGGAGTTTCGGGTAAATCCGCGTTCATCAGTGTTTGGAGCTGCTGCGCGTTCATGAGTTGAGCTGAAGACGAGACACGCAGCGTCCGCGACGCGCGCTCCCCACGGCAGCGCGTGCAGGGAGAGCGTGTAGTTTAAGGCTGAGGATGAGGATGATGATGATGATGATGATGATGATGATGATGGTGGTGCTGTTGAAGCCACATTGGGTTTCTTTAAAAAAAAACCTGCAATGATGCAACGAGGGGAATGAGAGTTCTCGTTCAGTTGGAGAGGAAACATGAATCTGCATTTCACGCACTGAGCGAAGCCTTTTCGTGAGTGTTTCCTTCTCTCTCCTTCCTCGTACTGAGACCTAAAAATAGCATCATAGTTTTGATCGTGCGCCATAAATAGACAGACGGGTATCACTTGTATAAAAATAGGAGGCGATCCATGAGCGAGCCTGGAGAATAACTCAAGCTGGAATTAATCTGTTGCGTTTTCTTCCAGACTCCTGTTGCAGCTCTTCACTAAAACCTCTCTCTCCTCTCTCCTCTCTCTCTCTCTCTCTCTCTCTCTCTCTCTCTCTCTCTCTCTCTCTCTCTCTCTCTCTCTCTCTCTCTCTCTCTCTCTCTCTCTCTCTCTCTCTCTCTGTTTCTCTCCCAGTTTAGCACGAGGACGTGCCCGCGCCGCGGTGAGTGAGACACATGCGATGTTTAATTCCGTGTACTTTAGTTGTTGTTGTGCATTGTGGTATAGTGCATGCTCCTTCTCTAACATGTTCTGCCTCCTCCCTCTGCCTCATGCACGCGCACAACACGCTCGGTCGTGTGGGGTTTTATTGTCGGCATGCTTCACGCGCTGTTAGTGTCTGAAGCGTGAGGAGCAGAGCTCTTCCTGCGGAGGAGAATCACCCTTTAGTAAATAGCAAGTGCAAAAACTCCCTTTGTCTGTTGGCGCTGTTGAGTCTCTATCACATATGTTGCCCCCCCCCCTCGCCCCTCCCCCCTCCTTTGCCCCCCCCCCCCCCCCCCCTCTCCCATCTCCCTGCTTAACCGCGAAAGCGAGGGGAACCCTTCTCTGATGAGCGCTTGAGGACGCCTTTCCCTCCCTATTCTTTTTTGTTGTATTTTTTAAAAAGAGGAATCTTACTGACAGAGAAGCTGCGGTGGAGGAGGAAGAGGAGGAAGAGGAGGAGGAAGAGAGAGGAAGAGGAGGGAGGGGCAGGAGCTGTTGCTGCAGCAGAGACCGCGCGGGGAAACCCGGAGCTGTCCAGCAGCGGTGCTGCTGAAACCACAGCGCGTGTGGTGGTGGTGTTCGCTTGCGTGTGTGTGCGCGTGCGTGTGCGCGCGTGTTTTGTTCTTGGCCGCCAAAAGCTTTATTTACTCCTGTTTGCAAACCAAAACAGCGTCTATTCTGAGTGAATCCTCATTCCTGACGCTGGAGGAGAAATACCCCACCTCCTCCTCCTCCTCTTCTCCCCCCCCCCCCCTCCTCCCACCTCCTCCTCCTCTCCTCCTCCCCCCCTCCGCCTCCCCCCCCTCCTCCTCCTCTCCTCCTCCCCCTCCTCCTCCCTCCCCTCCCCCCTCCTCCTCCTCTCCTCCTCCCCCCTCCTCCTCCCCACCTCCTCCTCCTCTCCTCCCTCCTCCCTCCTCCCCCCACCTCCTCCCTCACTGAGGGGAGACATTTGGCTTGGGAAAGATATTCTACAGAGCTTTTCCCGCGCCCGTATAGTTTGAACGGCCTCATTGGACGCCATAGAGAGAGAGAGAGAGAGAGAGAGAGAGAGAGAGAGAGAGAGAGAGAGAGAGAGAGAGAGAGAGACGAGAGAGAGACAGAGAGAGAGGGAGAGAGAGAGAGAGAGAGAGAGAGAGAGACAGAGGGAGACAGAGGGAGAGAGAGAGGTTTAAAGGTTTAAAGGTTTCGGGGTTCCGCGTCTCTAACTTCATTGAAGGTTTTGTCTCATCACGTGACCTTCGCGTCGTGGCGCGCGAGCGGCGGAAGGAGCGTCGCGTTGTTTCCTCTAAACTCCGAGAAAGAGTTTTACAAAAAGAGAATCGCCCGTTTTCAGCTCCGGTGTCTGCAGCCCGACAGTCCGGTTGTGACGCAAGAACCGCCGCTGATCTCCCGCAAACCTCATTCACGTGCACGACTTTGGCCAATTTGACAATTTACACCCGATCCAGCGACGGAACCCTCACATCGACCACCTGTCTTTGTCATGCAACCAACAACAAGAGAGATCCCGACTGTAGCTTCACTCCACCTGCGGTACATTCCTCCAGCTCCACAAACACCGACAGAGCAACACAACAGCGCTCTCATTCCTCGTCGTGTCAAAAACGCGCAAACAGCGACTCTTGGG
>NW_027175853.1:7500-25000 GCF_023055335.1 Clinocottus analis
CATGTCCAACACGTGTTCGTGCTCATTAACAGCTGGATGGAAGTTTCTCTCCGCGCTGATGGTTTGTTCTCCTGAAGGTTTGAGGCCAAAACATGAAACACTGAAACCAAGAAAACGCGTGAAAACAGGAACAATCTGATCTTAGTAATATTCCTGTGTGATGCGCAGGAGGCCTGTGAGTATGACGTAATATCCCTCATGCCTTACAGTCATCATCTTAATCCTAATCTGGCCTATGAGGTGACCCGGCGACATCTCAGTGTCTCCCGGTATTCAGACTCCTGCTTCGCTGCATCTTCACCGTGCATGACGTCACGACTCACACCGACACACGTCACTGCGTTTTCTGACACTGATGCAGGAACCCGCCCCGTCATCACGTCATGTGACACGTGACTGTTGTGTCTCCTCTTCTGTTGAACCAGCGCGTTTGTGTTTCAAACACCTGAAAGTTTTCTGCTGATTATTAATCATCGTTTTATGAAGGAGTGCTGAGCGTGGCTGCAGCGGGTTGGAGGCATTTCATTGCAGCTATTTGGCGTCCCGTTGCACGTGATGGTGCGTTCAGGTGCTCCTCCTCTCACCTGCTTCTGAGACAGGAAGTGGTAATCACAGTCACACTCATGTGCTTTTGCAACAAAATGGAGGCTGGAGATGTTTTAGTGTGTGTGTGTGTGTGTGTGTGTGTGTGTGTGTGTGTGTGTGTGTGTGTGTGTGTGTGTGTGTGTGTGTGTGTGTGTATAAAAACACACCAGCTGATTTTACAGAAGTCGAGCTGTCTTAGTTATTTTTTGTTGAAGAAGTAAAGCGTTGCTTTCTGGAACTACGAATGAGCGTTGTGTTGCATCGCTGTGTGTAACACTGTGTGTAACACTGTGTGTGACGCTGTGTGTAACACTGTGTGTAACACTGTGTGTAACACTGTGTTGCATCGCTGTGTGTAACACTGTGTGTGACGCTGTGTGTGACACTGTGTGTGACGCTGTGTGTGACGCTGTGTGTAACACTGTGTGTGACACTGAGTGTGACATTGTGTGTGTTGCTGTGTGTAACATTGTGTATATGATCATATACACAATGTCACACAGTGTATCACACACAGTGTGACGCTGTGTGTGTTGCTGTGTGTAACATTGTGTATATGATCATATACAGTATATTATTGTGGCTCAAGTGAAGCTTCATGATTTCTCTCTAAACCTCGTTCTCACGCTGTGTTTCCTGCAGCGATGAAGATGTTTTATTGGTCCAGGTTTTGAGATTTAAAAAATAAATCTGATATTTTTTGCCTCCACGTTTAAACGGCGTGAAGCAGCGTCCTCATTTATCAGGATGAGACACAAAACTCTGCCGGCTGTCGTCAGACAGAAAAGCTGCTGAAGAGCGACGTGGAGACGTCCTGGTCCGTCTCTCACAGCTGAGGATGAAGAGGATGAAGAGGATGAAGAGGATGATGAAGCCTCTCAGCTGTTCTCTGAAGAGTAAAACACGTCTGAAAGCAGAAGAGCTGCGTGAGGAAACGTGAGTTCAGGTGAACTGAAAACCTTTCCACTGTAAACCTGAACAGACCGAATCCTGACGCGTCTTCAGCCTCAGCCCCGTGACGCAGGGAGCGTCCACTTCTTCACTTCTTCATCTGTCCACTTCTTCACTTCTTCACCTGTCCACTTCTTCACTTCTTCATCTGTCCACTTCTTCACTTCTTCATCTGTCCACTTCTTCACTTCTTCACCTGTCCACTTCTTCACTTCTTCATCTGTCCACTTCTTCACTTCTTCACCTGTCCACTTCTTCACTTCTTCATCTGTCCACTTCTTCACTTCTTCACCTGTCCACTTCTTCACTTCTTCATCTGTCCACTTCTTCACTTCTTCACCTGTCCACTTCTTCACTTCTTCATCTGTCCACTTCTTCACTTCTTCACCTGTCCACTTCTTCACTTCTTCACCTGTCCACTTCTTCACTTCTTCATCTGTCCACTTCTTCACTTCTTCATCTGTCCAGTTCTTCACTTCTTCATCTGTCCACTTCTTCACTTCTTCATCTGTCCACTTCTTCACTTCTTCATCTGTCCACTTCTTCACTTCTTCACCTGTCCACTTCTTCACTTCTTCATCTGTCCACTTCTTCACTTCTTCATCTGTCCACTTCTTCACTTCTTCATCTGTCCACTTCTTCACTTCTTCATCTGTTCATTTGTTCATTTGTTCATTTGTTCATTTGTTCAGTTCTTCATTTGTTCATTTGTTTATTTCTTCATTTCTTCATTTGTTTATTTCTTCATTTGTTTATTTGTTTATTTGTTTATTTGTTCATTTCTTCATTTGTTCATTTGTTCATTTGTTTATTTGTTTATTTCTTCATTAGTTTATTTGTTTATATTTATTTATTATTTTAACTGTGACAGGCTGGTTTTCATCTGAGGTCTCTGGCCAGTTTTCTTTTTTTATGGCAGCCTGGAAATATATTTAATATCACACCAAACTAATTAGATGTATATTTAAACACTAAAGACACAAAATAAACACCAAAAAATACAAATACACATTTACACCAAAGAGACCGACAACAAGACAACAAGACAACAAGACAACAAGACAACAAGACAACAGGACAACAGGACAACAGGACAACAAGACAACAAGACAACAAGACAACAAGACAACAGGACAACAGGACAACAGGACAACAGGACAACAGGACAACAGGACAACAAGACAACAAGACAACAGGACAACAGGACAACAGGACAACAAGACAACAGGACAACAAGACAACAAGACAACAAGACAACAGGACAACAGGACAACAGGACAACAGGGTTGTACGTGGTTCTTCTTCCTGTGTGTGACGGAAGAGCAAAGTGTGAGATGTAAAATATTTCAAGAGCAAAGTGTTGTTGTTGTTGTTGTTGTAAACAGTCATGTTTGTGTGAAGCTGCTCGTATGTTTAGTGCGTCTCTGAAACTCTCCTGATGGTTCTCAGAATCAGAAATGTTTTATTGCCACATAAGTTATTACAAACGAGGAATTTGTCTTGGCGGAGGGTGCATCATAAAACACAACAACAACAACAACAACAACAAGCAATATTTAACTGTACAAGTGAAAGTATAAAAATTTGGATATAAAAAACAAGTAAATGTGCAGTAAATAAGTAGCGATGCAAGTCAAATAAAAATAACGATCAATAACGATGATGATGATGATGATGATGATGATGATGATGATGATGATGATGATGATGATGATGATGAGCGTGAAGGTAACAGCACAGAATGAGGTCATCCTCCAGCAGCTGTGCTGTTTCACAGGATCCTCCTGCTTCTTCCTCTGACTCGTCTTCATCGAGTTGACTCAACCGGATGCTAAATGGTGGTTGTGTGTTTTCTCGCTTGTGTGCAGCTGCTTCAGGTTGTGGCCTCACAGTCGTCAGCGCGTAGAGTTTATGGACGAATCCTTCGTGCTGGAGGACACACAAACATCAACAAGCTCCAAATGGGTTTGAATCCTGACTTTAAAGGACAGCGTTCACACCACCTTTCATTGGCCTTCATAGGCGAAGGACGTCTTACCTTCTGAGTGTAAAGGACTCGAGGTGACCGACCTGTGACCTCTGACCTGTGACCTCTGACCTGTGACCTCTGACCTGTGACCTCTGACCGACGGCGTGTTTCTAAGTCCAGAATGTTCAGGACATTAAAGATGATTCTGAAAAGCAGAATAGCTGCTGCCTTGTTCCTGAAGTCTGACCCTGCAACCTCCTGAAGGTGATGTCATCACATGATTTAGTGACCTCATTATCATCCAAAACAACAAAACAATTGTTGATATTTCTGATGTTTTACACAGTGAAGAAAAACAATTTGACCAAAAGATCACTGAAGAGACGAGTTCAGGACATTAAAACATGTCATCATGTTCATGTTGTGTTTCTCCAGCTGTTCACATCAAACCATGAAAAGTCATGAAATATGAACCCAAAACAAAAATGTTAATGTTTATTTAGAGACGTTAAATATTGAATAGGATCAAATTGACTCCAAAGATAAGAACAAGAGGGTGAAATGTTTGTTTTGGGACGTCACCAACAGCTCATTTAAAGGATAAAGTATATATATATATATATATATATATATATATATATATATATATATATATATATATATATATATATATATATATATATATATATATGCAAATGATAATCAGAGAACATTTTACCTCTTTAACAAATGAGTATACATTTTCAATGAAACAAGTTTTTTCTGTGTTTTTACAGATGTATTCGCTGTAAAGTCTGAGAAGCTTCACTAAACATCTCTGAAGAACATCCTCATCCTCTCAGATGAAGAACATCCTCATCCTCTCAGATGAAGAACATCCTCATCCTCTCAGATGAAGAACATCCTCATCCTCTCAGATGAAGAACATCCTCATCCTCTCAGATGAAGAACATCCTCATCCTCTCAGATGAAGAACATCCTCTCAGATGAAGTGACCTCGTGACAGCAGGTCGTCATCATCGCGGTGAGTTCAAGGTTCAAAGTTCTGATGTAAATAAACTGCTTGGTGGTTCTTGGCTCTTCTCTGGCTTCCTGCTCTGGAGCTTCACATCTGGACTGAAGCAGCTTCACATCTGGACTGAAGCAGCTTCACATCTGGACTGAAGCAGCTTCACATCTGGACTGAAGCAGCTTCACATCTGGACTGAAGCAGCTGAACTTCCTGCAGTGGAACTGTGATGAGAAGATGTCGTTGTGTCAGGATGAGAAACATCTCAGACGTCTCTGATGATGATGAAGAGACTTCATGGTCTCTGATGATGATGATGATGATGATGATGATGAAGAGACTTCATGGTCTCTGATGATGATGATGATGAAGAGACTTCATGGTCTCTGCTGCTGCTGATGATGATGATGATGAAGAGACTTCATGGTCTCTGCTGCTGATGATGATGATGATGATGAAGAGACTTCATGGTCTCTGCTGATGATGATGATGATGATGATGAAGAGACTTCATGGTCTCTGGTGATGATGATGATGAAGAGACTTCATGGTCTCTGCTGCTGCTGATGATGATGATGATGAAGAGACTTCATGGTCTCTGATGATGATGATGATGATGATGAAGAGACTTCATGGTCTCTGATGATGATGATGATGAAGAGACTTCATGGTCTCTGATGATGATGAAGAGACTTCATGGTCTCTGGTGGTGATGGTGATGATGATGATGATGATGATGATGAAGAGACTTCATGGTCTCTGCTGATGATGATGATGATGATGAAGAGACTTCATGGTCTCTGGTGATGATGATGATGATGAAGAGACTTCATGGTCTCTGGTGATGATGATGATGATGATGAAGAGACTTCATGGTCTCTGGTGATGATGATGATGATGATGAAGAAGAGACTTCATGGTCTCTGGTGATGATGATGATGATGAAGAAGAGACTTCATGGTCTCTGGTGAAGATGATGATGATGATGATGAAGAGACTTCATGGTCTCTGGTGATGATGATGATGAAGAGACTTCATGGTCTCTGGTGATGATGATGATGAAGAGACTTCATGGTCTCTGGTGATGATGATGATGAAGAGACCGTGGTCATGCTGGTGATGATGATGATGATGATGATGATGATGATGAAGAGACTTCATGGTCAACCAGTTCAACCAGTTCAACCGGTTGAACCGGTTTAACCGGTTGAACCAGTTCAACCAGTTTAAATGGTTGAACCGGTTGAACCGGTTGAACCGGTTCAACCGGTTCAACCGGTTGAACCGGTTCAACCAGTTTAACCAGTTTAACCGGTTCAACCAGTTCAACCACCGGCTCGATGTTACCAAACCTTTGACTTGGTTCTCGTCTGGACTTGAACCAACAACCTCAGATCGTCACTGGAGGACGTTGTTGAGCACGTGATGCGTTCAATGACCTGCTCCCTGAACACAGCTGTGTGTCACGTCGTCTCTCTTCCCCAGAAAGTTGTGTTTTTAATTTGTTTTCATAAAAATAAAACAGCGACAAAGCGACTCGGTTAGTTTAGTAAATAAATGTAATAAATAAAGTCTGTAAGAAAGATGAAAGCAGGTGCTTTTAAATAAAGTCTTCAACTTCTATTCTCTCAGAGTTTGTTGACTCTTCAAACAACAAAATGTCTCTTCATGGAAACATAATTCATAAAGCAGCTTCACTGCAGACGAGTCAGGAACATTTTTCTGTCTGGATGTTTTTGAAAAAGTATTTTAAAAAGTGAAAAGTCAGTTTTCTTTGTGAAATTCTTCCTCGTGAGCAAACAGAGATGATGAAAAGCTCCACATGAAGAAAACACATGATCATAATAATAAAGAGCAAAAGAGATTCAACACAACATTTAGACAACATTCAGACCTGAGTCTGAAAGATGAACTAATGTATTTATTGATAAAACACTTTAATAAACTCTCTTCAGACAGAATCATAACTTCAGTTTAAAGCTCTGGAATATGACTCGTGCTCATAGGAGAAATATACTTTTCCATATTTCTTATATTAACTTTGGCCAGGTGTCTGTAAACAATAAGTAAATTTATTTATTCATCACATCATCATTTATTTAACAGTTTATTAATTTATTTCACCTGGTATGAATCTGGATGATGTAAAAATGACTTTATTAATAATGTTAGAGGCATAAAAGTGATTTAAGATTTACCTTCATGTGGAAAACACACGAGTGATGCTTCATGTCAAGTTCAGATGTTGAAAAATTAAAAACTAATTTATATATATATATATATATATATATATGTATTTATATATATATAAATAAATATATATTTATATATATATATATTTATATATATATAAATATATATTTATTTATATATACGTGGGTTTACTGTTTGTCTTGTGGCTATATGTGTGTGTGTGTGTGTGTGTGTGTGTGTGTGTGTGTGTGTGTGTGTGTGTGTGTGTGTGTGTCGTGACTCAGTGCTCGATGGTTTTCGCTCCCTTTATTTATTTTTAGCTGAGCAACGTTTTATATGACCAACCTGTACACACACACACACACTCACACACACACACACACACACACACACACACACACACACACACACACACACACACACACTGATATATATATTGATATTTGATGCAGTTTTTTCTGTTAAACTGGACAAATTTGTTTTGTTATACATTGTTATGTTGTTTTCATTTTAAAAATGTCATTGTGTGTGTGTGTGTGGGTGTGTGTGTGTGTGTGTGGGTGTGTGTGTGTGTGTGTGTGTGTGTCGTCCTTCCCTCCATTGTCTCTGTGTACTTTGGTTACTTTGGAGAACATCAGCTGATTATTTATTATTATTATTATTCTTGCTGTTGTTGCTTCAAAGTATTTTTTAAGTTGTCGTACTCTAACGTGCAACTGGTGTTTGTGTTGCTCGCAGCATTAAATAATTACATTTGAATAATAAAGGTTACTGTGAGATGTTTCACAATGAATCCAGATTAAAGAGCGCTGCACCGGAAACGCTTTGCTCTTGCTTTCTATACTAAATATTATATTATTATAATAAATATGTATTTAATGCTCTGACCAAGTGAAACATAACCCCTTCACCTCCAGCCGGCATCTAACAGCCTGAAAGAAGAAAACACAACTTTTGATTTGATTTTGGGTGAACTGACACTTTCAAAGTGTTTCCATCCTCTGGAGCGAAATACAGGAACCCATATGGTTCATATTATATTCTATATATTATATTATATCATATCGTATCATATATTATATCAGATTGTATATCACATCACACCCTTTCATATCGTGTCGTATTGTCTGGCTCAAAGCCTGCGTCGTGCAGACGGGAGACCGGACGAGCGTAAAATAATAAATGAGCACATTTATTTAAAGAATGCATGAACTAAACAAAGAGTCAGAACTGGTGACGTCCTCGTGAGCGAGAACGTGTTGAGCAAACAAAAGAAACGCAGCCGGTCGACGACGACGACGACGACGTCCAGCTTCATCTGCAGAGACTCTGCAGCTCCATTTTAATACCCAGCATGCCCCATGCAGACAACCTTTTGGCTCAAAATACGTAACTTTTCCACGTTTGAACCGAAGAACACAAAGTGTGACTGAAACTCTTCCTCACAGGACGCGACTGTGTTTCACTGAGATCTTTCTTTCAGTCTTAATCTATGAAGGAACATTTGTGTCTTTCTTACCCGAGCACATTTTTTTCACACAGTTTGTAAAAAATGCTCTAAAAAAAAAACAATTCACTTGCAATAAAAAAATTGCTTGAAAGAAAACTGCGTTTAAAAAAAAAAAAAACTCCAAAAAGTTACAACAAAAAATTTGCTCTCAAAAGTAAAAATTGCTCTAAAAAAAAAAAATTGCTCTAAAAAAAAAAAATTGCTCTAAATAACCTTTCCCAGCGTCTGGGTCACACGGGGTTCTACTAATGTGTCTCTGGTTCTTTAGCTTCTCAAAGCTGATGAGACAAGTTTCCCTCAGAGCAGTTCCAGGTCTCCACAACATGGTGCAGATCTTCAGGTGACTGGAATGAAGACGTTCACACAAGAGAGGAACCATTGAAAGCTCATGAAGCTTCTTCCTCTGAGACGTGAAGTTGTAGTACTGACATGTTACAGCGCTACACACATGTTTTACACACAACCAAACTCACAGGAGTTATTTTAACTTGTATCATACATGCGTAGCTAACCTGCTAACATAGCATCAGGTGCATGTACCGTTAGCCGCTGTGGGCTAACGGTACATGCAGCAGGAAGTGGGGCTGCATGTCAACAGCAGCCTCCATGTTGTTTACAAGAGACTCCACGACAACAACAACATGAAGACAAAGTGATGCTGCATTTAAATTAACATCGACAACAGAGCAGCATGACGTCATCTCACCTCAGTGTCTCACGTGACCTCCTGTTCGTGTGAGTGAGCCAGAGCCCACCAATAGAAACTCATCCAGCAGCTCAGGCCCCGCCCACTACGGCCACTACCCACCTTGGAACTTTTGGGATTGAGAGCAAAGTTGTTGTTTTTTTCTCTTGAGAGCAATTTGTTTTTATTTTGGAGAGCAATTTTTTTTTGAGAGAGAGAGAGAGAGAGAGCAATTTTTTATTTATTTTGGGAAGCACTTTTTTTTTTTGAACAGCAATTTATTGTTTTTTTGACGGAGAATTTTTTTATTTTTTTTGGAGAGCAATTCTTTTTTTGAGAGCAAAGATTTGGAGATAATTTACTTCCAGACAAGAAATTTGCCGGGGTAAAAAAGACACAGGTCTTCCTTCATACTAATCTTTCCTAAACGGTGTCTGATTGACGCTCCAGGTTCCAGTTTTCTTCGGGTGGATTACAGAAGTTCTGTGAGAAATGAATCGGCTTGTTTTCTGGGTGAAGGAGCGTTTTTGTTCGACTCCCCGTCCGTTATTTTTTGCAGTGTTCCTACTTCCTGGTTCAGGAACGTATGAGAACAGCTGGAGGGCAGCTAGTGAGCTCATTTATTTACTTATAGAGAATTCACTCTCATCGGATCCACTCGCCTTCATCATCCACTCGCCTTCATCATCCACTCGCCTTCATCATCCACTCGTCTTCATCATCCACTCGCCTTCATCATCCACTTCCCTGTTTGGATATTTTAAAAATCATTTCTTGCTTTCCTTTTTTCTTGTTTTCTCTGCGATCCCCAACTTGTTCTTTTCCTGTTTCTAAGTTTCTGCCTCACTTGTGATTCTTCATCTCTACCCTCATCTGTCTCTCCCTCACTCGTCTTCATCTTCCTCTCCTCACTCGTCTTCATCTTCCTCTCCTCCCTCATCTTCCTCTCCTCACTCGTCTTCATCTTCATCTCCTCCCTCATCTGTCTCTCCCTCACTCGTCTTCATCCTCCTCTAAAAAAAAGTACTTTATCTATCTCTGAGATGCAGTAAAAAGTACTTTATCTATGAGATGGAGTAAAAAGTACTTTATCTCTGAGATGCAGTAAAAAGTACTTTATCTATGAGATGGAGTAAAAAGTACTTTATCTCTGAGATGCAGTAAAAAGTACTTTATCTATGAGATGGAGTAAAAAGTACTTTATCTATGAGATGGAGTAAAAAGTACTATATTCACCTCATGAACGATGTAGAAATAGATGTTTTCATACTTTCAGGAGAAGAGAACTTCAGGTGGATTACTCACCCTCTAGTCTCACCCTCTAGTCTCACCCTCTAGTCTCACCCTCTAGTCTCACCCTCTCGTCTCACCCTCTAGTCTCACCCTCTAGTCTCACCCTCTAGTCTCACCCTCTAGTCTCACCCTCTAGTCTCACCCTCTAGTCTCACCCTCTCATCTCACCCTCTAGTCTCACCCTCTCGTCTCACCCTCTCATCTCACCCTCTAGTCTCACCCTCTAGTCTCACCCTCTAGTCTCACCCTCTAGTCTCACCCTCTCGTCTCACCCTCTCATCTCACCCTCTAGTCTCACCCTCTAGTCTCACCCTCTAGTCTCACCCTCTCGTCTCACCCTCTAGTCTCACCCTCTAGTCTCACCCTCTCATCTCACCCTCTAGTCTCACCCTCTAGTCTCACCCTCTAGTCTCACCCTCTCATCTCACCCTCTAGTCTCACCCTCTAGTCTCACCCTCTCATCTCACCCTCTAGTCTCACCCTCTGGTCTCACCCTCTCATCTCACCCTCTAGTCTCACCCTCTAGTCTCACCCTCTAGTCTCACCCTCTCATCTCACCCTCTAGTCTCACCCTCTAGTCTCACCCTCTAGTCTCACCCTCTCATCTCACCCTCTAGTCTCACCCTCTAGTCTCACCCTCTCATCTCACCCTCTCATCTGAATCACAGTGTTTCCTGTAAAGTGAAGCTCTTCTCGGCTTCATTCACAAACATCAGCAGCATATTTTAATATTTTAATGCTGCAGATGTTGTTGTTGAATCTTTGTGCTGAACAAAGAGCCGTCGGGCTGATGGTTCCAGCTCCATGCTCGTGGGTTCAGCGGGTTCAGAGCCCACGTAAGCTCCATTTAGTCTGAGTCCATGTCCGGTTTAATAAACCATCGTTTCACTGATGGAAAAACAGAAGATATGCAAAATGTTTCACCAGCATCTTCAAATCCAGTTCTGATTGTGTTAGTGTTGACTTCATGAAGCGGTGCATTGATTTGTTACAGGTGAGCTCACCAGGTGAGCACAAAATAATACAATGAAGTGTTCATGGAGTCGTAGAGTTGATCATATGTACGTTAAATATGATATTTCAATCACAAAAATGGCAAAAAAACACTTTTTACATAAAATGTTGTCCTGTTTTTTTTGCTTTCTGCTCACAGGAGCCAGCGTGTCGGTTCCACAACCCGAAGCGACGACAACGCGTCAGTTCCCACTAGGACGGCAGGTATGATGCTAGCAGCTACATGATGCTAGCAGCTTCATGATGCTAGCAGCTACATGGTGCTAACAGCTAAATGATGCTAGCAGCTACATGTAGCTACTGCGATCGCTTGGCCGTCGCTTCACAGACGGCTCAACAGCAACGATGTGTAGCAATCACCCTCTAGTCTCACCCTCTCATCTCACCCTCTAGTCTCACCCTCTAGTCTCACCTTTTAGTCTCACCCTCTCGTCTCACCCTCTCGTCTCACCCTCTAGTCTCACCCTCTCATCTCACCCTCTGGTCTCACCCTCTCATCTCACCCTCTCATCTCACCCTCTGGTCTCACCCTCTCATCTCACCCTCTGGTCTCACCCTCTGGTCTCACCCTCTGGTCTCACCCTCTGGTCTCACCCTCTCATCTCACCCTCTGGTCTCACCCTCTGGTCTCACCCTCTCATCTCACCCTCTGGTCTCACCCTCTCATCTCACCCTCTGGTCTCACCCTCTCATCTCATGCAGGAGCAGCTGTAACTCTCAGCTGCAGGTTATTCATGTTACTTTGATTCTTTCTTCCCGACATCAATGAAACTCTGCCTCTGATTGGCTGATGGCCTTCTTTGCAAAACAGGAGCATATAGTAATAATAATAATAATAATAATAATAATAATAATAATAATAATAATAATAAGTGTTCCCATCCAAAGGACAATGTCTTCTGACAGTTTTATTCACATTGCTTTAAATTTTATTTTCATTGTGTGATCATTTTACAGTATATATATATATATATATATATATATATATATATATATATATATATATATATATATATATATATATATATACCAGTATCTCCTCTTTCTTTAATTCATCATCGTTCACGTCCTCTTTTATTAAACTGTTGGTCATAACTTTTTTGATTTGTGGACAAACATATGAATAAATTATTTTGAAGTTTTCTCAATCTGCTCTTTTGTCGTTCACAATATCATTTAAAGGCAAAAGAAATAAATACAAATAAATGTAAATACATTATTAAGCTATTTTAGGTGTTATTTATAATTTTGGTCCAAAATGATTTACAATATTTTTACAGCAAAGCGAGGAAACAGACGCACACGTTGTTACTGAGCTCTGCACCGACATATGAAGCTGTGTGTGTGTGTGTGTGTGTGTGTGTGTGTGTGTGTGTGTGTGTGTGTGTGTGTCTGCCAGGATGTCCTGACGCAGACTCCACCCTCGATGATGTCATAACCAGTTATGACATCATCACTCCATATTTTTACCCTCAGATGTACAATCTGAATCTGACCCTTGTGCCTGGTAACACACACACACACACACACACACACACACACACACACACACACACACACACACACACACACACACACACACACACACACATACACACACACACACACACACACACACACACACACACACACACACATACATACACACACACACACACACACAGACACACAGACACACATGCACATACACACACACACACACACACACACACACACACACACACACACTAAATTAATAAGTATAAATAATAATAATTTAATCAATTGAATTCATAAAGAAAAACTAAAACTGTTTCTACCTTAAATGATTTTAATATATTAATACATTAAACACACATACACACACACACATACACACAGACACACACACACACACACACACACACACACACACACACACACACATACACACACACACACACATACACACATATACACACACACACACACATACACACACACACACACAGACACACATACACACACACACACACATACACACACACACACACACATAAACGTAGACACGCCACACACTAACACACACACACTAACACACATACAGACACACACACTGCAGTTATTAATACACACAATCTTGTTTTTCACTAAATTATTATTTCTTTGTTTTAGATGAATAATATTTCTGAACATTTATTTATGAACAATAGAAGTTATCTCTTTAACATTTTCATCAATTCATGTGAAGCTTCTTTAAAGTTATTATTCATCTTTATTCATTTATTTTTCTTTAAGAACATTTGGCTTTAAAACTCAAATATAAAGAATTTTATTTTAAGTAAAATAAAAACTCATATTATGAAAACTTTAAATCAATGTGCCTTTTTAGAAACTTCTTTATTTTTCAGTGTGAACATAATAAACAATAGAAAGAACAATAGAATAAATAATCCATAATAAACAATAGAAAGAACAATAGAATAAATAATCCATAATAAACAATAGAAAGAACAATAGAATAAATAATCCATAATAAACAATAGAAAGAACAATAGAATAAATAATCCATAATAAACAATAGAAAGAACAATAGAATAAATAATCCATAATAAACAATAGAAAGAACAATAGAATAAATAATCCATAATAAACAATAGAAAGAACAATAGAATATCTATTGTTTATTATGTTCAGTATAGAAGACTAATGAGCAAAGAAAGTTTTTATTGAAGCATTTTATTGATGTATTTTATGATAAAACACAATGTAACGTGTAGTGGTCCATGTAGATTGTGTAGCAGAGTGTGTGTAACTCTGAGAGCGTCAGTGTTACACACCACGCTTAATGTTACACAACGTGCTTAATGTTACACAACGTGCTTAATGTTACACAACGTGCTTAATGTTACACAACGTGCTTAATGTTACACAACGTGCTTAATGTTACACACCACGCTCAGTGTTACACACCACGCTCAGTGTTACACACCACGCTCAGTGTTACACACCACGCTCAGTGTTACACACCACGCTCAGTGTTACACAACGTGCTTAATGTTACACACCACGCTCAGTGTTACACACCACGCTTAATGTTACACACCACGCTCAGTGTTACACACCACGCTCAGTGTTACACACCACGCTCAGTGTTACACACCACGCTCAGTGTTACACACCACGCTCAGTGTTACACACCACGCTCAGTGTTACACAACACGCTCAGTGTTACACACCACGCTCAATGTTACACACCACGCTCAGTGTTACACACCACGCTCAGTGTTACACACCACGCTTAATGTTACACACCACGCTCAGTGTTACACACCACGCTCAGTGTTACACACCACGCTCAGTGTTACACACCACGCTCAGTGTTACACACCACGCTCAGTGTTACACAACACGCTCAGTGTTACACAACACGCTCAGTGTTACACACCACGCTCAGTGTTACACACCACGCTCAGTGTTACACACCACGCTCAGTGTTACACAACGTGCTTAATGTTACACACCACGCTCAGTGTTACACACCACGCTTAATGTTACACACCACGCTCAGTGTTACACACCACGCTCAGTGTTACACACCACGCTCAGTGTTACACACCACGCTCAGTGTTACACAACACGCTCAGTGTTACACAACACGCTCTGAATGAAGCAACGTTTGATTCTCAAACACTGAAACTTAAATTAATAATCATAATTCATGTGTTGCTGCGTCTTAAGTTCCTAAAACTAAAAGAACTGATGACACAATAACACACATGAGGAGGAGGAGGAGGAGGAAGATTAGGGAGAGGAAGGAGAGGAGGGAGAGGAGGAGGAAGAGGAGGCGAAGGAAGGGGAGGAGGAGGAAGAGGAGGAGGAAGAGGAGGAGGAAGAGGAGGAGGAAGAGGAGGGAGAGGAAGGAGAGGAGGAAGAGGAGCAGCAGAGTGAAGGTGTGGACTCAAACCGGGAGAAAGTAAAACGATAAAAACAAATTATTATTATTATTATTATTATTATTGCAGCTCTGAGTTCTTCGACATGTCTGTTTGTGTGAATGTGATCAAGATGGACGCCGGTTCTATTGTTCTACTGTTCTATTGTTCTATTGTTCTATTGTTCTATTGTTCTACTGTTCTATTGTTCTACTGTTCTATTGTTCTACTGTTCTACTGTTCTATTGTTCTACTGTTCTATTGTTCTACTGTTCTACTGTTCTACTGTTCTATTGTTCTACTGTTCTATTGTTCTACTGTTCTACTGTTCTATTGTTCTACTGTTCTATTGTTCTACTGTTCTACTGTTCTATTGTTCTACTGTTCTACTGTTCTACTGTTCTATTGTTCTACTGTTCTATTGTTCTACTGTTCTATTGTTCTACTGTTCTACTGTTCTATTGTTCTATTGTTCTACTGTTCTACTGTTCTATTGTTCTACTGTTCTACTGTTCTACTGTTCTACTGTTCTACTCTGAGAGGCTGAAAGATGAATTTAAGAAAAGATGTAAAAATGTCGTAAAAGAGTGTGTGTGTGTGTGTGTGTGTGTGTGTGTGTGTGTGTGTGTGTGTGTGTGTGTGTGTGTGGGCAGATGTTCCTACTGCTTTTACAAACAATGTTTGTGTGTCTGTTACAACAACAAGTTCATTTATGGACCTCGTCGAGACGTGTGTTACATGACGTGTGTTACATGACGTGTGTTACATGACGTGTGTTACATGACGTGTGTTACATGACGTGTGTTACATGACGTGTGTTACATGATGTTCATGCGTTCCTCTCTTGTGTGAACGTCTTCATTCCAGTCACCTGAAGATCTGCACCATGTTGTGGAGACCTGGAACTGCTCTGAGGGAAACTTGTCTAGTTAGGCAAGTTCTATTTTTAGAGCAAATTTTTTCTTTTAGAGCAAATTTCAGTCTTGAGAGGTTTTTTTAGCAAAGATTTGGAGATAATTTACTTACAAACTATAAATTTTCTCGGGTAAAAAAGACACAAATCTACCGTCATACGACGTGACGACAACATCTACGCACGTTTTAGTTTGATTCAATCTTTATTTAAACGAGAGTGAGTGATCCTTCAAGACGCAGGGCGGCCATTTTGTTTGTGACCCCCGTTGGGTCGGCGGCCGTGAGCTCTTCCTCATGAGGAAGAGCTGAAGCGCGGCGTCCATGTGACTCCTCTCTCTCTCGTGGCGTTCGTCCAGACTTCCTCTCGGCAGCAGCGACGGCGCTTCCTGTCGGACAGGAAGCGCCGTCGCTGCTGAAGGCTCAGAGCTGCTGGAGAGGAAGTCAAAGTCTCTGTTGCAGAGCTCTGCTGCAACACAGGAGAGAAAATATCATCGACTTGGCATTTATTTCATTGCGGTAATGCGATGATGTTTATGGCACATTTGATTACAGAGCGACAGAGAGAGAGGAAGGAAAACACTTAACGCATTTAAAACAATACATTTTAAAACAATACATATGTGACTCATGGAAAGATCAATAAATTAAAGTTTTTATTCAGAAAATGTCACAAGTTCATGCTTAAAATATCCAAACGAGACGTTTCACATGAGCTGTTATAAAGAGTGTGTGTGTGTGTGTGTGTGTGAAAGAGAGAGTGTGTGTGTGTGTGTGTGTGTGAAAGAGAGTGTGTGTGTGTGTGTGTGTGTGTGTGTGTGTAAAAGAGAGAGAGAGTGTGTGTGTGTGTGTGTGTGTGTGTGTGTGTGTGTGAAAGAGAGAGAGTGTGTGTGTGTGTGTGTGTAAAAGAGAGAGAGTGTGTGTGTGTGTGTGTGTGTGTAAAAGAGAGAGAGTGTGTGTGTGTGTGTGTGTGGGTGTGTGTGTGTGTGTGTGAAAGAGAGAGTGTGTGTGTGTGTGTGTGTGTGTGAAAGAGAGAGTGTGTGTGTGTGTGTGTGTGTGTGAAAGAGAGAGTGTGTGTGTGTGTGTGTGTGTGTGTGTAAAAGAGAGAGAGAGTGTGTGTGTGTGTGTGTGTGTGTGTGTGTGTGTGTGAAAGAGAGAGAGTGTGTGTGTGTGTGTGTGTAAAAGAGAGAGAGTGTGTGTGTGTGTGTGTGTAAAAGAGAGAGAGTGTGTGTGTGTGTGTGTGTGGGTGTGTGTGTGTGTGTGTGAAAGAGAGAGTGTGTGTGTGTGTACGTGTGTGTGTGTGAAAGAGAGAGTGTGTGTGTGTGTACGTGTGTGTGTGTGTGTGTGAAAGAGAGAGTGTGTGTGTGTGTACGTGTGTGTGTGTGAAAGAGAGAGTGTGTGTGTGTACGCGTGTGTGTGTGAAAGAGAGAGTGTGTGTGTGTGTGTATTATTCGTGAGCATCACATGTGAAATATTGGTGTATTTGT
>NW_027175853.1:30000-31672 GCF_023055335.1 Clinocottus analis
GTCTCCTCCTGCACACACACGCACACACACCACCACGCACACACACCCAGCCAGCCTCGCACACGCCGCCGCTCCGCCATGACCGTAGAGGAGACGCTCCGCCGGGCCGAGGCGCCGCTCTTCTGGGTCGGCGCGCTCGCCGTGGCCTCGCTGGCGCTGTGGCTGCTCTACCGGCTGCTCTCGGGCTTCAGGATCTGGGTCCTGGGCAACGGCAGCTGCTCTCTCCGAAGCTGGGCAAGTGGGCAGGTGAGTGGCGGGTTTGGGGTTCACGTCAAGCCTTCTCTCTTTTTTTAAACGTGCCACCTTTAAGACATCACGGCCACGAAGAGGGCAGCTCCACGCGCAGCCAGGTGTTTGTTTGTTTTATTTAAAAGCTCAAATCAAAGTTCACGCGCTGCTGCTGCGTTTCTTTTTGTTGGCGTGTGGTTTTAATTCAAGAGGCTGCAGTTGCGTAACGTGTGTGTGTGTGTGTGTGTGTGTGTGTGTGTGTGTGTGTGTGTGTGTGTGTGTGTGTGTGTGTGTGTGTGTGTGTGTGTGTGTGTGTGTGTGTGTGTGTCCCACATTGGGGAGCCAGGAGCCAAATTGCGCAGGCTATGCGCACTTTCAGAGAGCTGTCTCTCTCCATGTCCCCCTCCGCGCCCCCCTCCCTCCGTGCACATCCATCCGCGTGCACGAGTCCATGTCTCCAGTTAAAACGTGACCTCCGTCCACATCGTGTTCGTTAGACTTCTCTAAATCTCTCAATACGTCACGTTGTTTTGGCCCAAACAATTCTGACACTTGTTCTCCGTGTGTGTGTGTGTGTGTGTGTGTGTGTGTGTGTGTGTGTGTGAGACCAGGCGGTGTGTGAAGTCGTGCTCGTGTCGTCGGGTTCTGGTTGTCTTTGTGTGTGTGTTGGCAGATGGTCTCGTAGGCATCTCCCTGCATGTCTTGACCCACTTCTCCAGCCTCTCCTGGAGCTCCTGCTGCGCGTTAGTTTAGTTTAACCCTTCGCATCCGGACAGGTTGGGTCATCTCGACCAAAGGACCCGGATGCGTGCTGTCTCTTCTCGTGATAGTTGTGTATCTGCACCGTGACGCACTTTGCCTCCAAAGTGTCGTCTTTTCCCTCATGTCGTGCGTGAACGGATCGTTTGCTTGGCGCGCGCTGCGGGTCAGAGCCTCAGGACTCTGACCGGGTCTGTGGTTCTGCTGGAGTATGCGGAGGAACACCGGTGAGTCATCACTGGTCTTATGAGACATTGTGGTCCCCCCTCCCCCCTCCAAGTATCGTGTCAGACTGTAGCTTTAACGTCGCTTCTCTCACGTTGCATTAACTCTAATTGGTCCAAATCCCGCGTGAACTCATCTTTAGGAATGCAGGAAAAGGTCTGAAGGCTTCAAGGGAAACTCTGAACGCTTTGTTTCCACATTGCCTCCATCATAACTTCCTTTCACAAGTCAACTTGTAAGCCGCTCCCTGAAACCAGTTCTTGGCACCGGCCTGCCATGCCAACGGTTGCAGCCATGGCCGGAAGTGAGCAGGTGGAGGCGGGGCTGCTCACGATGAGGTGTCAGCTGGTTGTACCAGATGTGCAGGTCCGTCCTGCTGGTGCTGTGATTTCTTTCTAAAGTGGTGCCACGCCGTCTCTCCACTGAACAGAGGACCTGTTGCAACACGTTGAATGACCTC
>NW_027175854.1:0-7500 GCF_023055335.1 Clinocottus analis
AGGACCACGCTGCTCTCAGAGGGGCATCGTCAGCTCGGACCACTCGTCTCCTGGAGAGGGAGCAGCGTTTAAAGACTTGCACCCACATCCCTGCTGGAGGCCACTAAGGGAGTCACAAGGCTCCTCGGTGGGGGGGTGAGGCCCTGAGACCCTGAGGCCCTGAGACCCTGAGACCCTGAGGCCCTGAGGCGCTGGACGTTGTCTTGGCTGACACGCCTCTTCAGTGTCTCATGGGGGACGGGAACAAGGCCCATGGACTGCAGACCAGGGTGCTGATTCCCATCTTCCAGAAGGGGGACCGGAGGGTGTGAACTATCAGGTATCACGCTGCTTATGTCTTTCTTTATGAGAGAACGTCAGGTCCGGGCCCTCAGGATGGCCTCTCTGCTGTTTGCACATGATGTGGTCCTGTTTGCCTCCCGTGACCTGCAGCATTCACTGGGGGCGTTTTGCAGCCGAGTGAGAAGCGGCGAGGACGAGAGTCAGCAGCTCCACATCTGAGGCCTTGCTGCTCTGCTGGAAGCCAGAGGATCGCTCCTCCAGGTGGGACAGAGGGCCGACCCCGACAGAAGGAGGTCAAGTCTTGGTCTTGGTTCATGAGTGAGGGTAAGATGGAGCGGGAGATGGACAGCTATCGGTGCGGCTGCAGCAGTAAAGCAGATGCTGCACCGGACCTCTTGGTGAAGAGGGAGCTGAGCCAGAAGGAGAAGCTCCCACTGGAGGTTCTTCAGGTTTTACTGGGATGACCCAGAAGCACTGGAGGGATCATATCTCCCAGCTGGACTGGGAACACCTCGCGGCCCCCCAGAATGATCTGGAACATGTTGCGGGGGAGAGGGAAGTCTGCTCCCCGGACCGGACAGGAGGAAGACAATGGATGGACGATAATATTTGCCTAAACATTATAACTTGTTGAACAATATCCATCGTGCGCGTTCACTGTAATAACTAATATGATATAAACATATTCGTCTCTGCAGATGAAATATGGTTTGAATCAGGCGGCTTCCTGTTCATAAAAAGGTGAACTTTAATTGCAGCTACGCGACGGGACGCGAACCCTCGAGCCGCTGGTCGTTAACCCTCCAGAGGACTTGTCTCATGGGGAGGGCTGTGTGTGTGTGTGTGTGTGTGTGTGTGTGTGTGTGTGTGAGATGAGGTGATAGAGCGTGTGTGTGTCTGATAGCATCTCTGCAGCAGTAATGTGATATTTGTGTCTCGCTGGCCTTCAGATCCGGTGTCAGGCGGCAGATCTCATCTCCAATGTAAGACAATTTCCGCAGATGTGAAAGGAGCGTTTCTCCAGTCAATAGACTATAAATTGCTCTCGGAAAACGTTCTCATCGAAACGAAAGGTTATTCACTTTCCTCCCGGGGGCCACAGGCCGACCCCTCCTTTTTTAATAATTTGTATGTTTGGTTGTTTGGTCAATCTCCTCTTGTGGAGTCTCATCTGAGAGCCCATCAATCAGCTGCCAGAGCGCTGCTGCCACAACATTACAGCTTATTAAAAGCAGGCTCCGCCCCCAAGCAGACACAGGCTCCGCCCCCAGAGGACACCGCCGTGAGGTCATCACAGAGCCATGCAAAATAAAATATAAACATGAAACAATTAAATCACAAAACCAGACATTTACATTACCAATCATCTGTTTTAAAGTAAAAGTCCTTCGAAATATCAAATATAATAATCTATTAAATAGATCTGGAAATGTTTTCATCCCCATGAAAACAAATCTTAAATATAAAGTGATCAAAAAAAATTTCAGATCTTTCAACTCAAGTTATTATGATTATGATTATTATTATTATGATTATTATGATTATTATTATTATTATTATTATTATTATTATTATTGTTGTTGTTGTTGTTGTATAAGAAGATAAAATAAACTTTTAACCATACATGTTTTAATAATCCAGGAATTCTTTCAATTCTTCTTTTCTTTTCTATTCTCTTTCTTTTTCTTTGTATAATATTTAGTTTTCCCTATTTCAGGATGTTAAAATGTTTTGAATAATTGTCATGCAAAGGAAGTTAAATTCATATTATTTCTCTCTCTATGTAAAATAATCCATCTCACGAATGCTTCTGTTTAAATGAATAAACATCTGTTTTCTCAAGACGTTTAATTAAAATGTGACCTCGACTGTTTAATGAAGGGAGAGCCTCCAGGTCCCGATCACCTGATCCATAACCCAGAGATTAATGATCCGTCTAACAAGCTCCTCACTTACATATTGCTCTGATTGCTCAGCGTTACTTTATTTAAATTAAAATAAAGCTTATCACTGTGACGACAGGACTTAAATGATGACTGGTCTTTATGTTGGCCGTACATTAATATCACTTTTTATCTCCGTCCAGGATATTAATAATGGAATACTGTGGGAATTAATACTTTTGATCATTAAGAGTTCAGGGCCGCACGAGTGGGAGGACTGAGCGCCCGGGTCGTCATTAATAACCATCGTGGAGCTCACGGCCAGAAGATTGATCAGAAATATTAATAACGCCAAACGGCAAATAAATGGCACCGTTTAAACGCTTCGTCCAGAAAACGACTCGTCAGGAGGAGCAGAGACGCTGGAGAGACATCCAGCAGATGTCCTCTTGTCTCCTCTCCTCCTCACCATCGTCTCCTCTTGTCTCCTCTTGTCCTCCATCGTCTCCTCTCGTCCTCCATCGTCTCCTCTTGTCTCCTCTTGTCCTCCATCGTCTCCTCTTGTCTCCTCTTGTCCTCCATCGTCTCCTCTTGTCTCCTCTCCTCCTCACCATCGTCTCCTCTTGTCTCCTCTTGTCCTTCATCGTCTCCTCTCGTCCTCCATCGTCTCCTCTTGTCCTCCATCGTCTCCTCTTGTCCTCCATCGTCTCCTCTTGTCCTCACCATCGTCTCCTCTCCTCCTCACCCTCGTCTCCTCTCCTCCTCACCCTCGTCTCCTCTCCTCCTCACCATTGTCTCCTCTCCTCCTCACCCTCGTCTCCTCTCCTCCTCACCATCGTGTCCTCTCCTCCTCACCCTCGTCTCCTCTCCTCCTCACCATTGTGTCCTCTCGTCCTCACCATCGTCTCCTCTCCTCCTCACCCTCGTCTCCTCTCCTCCTCACCCTCGTCTCCTCTCCTCCTCACCCTCGTCTCCTCTCCTCCTCACCCTCGTCTCCTCTCCTCCTCACCATCGTGTCCTCTCCTCCTCACCATCGTCTCCTCTCCTCCTCACCATCGTCTCCTCTCGTCTTCACCATCGTCTCCTCTCCTCCTCACCCTCGTCTCCTCTCCTCCTCACCCTCGTCTCCTCTCCTCCTCACCCTCGTCTCCTCTCCTCCTCACCCTCGTCTCCTCTCCTCCTCACCATTGTGTCCTCTCGTCCTCACCATCGTCTCCTCTCCTCCTCACCCTCGTCTCCTCTCCTCCTCACCCTCGTCTCCTCTCCTCCTCACCCTCGTCTCCTCTCCTCCTCACCCTCGTCTCCTCTCCTCCTCACCATCGTGTCCTCTCCTCCTCACCATCGTCTCCTCTCCTCCTCACCATCGTGTCCTCTCGTCTTCACCCTCGTGTCCTCTCCTCCTCACCCTCGTGTCCTCTCCTCACCATCGTGTCCTCTCCTCCTCACCATCGTGTCCTCTCCTCCTCACCATCGTGTCCTCTCCTCCTCACCATCGTCTCCTCTCCTCCTCACCATCGTCTCCTCTCCTCCTCACCATCGTGTCCTCTCCTCCTCACCATCGTGTCCTCTCGTCTTCACCCTCGTCTCCTCTCCTCCTCACCATCGTGTCCTCTCCTCCTCACCATCGTGTCCTCTCGTCTCTCGTCATGGTCCTGAGCCGCTAGAAGGCGTCCAGCAGCAGCTTCCTGTCTCTCTGCTGCATATAGATTTATCTCCACCCCCTGACCTCATACATCACGCCTCGTGTGAGACATATTAAGTGCTTTCCTCCCCCCCATTAAAAGTAAATAATCCGTAGAGAATGAGACATTTGTTGAGGAGCGACGCCATTCTTCATACGTGACAGGTATCTGTTACAGGAGGAGGAGGAGAAGGAGGAGCAGGAGGAGGAGGAGGAAGAGGAGGATGTGTGAGAGAATGATCGAGGCTTAAAGCTCTTCATAAAGAGGATCCAGGAGGAGCGCTGACTTCATTAAGGAGGTGTTAATGAGCAGAGACCAATTAGTAATTAAGTCATCATCATCATCATCATCTTCATCATCAGCTTCATGTTCACGTTCATTCCTTGGCCTCCAAATAAATCATTTAAATTTATGAAGAGACGCTTTTGTTTTATTACAGCGTGTTATGTCATGTTCACTGTCCTCCAGAGGAGGTTGTGTACGCGTGTGTGTGTGTGTGTGTGTGTGTGTGTGTGTGTGTGTGTGTGTGTGTGTGTGTGTGTGTGTGTGTGTGTGTGTGTGATCAGGATATTGATGATCGCCACATCTGACTGTCTGGCCTCTTTGGTCTATAAAACATACATTAATATAACAACATAAAACACATTAATATAACAATATAAAACACATTAATATAATAACATAAAGACATTAATATAAACACATTATTATAAACACATTAATATAACAATATAAAACACATTAATATAACAATATAAAACACATTAATATAATAACATTATTATAAACTCATTAATATAATAATAAAAACACAATAATATAACAATATAAACCATTAATATGCACGTCCTCGTGTTTCTGTGACGTCATCAGGTTCTTAAGGAGTACCACATTGGAGCCGGGGCGCGCAGCGCGTGACCTCTGCCCTTAACGACCCGCGGCCGCGCGCCCGACATGCTCGCTTTGTCCCCGCAGGATATTTAAATGTCTTTATGAAAGCGGTGCGTGCGGTGCGCCGCGGGCTGCTGCGGGGTCGCAACCCGCCGCTTCACAAAGCCGCGCACAATGCTGCGCGCTAATGAGGCGGGTCACGCGCAGTAATAGAGGCGGGTCACGCGCAGTAATAGAGGCGGGTCACGCGCAGTAATGAGGCGGGTCACGCGGGGTCGCTTCAATCTCCACTTCTAGAGAGGAACATGAAAACATTTACACAAATATGAATAACTGAATAAAGAAGCGAGAGAGAGAGAGAGAGAGAGAGAGAGAGAGAGAGAGAGAGAGAGAGAGAGAGAGAGAGAGAGAGAGAGACTTTAGGAAGCCGCTAATGACCCTCAGAAAGGAAGAAAGCTCCTTTCTCCCGCGTTCCGCGTGGCATGGAACGCATCACGCGCATGAGCCTCAAACAGCTGCAGACAATCAGCGCGAGAGGACAATCAGCGCGAGAGGACAATCAGCGCGAGAGGACAATCAGCGCGAGAGGACAATTAGCGCGAGAGCAATTCATTCTGCAGCGACATCTGCTGCTGCGCGCGCGCTCATGCGCGTTCACAGTTGTCCCGTTCGGGAGAAGCTAGCATTGAGCGTTAACACGTCATCCATCAGCGGACAGCGCGGGAATTAAAAAGTCTTCATTTCACAGAGACGCCGCTCCGCTGAGCCGCGAGGCTGCTTTTCAGTTATTTATTTATTTATTTGTTTATTTGTGCTCAGAATGAAAGGTTCCGCTCCGCGTGACCCGGGAGGAAGAGGCCGCTGAACACGAGCCTGAACCCATGACGTCACCTTCACCTTTACTCTCACACACTACTTTTATGTTTTATTTTATATTCTATTCATTTATTTCATTTTCATTTACCTTAATCATCTGACGTTATGTTAATTAGGTGGGCGTGTCCTCACGTGTCTCGGGCAGTGATTGGTCCAGAGTGTTTCTTTACTTTTATATTGTATTGTATTTATTCTACACAATAAATACACACACATGTATATATACATATATATATATATATATATATATATATATATATATATATATATATATATATATATATATAAAATCAACTTTAGTGTTTTTAAGCTAAACTAACACACAAGCTAACCACCAGCATATATATATATATATATATATATATATATATATATATATATATATATATATATATATATATATATATATAAACCCTGTCATTTGCAAGTGCCTACATCATTTCAAGTGTTGATTGGAAAAAAAATGTTATTTCTACATCGATATATATATATATATATATATATATATATATATATATATATATATATATATATATATATATATATATATATTAATCTTGACCTCACCATCAAAATTGAGACAATATAACATATAACTGTATTATTGCATAATAGTATTATTGAAGCATCTTTTAACAGGATGTCAGCTCTTCTTAATAAGAATTATCAATGTCTCATATTCATTCATATATTCTGCTCTTCTCTTCAGGTTGTGAACGTTAAATTAATTTATGCTAATGCAGATTATTATATGTCATATTTCTGGATCTGAACTGAAATGTAATAATTCCATTTCTCCAGCATGAAGCAGATTATGGGCCAGCTGATCTGCTGCATTATGAGATATGATGTGTTGCATATGAATGAGTTCCTTCATAGCTGCTGCGCTCACAGATGGCGACATCACCGCCTGAACCTTTCTTCTCAGTTTGATGGGCTGTAACTTTGCTGCTGGCGCTCGAGCTGCTTCTCACAAACATCCTGCCAACCATCCTCATTGCTGCTGTTACGGGACAGGAAGACAGCCACGCCTCTCTGGAGGACACAGGAAACAAGGACGCCCCTTCAAGAGAACGACCAAGGAGGTCTCTTCAAGAGAACGACCAAGGAGACAAGGACGCCCCTTCAAGAGAACGACCAAGGAGACAAGGAGGTCTCTTCAAGAGAACGACCAAGGAGACAAGGAGGTCTCTTCAAGAGAACGACGAAGGAGGTCTCTTCAAGAGAACGACCAAGGAGACAAGGACGCCCCTTCAAGAGAACGACCAAGGAGACAAGGAGGTCTCTTCAAGAGAACGACCAAGGAGACAAGGACGCCCCTTCAAGAGAACGACCAAGGAGACAAGGAGGTCTCTTCAAGAGAACGACCAAGGAGACAAGGAGGTCTCTTCAAGAGAACGACGAAGGAGGTCTCTTCAAGAGAACGACCAAGGAGACAAGGAGGTCTCTTCAAGAGAACGACCAAGGAGACAAGGAGGTCTCTTCAAGAGAACGACCAAGGAGACAAGGACGCCCCTTCAAGAGAACGACCAAGGAGACCAAGGAGACAAGGAGGTCTCTTCAAGAGAACGACCAAGGAGACAAGAAGGCCTCTTTAATCAAGAGGAAGACCAAGGAGAGTTGTGGTTGTTACATTGTTTTATTGTTGTTATGTCGTAACATTGTTATGTTGTAACATTGTTACGTTGTAACATTAATATGTTGTAACATTGTTACGTTGTAACATTAATATGTTGTAACATTAATATGTTGTAACATTAATATGTTGTAACATTGTTACGTTGTAACATTAATATGTTGTAACATCAATATGTTGTATCATTGTTACGTTGTAACATTAATATGTTGTATCATTGTTACGTTGTAACATTGTTATGTTGTAACAT
>NW_027175854.1:12500-57500 GCF_023055335.1 Clinocottus analis
ATCTGCCTACAGTGTTGCGTACCTGCTCTCAGGCAGAAGTCCAACCAGACTGGTTCCGATCACGAGTAACGACAGGCCGATGCCGGCCAGTGTGATCCTGAAGGAAGAGACCAGCTGATGTTTATCAATAATCAATGAATAGATTCACACTGAAAAGATGTCAACGACTCTTTGTTCTGACCTGGATCCGTTTAATGTGATTAACGTGGACACAGGATCCAGTTCTGAACTACGGCCCTGAGGCCCTGTCAGACCTCTGTAAACCAGAGGGCCCTGTAGTGTCAGACCTCTGTAAACCAGAGGGCCCTGTAGTGTCAGACCTCTGTAAACCAGAGGGCCCTGAGGCCCTGTCAGACCTCTGTAAACCAGAGGGCCCTGTAGTGTCAGACCTCTGTAAACCAGAGGGCCCTGTAGTGCCAGACCTCTGTAAACCAGAGGGCCCTGAGGCCCTGTCAGACCTCTGTAAACCAGAGGGCCCTGTAGTGTCAGACCTCTGTAAACCAGAGGGCCCTGTAGTGCCAGACCTCTGTAAACCAGAGGGCCCTGAGGCCCTGTCAGACCTCTGTAAACCAGAGGGCCCTGTAGTGTCAGACCTCTGTAAACCAGAGGGCCCTGTAGTGTCAGACCTCTGTAAACCAGAGGGCCCTGTAGTGTCAGACCTCTGTAAACCAGAGGGCCCTGTAGTGCCAGACCTCTGTAAACCAGAGGGCCCTGAGGCCCTGTCAGACCTCTGTAAACCAGAGGGCCCTGTAGTGTCAGACCTCTGTAAACCAGAGGGCCCTGTAGTGTCAGACCTCTGTAAACCAGAGGGCCCTGTAGTGTCAGACCTCTGTAAACCCTGTGGTCTGACCTGAGGGGGAACAGGATGCAGTAACGTACGAAGACGCCGACCCCCCAGATGACGGTGAGGCGGAGGCTGATGTAGCGGAAGTGCTGGTTGGTTCTGGTGAGCAGGTTCCAGGAGTCCAGCTCCTCGGAGGAGAAGCGCTGGGTCACCTGGTCGTCCACGATGCTCTCCAGTCCTCTGCGGTAGAAGTAGAAGGCGTCGCTCAAAGAAAACTCCAGAGACCCCGAGTTCCTCAGCTGCCCCACCGCCTCCTCCATCGAGCCGCCCGATCGATCAATGATCCCTGGGACACAACCACAGCACCCAGGGTTACATCCAGGGGTTACAGTCACAGCACCCAGCTGTTGTGACTGTATATAGAATGTGTATATATATATATATATATATATATATATATATATATATATATATATATATATATATATATATATATATATATATATATATATATATACACACACACACACACAATACACAGACTGTTTTAATTGCAGCCTGGTTAAGGGTGAACTCATGTGATGGTCGTGCTGCGTCAGAGGAGCTGAGCGCTCTGACAGACGGTTCATTCAGGTCGCTCTGTTGCTGAAGGAAAGGAAGTTTATAGGAGTTCAGTGTTTAATAAGAGTACTGTACCAGAGATGACAATGAAAAAAAAGAAGAAATATATATATATATATATATATATATATATATATATATATATATACATATATATATATATATATATATATATATATATATATATATATATATATATATATATATGCACATATACAGTATATATAATTATTTATCTACACACACACACACACACCTACACACACACACACACACACACACACACGATATGTTCATATCCACATGTGTTGGTCATGCTGCATGGGACCGGGTCCTGGACTCACCGCGGGGCCGGGCCACCGGGTCACTGGGACGCTGCCGGCCTCTCTGGATCCGGAGTGTGGCCCACTGCAAACACAGACGACCTTTGACCCCGTGCTCGCTGCCGTGTTTCACCACTGTGCAAACATGTTGAGAAACAGCTGCAGTCCCTTACCTCCAGGATGTGGACCAGCACCCGGATGTAGAGCCCGGTGACCCCCAGAGAGAGCCCCAACACGGCCGGCAGCACGATGAGGAAGACCACCACGGAGAGCCACACCTGCACCAGGCCCACCGCCACAGGCCACCAGTCCTCCATCACTAGAGCCCTGCACCAGGGGACCAAGGGGACCAGTGAGACCAGTCACACCAGTTACATTCACAAACATTCAATTTATAATAAAGTACCTGTTGATTGTTCTAACTGGTGGAATGTATTTAAGTACTATAAAGTACTTCACTGAAGTACAACAGTATAATTCAATTCAATTCAGTTTATTTTGTATAGCCCAAAATCACAAATACAAGATTTGCCTCGGAGGGCTTTACAATCATATACATCAATACATAGAACTTCTCACTGGGAAATATTGATGATTATCTGGTGACATATGTTCATTATTTATTAATAAACAGCAGAACAAGCAGTTCAATATTCATAAGACATACATGTAGTTATGAAAAGGGGATGTTTTACACGATGAGTATTTGTACTGATTATTATACTTGTGTACTTGTACTTCGTTGTATTTCTACTTTTAGGAAGAACCGGATCCGTTATGTTCTCTGACGGAAAAGACCGAGTCGTTCCGCCACAGCTCCGAGTTATCTCGTCTACACTAAAGTAAACAACAACAATTGTACATATCTCATATAGTAGTAATACATAAGTCATTAATAAATACCTGACAGTCGCAGTTTAACGTCCTGAAGCCGAGCAGCCGCGGGTTGATTAAGCCACGCCCCCGTTAGAGTGACGCGCGGCCTCGTGATGACGCGATGCGTCGGTTAAGCGCAGCTTGTGTTTTTGACTGCGCTTCAGTGACGCTCGTGAAGATCCCCGTCCGCGTCCCCAGCAGCAACATGGCGGAGCCCACGGTGCGGCTGTCCGGCATCGTCTTCTCCTCGCTGGCCTTCCAGCACGTGAACCGGGACTCTGACGTGGTGAGAGTCGCGCGCGGGACGCTTCCGCCCGGCGTGTCCACAGCCCGCTGCGGGAGTCTGGCTGAACGGCGTCGAATAGCAGCAGTTTCTCAGTGATTTAATGATTTTAAAGTGATTAGTTGTTGTTGGATAGTTTAGTTGAGAGCTTCCTGTTTGTAGTTTTAGGAGATCACGTGTTTGTTGTCGGAGCAGAAACTCCCGCCACGCTCCTTGTGCAACTTTTTTTTAAAATCCTAGCAGCCTCGACTCACCAGACTCCGTTCACAAATCTCCACATTTAACGTGACCGCGCGTATGAACGCGTGCGCGCAGCTCATGAGTTCAAACTGAATGCATTGTAAGAGGCGCGCGGGTCCGCGGGGAAATTCGGCGACAGAAGTAAAGCAAGCAGCGACTGTTGTGAGAGAGAAACCTCATGAACACCAGCGTGACAAGAGATCTGTACTCATTACGACTGTTTTACTTCTGACATATGACATATTGATTATGTTCATGATCAATAAGTACACCACATGGACCAGGCAACAGGTTCTGACTGAGACCTGGACCCCATCAGTTCAGGTCTCAGGTCCACCTGTACACACGCACGCACGCGCACACACACACGCGCACCTGTCCACAGATGTCACACTACGAGCTGCTTTGTGTGAACATGTTTTATTAAAGTGTGTCTCTTCAGGAAGGTCTGATCCTTGGAGAGAGCAAGCTGGAGGAGCAGGTCACCATCAGCGACTCTCAGGCCGACCACATCCACATCGAGGAGATCTACAGTGAGTTTTGTGTGTGTGTGTGTGTGTGTGTGTGTGTGTGTGTGTGTGTCCTCGCCATCTCTTTATAAAACACTTTTATTTCTTCCAGACATCCAGAAGCACATCAGCTGCCTGAAGCTGAACGAGTGAGTTCCTGCTGATTTTAATGTGTGTATATATATATATATATATATATATATATATATATATATATATATATATATATATATATATATATATGAATGAATGATATGTGTGTCTGCAGCTTCTACAACAGCGTTGGAGACGTGAACGTCGGCGCTGTGAAGAAGATCCTGGCCGACAACAAGCAGGTGAAAAAGAAATAATATCACACTCAGCTGTGTCTTTTAAAGGAACTTTGTTTTATGGTGTGTATTTAAATATTGTGCTTATTCATTCACAAGAACGCTGCTGTGTGTGTGCAGGAGAACGTGATTGGCTGGTACAAGCAGCGCAGGAACTCGTGCCAGCAGATGAGCTTCAGGGAGAAAGTGGTGCACGAGCAGCTGAAGTCGCGGCTCTGCAACCCTCACATGATCTTTGTGCTGCTGACGCCCAGCAGGCTCACGGCCACAGGCTCCACCCACAAGATGGAGTATGCCGCCTTCATCTCACGCAGCCGGTACGACAAGTTCTCACGCCATGGAGAACCTGGAATCTGGTCATGGAGTTTTTAAATGGTTGTTTCCAGGCCTGGAAGAGTCATGGAAACAAATAAAACCCCAAAGTTTAGTAAAAGTCATGTAAACTAGTTGTAAACTAGTTTACATGACTTTTACTAAACTTTGGGGAGTTGAGTCCTGCAGCTGGTCTGTCAGGACTTGTAAAGGTTAAAGGTCGAGCAGACTCCTGACCCGTGCCCTGCGTGTGGTCCTGAAGGCAGTTCCTGAACGTCCCCGTGCTGGTGAACAACCTGGGCTTACTGGAGCAGCTGGCGTACTGGAAGGCGTCGGCGCCGTGCTCAGCGGCGGGTTACCACCTCGCCATGGACCAACACAGGTAGGCTGCTGCTGGCGAGGCCTTCAGGTGCTCCTCTGATGCATGTGTGTTACCGTGTCCTGTGTTACCTCCAGGTCAGACCTTTATTATTATTATTATAATAATAATAATAATAATAATAATAATAATAATAATAATAATAATAATAATCAGTTTCATATCCGGCCAAACGTCAGACTGCAGTTCTGCGAGCCACCACTAGGTGTCTCCCTGAGAGGAGAGACTTATTAGGTGGCGCTCACGCTCCTCTGAGCTGCTTCACCTGAACACGAGAGAAGAAGTCTTTGTTCTCACTCGGTCTTTGAACGCATCACGTGACGCTGTTTCTTCTTCTTTTGCTGCTGCAGCTCCAAGTTCTTCTCCTCCAGCGGGCTGCTGAGGGACGTGAGCGCCGTGAACGCCATGAACGACTCTCTGCAGGCGGAGCTGCAGGTCTCACTCCCCCCGTGGTGTCACTTCCTGTCTCACTCTCACCTTTTGTTGTCACTTCCTGTCTTACTTCCTATCTCTCTCTGGTTGGTCAGAGCGCGTGCAGGAAGCTGGAGGAGAGTGAACGTCTGGTAGAAACTCTGCAGACGGACATTTCAGCTCTCAGGAGGAAACTTAGCGAGAAGAAGAAGAAGAGTGAGGCAGGAAAAGGTTTGACACACTAATCACTACAAGTTATAGACTTAAACAATGAAATGATGATTAACATTATTAATAATAGTAATAGTCATGATAATAGAACCATTTATAACCTAAAAAGTGGTTCATAAACATAAAGTCTTAGTCAAGGGTTTAGGTCTCTGTCTCGGTTGTGACTCAGGTCTGTCTCCAGGTGACCCAGCGGACCAGAGGGACCAGGTCCTCCACGAGGCCTTCAGGTCCCTGTTGTGCTGTCCTCTGTTTCACACTCACACTTTGACTCTGGAGGCGTTTCCTGTTCCTGACGGCTCCAGACAGGAAGAGGATGTCGCTCTTGGACTGGCGTCCCCGCTGCGTCCCCACAGGACGCCGAAGAGACCGAAGGACACGCCGGTGGGGACAAACAGGAAGCGACGAAGGAGCCAGCCTTCAGAATAAACCACTTTTTTTTAATTCAAACTGTGTTTTATTTATTCACTCGTTGAGGTCATTTTTTCCCATAACTAGCCTTTTAGCATGCTAACATAAGGCTAACTAGCCTATTAGCATGTTGTATGGCTAACCAGCCTGCTTGCATGCTAACATTGGATAACTAGCCTATCAACATGGTCTGATATGGCTAACTAGCCAGTCCGCATGCTAACATGAGGCAAGTTTATCTGTAAAGTACATTTCTACAAATCAACAGTCTCGGTGGTTCAAGTGTCCAGGAGACGTTTAATGATTCTCACAGAAGAAAAACAAGGATATTAGGTTTCGGCAGAGAAAATGCAAACAGCGGGAAGCTCTGGGGCTCATTAAGTATCCTGTCGTTTAGACTCGTGGTGGAGCGGACCTTCAGGGTGGGGAATCCTTGAGATGGATCCTCTTCATTGAGAGCGTTGTGATTATTTTAACAGACACACAAACTCTTCCCGTCCTCCACAGAAGTCCATTGAGCAGGAAGACAGCGCAGGGTCGACTCCAGAGAGCCGGGAGCGCTGCTGCAGAGTCCCGGGGTGAAGGCCTTTGGGATGGAGGTGTGGGTTCTTTGGCTCGTCACTCTCCGTCCTCCATCATTCGGTTCCGCTGTCCTCGGTGTCCTCGTCTGCAGCTCGGCTCGCTGCGTCGCCGCTGCTCTCGGGGAAGTTCAGGATGTTCCTGCGAGCCTGAATGAGGCACTGCTGCTGCTTGAAGTACACCTTCAGGACCCCCTTCACCAGCACGAAAGCCACGCCGCCCTGAGGACGCACACATGTCATGATCACACACTGAGGACACACAACGAGATGTCATGATCACACACTGAGGACGCACAACGAGATGTCATGATCACACACTGAGGACGCACAACGAGATGTCATGATCACACACTGAGGACGCACAACGAGATGTCATGATCCTGCAGAGGCTCGTGGAGTCAGAGACTCACCAGCAGGGTGCGCTGCAGGCTGGATGACATCCGTCTGAACAGCAGCCGGCCCACCAGCCCGGCGATGGAGGGGAAGACCAGCGCTCCACACAGAGTCCTAGACACGGACAGGTGGTCTCCTGCCCCGAGGCCATCAGCAGGAAGCCGAGACAGGTAGCGCCTGGAGCCTGAGGGGGGACGTGTGTGTGAGATACACACACACACACGCTGTAGTGGCGTGTGTGTGTGGTCTTTACCTGGTGGCAGCGTCCCCTTACAGCAGTACCTCTGCAGCAGCCTCACCACTGCGTCCTCCCAGCGGATCATCTTTCCCAGCACCAGCAGCACTGGGATGGTGGGCAGCCCCATTAGGAGGAACAGAGGGTCGGCCCGCTCCATCAGCATCAGCCCCTTCTTGTGTCCCACCACCTGCAAGCCAACACGACACAGTGAGCCTCCAGCGCCCTCTAGAGGTGCAGCAACATGACAGTGAGCCTGCAGCGCCCCCTAAAGAAGCATCATTCCTACAATGTGCTGTTTGGACCTGCATGACAGTCACCGCTCCATATGTGACGGCGGACCAGTACACGGTCCCGACCACCACGCCCACCGCCGCGAAGGGGCTGATCCGAGAGAGAGCCTGGTCCACCTGCTGCAGGAAGTACACCACCGGGCCTGAGGAGACACCGGAACACAGAATGTCATACCAGACTTCTGAAGCACCCCACAACGGTTAGGGCGCCAGGGTGGTCTTCATGTTTTCTTTTCTCTGCTCGTGTATTTGTTCTCGTGCTATTGGGCCCCTGAAGGGTCCCTACCCGTCTTGGGGAAGGTGATCTGGTACTCAGTGCCACATTGAGGACAGCTAACGGCTCCTCCCCCGTTTCCTTTCTGCTTCTCGTCCAGCCAGCGCTGCAGACACGACTGGTGGATCCATTTAGTGCAACCTCTGCACCTGCAGGGGCTCACCCACTCTGACCCGGGGTCGTCCCTCTCTGTGGCAAAGCACACCCAACAATGTCTACACACACACACACACACACACACACACACACACACACACACACACACACACACACACACACACACACACACAATTACCTCTACAGTCAATAAGATCTCCATTTAAACATCTCATTCAACTGAATAAAACAACATTAATCAATGTGTTTATGAAGTGAGAACCATGTAAAGTGTGTGGAGAGCCATTAAGGCGTGGTCTTACTTCTCAGGCTGCTGCTCAGTGAAGGCCATGATGAGGAAGAGGAGCCGGTCTGCTGGAGGCCACCATGAGGCCGTCTGGACATGAAGACAACAGGTTAGATAATCTAACCCCTAACCCCCAAGTAGCAATGCTGTATTTGTACTCAGGTTTTTATGTATGTTTAGTACTAATGTTATACTTGTACTCTCTCAGGTTGTTTAGTAGTAAAGTTGTACTTGCAGTATAAGTACATTATGTAATTGTTCATTACTTCACGTGTACTACACGGTGTTTACATTAGAAGAGAACATTATATATTTAACATGAAATATCTTTTTTCAGTTGATAACTTTACCTCTTTGTAGATTCACAAGATCTAACAAATACCTGCATTAGGTTCGTGATTATCTGAAGTCGATTGTTAACTGACTTTCGGTTCGTCATCATTACGTCACCTCCTCCAATGCTACACGCCCATGCTAATGCTAAGAGCTAGTTGTTTTTAACTCACATACTTTAACACCAAAGTTGACGAGTGAACTAAACTAGTCAGTCGTGTTCCAGCTCGCAGTCTGCTGCGGCGGAAGCAGGAGAGAGACGGACTCACAGACATGAAAACTGTCCTACCTGGAAAAGAGAATCTACCCGAAGACAGAATGTGTTCACGGCTCAACCAGAGCTACTTCTGTTAGCTGCTACAGGCTAGCGAGGCTGTGAGCGGCTCTCTGATTGGTCGGCGGCTGTGACGCTGCTTGGTGCCTTCAGAACGTGTCGGAAATCTGACAATTTAATGTTAAGCCATTATAACTGAATGTTAAATTAAATAACAATACTATATGTAGCTATAAAAAGAGTATTTACATCTCCTTGTAAATGTACAAAAGACTCTTCTGTTGTCATTCACCTGTTTATGAACTTATTGTACAATAAATAAATCAGAAAATAACATCCATTTCAAAAGCAATCATTATGACATACTTTGATATACATGTTGATGTATTCTTGTATATACTTATTGTATTATTACACTCTATATTAAACTTTATATTTCATATACTGTTATATTTCTGTAGAATGTTCATACACAATTTATCCCACATCCACGACAAACATTCCATACCATGATAATGTTGAGAAAGCTGTCACTCTAACATGTGATCATAGCAGTGATATTATTAAGATATTTTACTTTACAGTATAGGGGTAACACTAGAGAACGTCCTGCATCATAACCTAATGAAGTAAAAGAAAAAAAGTCAAATTGAATGATAATTGATCGTTTCTCATTAACAGATGACATGATCATAATGTTTAGCGTGAGCTTGACGCAGTCCTTTCCTGCTGTGGATTCAACTCACTAATGAAAGATAATTTCAGAGTTTATAAAGTGATGAATATAGAAGTCAGACAAAGTAAAAACTCAACGTTTGCAGAAAGTGACGACACATCGAGAAGCAGCCATTAACTTATTTATTATCTTGAATTTACGAAAAGTAAAAGCAAACACTTGAATAAACCGTATTGTACATTTGAGTCTGTTCTCTTACGGTTTTGTGGCGTTGTTTTTGAAAAGTGTTCCACTGTACACAAGGCCGAGGGCGGCGTACAACTTTCTCCCCTGTCTTTGAAGCAGACGCGACCCCTTCACTGTCATCGAGAGCATGGGAAATCATAGGATCCAGACTCCCACCAGTGCTTCCCCACCTGCACATCTTTAACTGTACAACATTAACGTTAACCGACATGCGTTGGAGTAAAACCTCAAAAGGACAAGTGGGGGAACTCGGACAGCGACTTGTTCGTCCGAATGCATAAAAAAACATTTAAAAGAAGAAAATCAAGCATTTTTAACCCGGAACTCATTCTGACTTTAGGTCACAAACTTCTTTCTTGTCGCCTCTGTTAGTTTAGAGAAACAGACTTTAGCACAGCAGCAGCCTCCTGGAGCCGAACCGACCTCTCACCTTCACCTCTACATACAAGCAGGAAGTACACGTTGAGCTGTGGTCAGGGTCAGGTCAACGCTAACGTGTCAACGCTAACGAGGTTAACGCTAACCCTGGTTAACACTAACCAGGTTAACGCTAACTTGGTTAACGCAAATGGGGCTAATGCTAACCCGACCCTGGACAATCACAGCCTTCATGAATCCATAAGTATGATTCTTGTTTTTGCAGATGAACAGGCAGCAAAGGTTTATTACTAGATATTTAACCTCCATCACTAGACAATACACATGTATTACTAAATAATAAACGTCTATCACTAAATAATACACATGTATTACTAGATAATCAACTTCTATCACTAAATAATACACCTGTACTACTAGATAATGCACCTGTATGTCTAGATAATAACTCTGTGCAGCCTGTTCATGGCTTTAGCTAAGCAGAGACATGGAGGTTGATCTCAGGGTCTAGTTGTTGTGCGTTCAGAGCGTGGAGCCTCTTTACAGTTCTAATAACAGTTTCCTCCAGTGTGCATCGCTGTAAAACTTAGTGACGAGGAAACTTGAAATCAAAACTGTTCCTCCTCCACACAAACATGTGATGTCACGTTTCTGCCGGACATTTAATAGGTGATGACAGCAAGCTGGTCCGCAGGTGAAGCGCGTTGACTTTAACTGGTTTAGACCAGTTAGAGTCAACCCTTCACTGGCAGCTCGTACAGCAAACCGTTGCTCTGGACTAACGGTTCCAGGAAGAAAGGCGACAAAATACACAAATAAAAATCTAAATCTTCGGTCTGGAATGGAAATTTAAACAGTAGCAAAAAAATAAAAAGACAACAATCAGGTTTTAGGCCTTGCAGAGCTTAAATACTTCCAAGTGGACGACTGATAGTGAAGTATGTCCACAGTGACAGCCCTATGGTGGGGGGAGGGGGAGGGGGGGCATGACATGACTTCCTGTGGGAGGGTGGGGGAGAGGAGGAGGAAGGGGATTAGCGGTTGATGAAGGATGATAAAGGATCCCGGAGCTGATAGGAGTCTGAGAGGAGGATGAGGTCTGAGGGTCCTGGACCAGAGGGTCCCACTAGAAGGTCTTCCTGTGGATGGCACGCGCTCGGTCTTCTTCATACTCTCGCTTTGACACCCACATCTTCTTGAAGGTGTCCAACGAGGCCAGAATGGAGCCGCTGGTAGGAACACAGCACAGTTACACCCTCAACCCCAACACAGCTACACCCTCAACCCCAACACAGCTACACCCTCAACCCCAACACAGCTACACCCTCAACCCCAACACAGCTACACCCTCAACCCCAACACAGCTACACCCTCAACCCCAACACAGTTACACCCTCAACCCCAACACAGTTACACCCTCAACCCCAACACAGCTACACCCTCAACCCCAACACAGCTACACCCTCAACCCCAACACAGCTACACCCTCAACCCCAACACAGCTACACCCTCAAACCCTGGATCTTCAACGACTCACTAGTGGCAGGAACACTGCTTCACTTTGAAGGTTTTACCCCAGAGCTCAAACAAACTGGTCACGTGATCCCAGAGCCCCAGTCTGAGGTCCAGGTCTGACCCAGAAACTAAAATGAAGTCTTACCCGATCCATGTGGAGTAGAGCCTCTCTTGGGGAGCGGAGATCTGGAGGAAGAGCAAAGCCATGGGTCAGTAAATGCATCACATTCATAATCTGTAATGGAGTCATAATCTCATAATGAACAGACACTTTGTGGGAAAAGAGGCCCAAACCGAACCGTCTCCGTTCAGATCAAAAGCTGCTTTTAAAGAAAGAGTTACTTCAAGGTAAACACACATCCACACACACTGGTGTGATCAGAGAGACATGAACCAGCAGAAGAAGAGGCGCCATGAGACTCAAACCAGAACCTGGACCTGGACCCACCTTGATCTTCACGTCTTTGGGAGCGAGCTTCTTGACTTCAGTCAGTAGTCGTTCCCCAAAGCCTGAAAGAGAAGAGACCTGATCAGGACCTGCAGCCGGGCTGTGAGCGGCCAGGGAAGTGTGAGGAAGCGTCCAGGGGTCATGCACATGTAGACCAATAGATTCCCATGACTCTTCACCTTTGATTAACGTGGAGCCGCCGCACAGCACGATGGTGTTGAACAGTGTGCGGCGCAGGTCCATGTCAGACTTCTGGATGGCGTAGGCCAGCACCTCGTGGATCCCCAGGCTCTCGTCTCCGATCAGGTCGGGTCTGAACAGCAGCTCTGGAGCGCGGAACCTGGCCGGGCCGATCTAAAGGAGGGGTCAGGTCTCTGGGTTAGCGATCGGCCGGACGGGGAGGAGGTCTACGTGGAAGTCGTTAACCAACAACTTACTTTTAAAGTGCTCCCGTCGGGCAGGACGTACTGGGCCTTCTCCGTTTCTAAAGTCTCGTCCTTTTGCGGGTTGAGAGACAGATAACAGGCTCGCTGCAGAGAGAGACGCATCGATCAGACCGAGGATCCGCGAGAAAGAACACGACCTTGACTCGCGGCGGCGCTCACCTCTTTGACGGTGCGGACCACCTCGAACTCAGCCGACGTGTTGAAGTTGTGTCCTTCCTTGCGCAGCAGCAGACGGAGGTACTGCGACACGTCTCTGCCGGCGATGTCCACACGCATGATGGAGTGAGGGATGGCGAAGCCCTCGTAGATCGGAACCACGTGAGTCACGCCGTCCCCCGAGTCCAAGACCACGCCGGTGGTGCGACCGGTGGCGTACCTGCAAACACACCCGTCAGCCACGAGTACCCACCATCACCACCAGACACAGGACGAGGAACTCACAAGCTGAGGACGGCCTGCATGGAGATGAAGAGCGCGGGAACGTTGAAGGTCTCAAAGAAAACCTCTGCAGCCTTCTCCCGGTTCTTGCTGGGGTTCAGAGGAGCTTCAGTCAGCAGCACAGGATGCTACGGGAGGGGAGCAGAAAGAGGTCGTCTGACATCTGCCGAGCCTGTGACCTCGTGACCATGTGACCAGAAGGAGAAGGAGCTCACCTCCTCAGAGAAAGTCTGCAGCTGCTCTTTGGAATAAACGTACTGCCAGATCCTCTCCATGTCGTTCCAGTCGTTCACGATGCCGTGCTCCATCGGGTAGCGGACCGACAGCAAGCCTCTGTGTTCCTGTTGGGAAACAGACCTCATGAAGAGTTCCCAAAGGCTTCCTTCTCATAGAGAGACCTCCAGAAGAGTTCTCTCAGCATCCTACTCGGAGCAGTAATGCAGACTTTAACTCTCCAATCTGTTGGGTTCTTTATTCTCTGAAAACGAGGAACCAACAAACTAACTGAATGGTTATGAACCTCAATGACGAGGAGCAGTTGGAATTATCCGTCAACTCATGAACTACTTTATCACCTATGTACAAACCCTGAAAGAAACAAGTTAAATATAACATGAACTGTGTTCTGGAGAAACAAAGTCTGTGATTGGCTTCAGCATCACACAGACGGATTATTACCTCGGCCTTGGGCCCGATGAAAAGGTCTCCCTCCAGGGCGCCTGCCATCACGCGCACATGCTTCGGACGGCCCACACTGACACACACACACACACATGTCACTTTAAGTAAAACATCTGTAGACACCAGCCTGTTTCAATGACAGTATTATTATTATAATTATTATTATTTAACATTTGTATACAAACAGCAGGATCTACACCGTTGGTCAGAGAAAATAAACAATGTGAAACTCGGCGCAACTGTTTCTGCATTTAAAGACAAAGAGTTAGTGTTATCAGAGGCAAGCAGCACTTACTAGTTAGGGAAGCAGTATTTGGGGATCTGGTCCCCGGCAAAACCGGCTTTGATAACCCCTGAACCCTGAAGGGAGAGAAGACATGACAGTTATGAGCAAGGAGCAGCAGAGAGGTCATGAGACGCAGCCCGCCGCCTCCGGCATCACAACTCATGACTGAACCACTGAGCTCCACATTTCTCTCTCAACAGCTGCTTTGTCCTGGACACCATGACGAGCGGGCTAGACCCAGACCCCCCTGACCCAGACCCTGATCCAACTAACCTAGACCCAGACCCCTCAAACTCTAACCCAGACTCCCCTAGCCCTGACCCAGATCTTGTCCAGTGAGATGTAGGTATCTCCTGAAGTTGAATGTGTTTTCCTCCACCTCAATAGAGTCTTTAGATCCGGTGGAGCACTGAAAGTCTTGTCTAGAGAACATCTGCAGCAGTAATATGCATCATTACACATCTTATGTGTAGTATGTATAGGATATGTAGCATGTGTATAGCATGTGTATTATGTATAGCATTTGTATTATGTGTAGCATGTGTAGGATATGTAGCATGTGTATAGCATGTGAATTATTTGTATGATGTATATTGTGTGTATTATGTACAGCATGTGTAGCATGTGTAATATGTGTATTTTTATATGTAGTATGTGTATTAGATATAGCATGTGTATTATGTATACCATGTGTATTATTTGTATAATGTATAGCATGTGTATTATGTATATAACATGTGTAGCATGTATAGCTAACCCAACAAAGCAGTAGCTAGCTGCAGCTGTAGCTAGCTGCTAGCTTTGTTATTGTTTTACTGATAACGGGTTATCTAACTCCAGGACCCGCTGCAGGTCGCATGACCTATGACCTTTGAGCCTGACACCTGTTCTTCTGCTCTAACACAACAACACCAGCTAGCAGCTGAGCTAGCGGCTAGCAGGGACTCCCAGCGGCCTCGGTTAGGGTGTGGATGGTGACGTCACCATACTCACATTATCGATGACAACGGGCTGATTAGCTAAAATGTCATATGACTCCATGACGGACAGTGACGTATCGATCCGTGTCTATCGATCCGTGTGAGTCTCCGAGTCTTCTGGTGTGTGTTAAACCTGGAAGAGAAGAGTGTGATGTCTCCGCTGCTCTCTGTGCTGCTGACGGCTGGTCCTCCTCTCTTCTTCTCCTTCCCCTTCTTCTCCTCCGCTTTCTTCTTCTCGTGTTACGACCCAGCTTCCAGTTTAGTGGCGCATCAGCGCCCCCTTGTGCTCCGGAGGCTGCATCAGAGAGCAGGTTTCCTATGAAGCCCTAAAAACAAACCCTGTGAAGCTATATTTAATCCTTTAAAACTGACAATAAAATATATACATTTAAATGGAATATGGAAGCCCATTTCCGCCACCCAAAAATTAGGACAAAAAAACAACAACTTAGGACCAAAAAAAAAGAAGACCAAAAAGAAATACAAAGAAAATTAGGACCAAAAAAAAAATTTGACTTTTTTTGGGGGGGGTCTTCCATACACCTCACACGAAATAAATCAATAATGTGAACCTGAGCCCATGATATATGAATGGCTGCTGTGCTGTGCAGTGATGGCTGCAGTGTGTCTGGTCACCACTAGGTGTCAGTCTAACAACTCCACCACAACGTCACTGATGTCCAGTTAATTAGGTGTACACCTGGTGACGTCATAAAGTTCACGATCTTTTAGAGAGGGTTACGTTCAAATGGATGACGTCACTTGTATTGCTGTTACACTGCCAGCTGTTTCTGTTATTATGTCCATCATTCTGACGTCAGAACCTCATAAAGCATCCCAGAGCTAAAGTCTTTGTTTCTATGGCAACTGCTCCCTCAGTCCCATCACTCAGCATGTGTTCACTGGTTTCACTGGTCCTTCATGTGTTCACTGGTTTCATTGGTCCTTCATGGTTGTTTGGCAGCAGACGATATGTTTAAATATGATCAGACACCTGAACGCATCACACACTACAGATACAGAGACGCACACCGGCTGACCCAGATACAGTGTGTGTGTGTGTGTCTGCCCAGTCTCTCTCTCTCTCTCTCTCTCTCTCTCTCTCTCTCTCTGGTCACATGACTCTCGTCTGACCGCAGATCGACAGCAGGTGAGTTCAGCGCTCCGTCTTGTTTTCTTCAGTCTTCCTCTTCCTCCTCTTCTTCCTCCTCCTCTTCCTCCTCCTCCTCTTCTTCCTCCTCCTCTTCCTCCTCTTCCTCCTCCTCCTCTTCTTCCTCCTCCTCTTCCTCCTCTTCTTCCTCTTCCTCTCAAACGAGTCCCAGCAGCTGGATTTGCTCTTCCAGCTGTTAGTGAGGAACAGAGCATGAGATGAACTGGTGGAGATGAACTGGTGGAGATGAACTGGTGGAGATGAACTGGTGGAGATGAACTGGTGGTCTCAGCAGGTAAAAAAAAGAATCACCAGTATATTAATATTGATATTCTGTTTTCCTTCATTTTGGTGTCGTTTTCTCCAGAGAGCCCCCCCCCCCTTCCCCCCTCCCCTCCCTCCCCCACCTCCTTTATTCTCAGTTTGTTTCTGTGTTTCAGGCAAACAGAGATGCAGTGAAGGAGAAAGAGGACGACGTCTCCTCAGCCCAAACCTCACGAGTGAGAACAAGAGACGACTAAAGGAAGGATCCGGTTCCTCTGCAGCCTCCTCCTGACCTCTCGAGGACCGGCTCGACCTCGGGGCTCAGCCTCTCCGCCATGTCCAACGGCAGCGGCCTCTCGGATATCAGGAAGGCCTCTAATTGGACGGCCACCTCTCAGTGTTTGCCGTCGGTAGGCGGGGCCACGTTCCTGGTCGTGGCGTACAGCGCCGTCGTTGCAGTCGGGTTGATCGGCAACGCGGGCCTGGTGTTCATCGTCGCCCGGCAACAGGAGCAACGCAACGTCACCAACATCCTGATCGGCAACCTGTCGTGTTCCGACATCCTCATGAGCGTGGTGTGTCTTCCTGTCACCATCATATACACACTGATGGACCGCTGGGTGCTGGGGGAGGTCCTGTGTAAGGTCAGTGTTCACTCACACTCTCACACACACACACACACACACACACACACACACACACATACACACTCACACTGGTACATCGAACCGGCCCTCCACCTGTCCACCAGGTGACGCCCTTCGTCCAGTGCGTGTCCGTGAGCGTCTCGGTCTTCTCTCTGGTGCTGGTCGCTCTGGAGCGCCACCAGCTCATCCTGCGTCCCACCGGCTGGTCCCCGGCAGCCGGACAGTGCTACCTGGCCGTGGGGTTGACGTGGCTGGTGGCTTGCTTCATCTCGCTGCCCTTCCTCTCCTTCAACATCCTCACCAACGACCCCTTCCAGAACATCAGCCTGCCCGCCGGCCCCTTCAGGTGAGCTGTGATGGGACCGAGAAGTGTGTTTGGTCCTCCAGAGCTCAGGAAACTATTGTGTCTGCTGGATGGATGGATGAATGTCTGGATGGATGGATGGATGGATGGATGGATGGATGGATGGATGAATGTCTGGATGGATGGATGGATGGATGGATGGATGGATGTCTGGATGGATGGATGGATGGATGGATGGATGAATGTCTGGATGTCTGGATGGATGTCTGGATGGTTGGATGGATGGTGGAGCTGACTGCAGTGTGTTGCAGGGACCATGTGATCTGCATGGAGCAGTGGCCCTCGGAGCAGCACCGCCTGGCCTACACCACCTCCCTGCTGCTCTTCCAGTACTTCCTGCCTCTGCTGCTGGTGCTCCTCTGCTACCTCCGGATCTTCCTCCGCCTGAGGCGACGCAGGTCTATTTCTGCTCATTTTACTTTCTTTCTGATATAAAGATGGCGTGTCGACTTCTCTCCATGTGGTGACGTAGCCGTAGGTCGTGTGTGATATTTCCAGAGCTTTGTGTGATGACGTCCTGCGGTGTTGTGCAGGGACATGCTGGATCGCAGCCGGAGGCCTCGGGGCGCCCAGAGGATCAACGCCATGCTGGCGGCCATCGTGGTCGCCTTCGCGCTGTGCTGGCTGCCGCTCAACGTCTTCAACACGCTGTTTGACTGGCACCACCAGGCCCTGCCCGCCTGCCATCACGACGCCGTCTTCTCCGCCTGCCACCTGTCGGCCATGGCCTCCACCTGCGTGAACCCCGTCGTGTACGGCTTCCTCAACAGCAACTTCCAGAGGGAAGTGAAGGCCACGCTGCGGCGCTGCCGCTGTGTCGGCCGGCCGGCCGAGAGCTACGCCAGCGTCCCGCTCTCCACCGTGGGCAGCGAAGGCACCACGAAGGCCTCCTCCCTCACCAGAACGTCACACACAACGGAGATTAGCTAGTCTGTGTGTGTGTGTGTGTGTGTGTGTGTGTGTGTGCAACTGGAGCACGTTGTTGTGTGTTTTATGTTATTTTTTACTCCTTGTTTTCCTGTGAAAGGTTTCAACACTGAAGAGTTATGAATATGCCGCAATATGTTGGTTATAACACAATAAAGTCTATGAGAGATGTTGTTATTATAGATGCCTTCTTTTCTGCTCAGAGGAAAGTTTCAGCATCGTCTCTTCTTCAGGATGCTGGTTGACCTTCAGGCGCTCCACTCTGAACTCCATGGAGCTGTAACATCATCTTTCACACTGTTTTCTTTCTTTCAATCATTTAATTTAAAGTTTATTCAAGTTACACATTACCTCAAACTAGACAATAAATGATAAAAGTAATACATGACATGCCTCCAGGAGTCCCTTGGATCTTAAAGTTGCATCCTTTCCTCGTTCCATTATTTTATGTTCAGTTGACACAGGACACTGGAATGTTTGAAAACTATGAATTTGTAAAATGGTAAAAACAGGTGTTGGGAGCCTCAACCTGAAGGTCATTCATCACCTTGACTCTTTAAGACCAACAAGGAACACATGTGGGTTTATTAATGAAAAGAGTATTTTGTATTAATAGAAAACACTTATTTACACTCATCCATATGTTCAGAATGTTACTCACAATAAAGTTATTACGAGTGTCGTTTTGGCGTTGGTTTGTTTTTTGTTATTTTATTTTTTATAAGACAAGTGCTACACATCCTGATCTTCCTCCTCACCAGGTGGTGGCGCTAGTGCTCCAAACTGTTGTTTACTAACCGCCGATAAACCTAAACGAAGAAGAAGAAGAAGAAGAAGCCCGCGACACGTCTATAAATACTGACGTCATCAGAGCGCGCTCAGTTTCCGCTGACAAACAGAAGGAGAAATGGCTGCAAGGTTACTGCTCCGCTCGGCCGTCAGAGCTCTCGCGCCCCGTCGCGCGGCCCCGCTGCCCGCTGTGACCCGCGGCATGGCGGCTGGAGGTGAGGCCCCAGAGTCCGAGGGGATCCGGGTGACATCCGCTGTGAGAGCCGCTAGCTAGCTACTGGAGGAAGAGCTCCACACGGCGCGACCAGCAGGCCGGACTCCATTCAGACCTCTGTTGTTTTAAGTAGAACTCGTGTTTGTGTCACCTGTGTAGGTTGTAGAGCAGGAAGACGAGTCCTCCATGTCAGGAAGCTAAAGCTCTCACTGAGAGGGAATGCCGTGTTTCTATATTCTGTTATTATTGTGATATTCTAGCCTCCAGCAGCTTCCTGGTCTGTTCCCGTCAGAAGAGCTTTCCTCCCGCAGCTTGAGCCATGAGCTTCCGGTTCACTGCTCCGTGTTCCCGCTTCTCCTCCATCACACTCTGTGAACTTGTGTTACAGGGATTCCTACAGACGAGGAGCAAGCTACCGGGCTGGAGAAGGTCATCATGAAGGCCATGAAGGAGGGCACGGTAAGCCCAGTCCTCAAGAGGACCCCATCTGTTTAGTCCTCTCGAGGACCCCATCTGTTTAGTCCTCTCGAGGACCCCATCTGTTTAGTCCTCTCGAGGACCCCATCTGTTTAGTCCTCTAGAGGACCCCATCTGTTTGGTCCTCTAGAGGACCCCATCTGTTTGGTCCTCTAGAGGACCCCATCTGTTTGGTCCTCATAAGGAGCCCCATCTGTTTGGTCCTCTCGAGGACCCCATCTGTTTAGTCCTCTATAGGACCCCATCTGTTTGGTCCTCTAGAGGACCCCATCTGTTTGGTCCTCTAGAGGACCCCATCTGTTTAGTCCTCTAGAGGACCCCATCTGTTTGGTCCTCTCGAGGACCCCATCTGTTTAGTCCTCTAGAGGACCCCATCTGTTTGGTCCTCTCGAGGACCCCATCTGTTTAGTCCTCATAAGGAGCCCCATCAGACTGAACAGATGGGGGTCCTCATGAGGACTCTGGTCCTGAAGGATCCGGCCTGTGGTCGTTCCTCTAGAAGCGATGTTGTCACGGTGATGAAATCCTCTCCATATGACACACGTGTGTTCAGACTGAGATGACGTAACCACTGAGTGCTCCTCTGCAGGACCCCTACAGCATGATGAAGCCCAAGGAGTACGCGGGCTCCAAGGCCGACCCGCACCTGGTCCCCTCCATCACCAACAAGAGGATTGTGGGATGCGTGTGTAGGTGCTTCCTGTCCTTGTGGTCATGTGTTCCCAGCAGCAGCAGCTGGTCTCTGCAGCTCTAACGTGTGTGTCCTGTGTGCAGGTGAAGAGGACAACACGGCCGTGGTCTGGTTCTGGCTGCATGAGGGCGAGGCCCAGCGCTGCCCGTCCTGTGGGTCCCACTACCAGCTGGTGGCCCATGAGCTCCCCCACTAGCTCCTCCCGCCGTGTCTGCTTCTCTTCCTTCGGCTCCGGCTACTTCCTGGAGCCGCGAGTCATCGTTCAATCGCTCCTTGTTGTGTCCTCCTCCTCGGTGGACCCGCTGACCTCATCAGTCTCTGCTTTACATGTCAGCAGTTCCACAGGGACCACATGTGTTTTCTGAAACCTTCATTTAACTGACGTTTACCTCAAATCCTGTACAACGTTCCACTGGGTCCACCGACCTCTTCTGTTCCAATAAAGTCTCCTGAGAGTTCTGATGTCTTCACCTCTTCTGTTCCAATAATAAAGTTGAGGTTTTCTGAAGGCACCCTGATGAATCACTACCACTTCAGGCCACAGGAGGCGCCACACTACACAAGAAGCGTTTATCTGAAGAAACAAGTAAACATCAGTAAACAAAGTGTTTATTTACAGCTCACAGTGTCAGAGTTTGCGATCATTTAAAAGCTTTCATAGCTTACTTGAGGATAAAAACCACAACATGAAGGAAACATTGAAGACGTACACAAGAGATGTATATGTATCAGTGGCGGGCGGTGGGTTATGTCACAACGCTGCTGTGCTGTTTAATAGCTGATCACCGAGCGGAGTTACAGTCAAATTATTTTTGCATCCTGTGTGCATGTTACTTTGTCGCCGGCGACATGCGCCGCACTAAAAGGGTTCAAGTCTAATCTCTCCACTGCACCACCACGAGCATGGAGGGGGGCGCTAAGCAGACCTGCTTTCTAGTTTCCATTGCGCATGTCTCACAAGCAGGGTGAGATGCACCACCAGAGTCCACAGGGAAGAGTCTGCAGCTACAGATTCTTTCATTTTACTCTACAATATAAAGTGTTCTTCTTCTACAAGTTAAAGTAGCGCAACCAACTTGACTAGGTGCATACAGCGCCACCTTAAGTGCTGGAGTGTGTGTACAACGTGCAAGGTCTATAAGGAACACACCGAAGAGAGAGGTATAAATAAAAAAATAAAGAGGTAAATCAGAGCATTCTAGCAGACATAAAGCCACCAGAAACAGACAGGAGACTGGAAAAAATTGTTTTAATAATTAAAAGTTATATCTATTTTATAATGTAATTGTTTTTCACAAATACACTGCATGTATTATAATTAATTTTTCCTATTAGCTTGTTTTCTCATTGAGCAGCTTCTGTCTGTTCCTCATGGCTTTCTGTCTGCTGTCTGCTCAGGCCAGCGAGCTGTCACTGGCCGAGAACGCTGCTTTAACGCTCTCCATCCAATCACATCTCGCCTCGGTGTCTCTCTCTTCTTTCTCTCTTCTCTCTCCGCCAGTTAAACAGTGAAAGCAAGCGGCCTGGCGCTGTGTGAAACCTCAACTTTATTATTGGAACAGAAGAGGTGAAGACATCAGAACTGTCAGGAGACTTTATTGGAACAGAAGAGGTCGGTGGACCCAGTGGAACGTTGTACAGGATTTGAGGTAAACGTCAGTTAAATGAAGGTTTCAGAAAACACATGTGGTCCCTGTGGAACTGCTGACATGTAAAGCAGAGACTGATGAGGTCAGCAAGTCTACCGAGGAGGAGGACACAACAAGGAGCGATTGGACGATGACTCGCGGCTCCAGGAAGTAGCCGGAGCCGAAGGAAGAGAAGCAGACACGGCGGGAGGAGCTAGTGGGGGAGCTCATGGGCCACCAGCTGGTAGTGGGACCCACAGGACGGGCAGCGCTGGGCCTCGCCCTCATGCAGCCAGAACCAGACCACGGCCGTGTTGTCCTCTTCACCTGCACACAGGACACACACGTTAGAGCTGCAGAGACCAGCTGCTGCTGCTGGGAACACATGACCACAAGGACAGGAAGCACCTACACACGCATCCCACAATCCTCTTGTTGGTGATGGAGGGGACCAGGTGCGGGTCGGCCTTGGAGCCCGCGTACTCCTTGGGCTTCATCATGCTGTAGGGGTCCTGCAGAGGAGCACTCAGTGGTTACGTCATCTCAGTCTGAACACACGTGTGTCATATGGAGAGGATTTCATCACCATGACAACATCGCTTCTAGAGGATCGACCACAGGCCGGATCCTTCAGGACCAGAGTCCTCATGAGGACCCCCATCTGTTCAGTCTGATGGGGCTCCTTATGAGGACTAAACAGATGGGGTCCTATAGAGGACTAAACAGATGGGGCCCTATAGAGGACTAAACAGATGGGGTCCTATAGAGGACTAAACAGATGGGGTCCTATAGAGGACTAAACAGATGGGGTCCTATAGAGGACTAAACAGATGGGGTCCTATAGAGGACTAAACAGATGGGGTCCTATAGAGGACTAAACAGATGGGGTCCTCGAGAGGACTAAACAGATGGGGTCCTCGAGAGGACTAAACAGATGGGGTCCTCGAGAGGACTAAACAGATGGGGTCCTCGAGAGGACTAAACAGATGGGGTCCTCGAGAGGACTAAACAGATGGGGTCCTCGAGAGGACTAAACAGATGGGGTCCTCTTGAGGACTAAACAGATGGGGTCCTCTTGAGGACTGGGCTTACCGTGCCCTCCTTCATGGCCTTCATGATGACCTTCTCCAGCCCGGTAGCTTGCTCCTCGTCTGTAGGAATCCCTGTAACACAAGTTCACAGAGTGTGATGGAGGAGAAGCGGGAACACGGAGCAGTGAACCGGAAGCTCATGGCTCAAGCTGCGGGAGGAAAGCTCTTCTGACGGGAACAGACCAGGAAGCTGCTGGAGGCTAGAATATCACAATAATAACAGAATATAGAAACACGGCATTCCCTCTCAGTGAGAGCTTTAGCTTCCTGACATGGAGGACTCGTCTTCCTGCTCTACAACCTACACAGGTGACACAAACACGAGTTCTACTTAAAACAACAGAGGTCTGAATGGAGTCCGGCCTGCTGGTCGCGCCGTGTGGAGCTCTTCCTCCAGTAGCTAGCTAGCGGCTCTCACAGCGGATGTCACCCGGATCCCCTCGGACTCTGGGGCCTCACCTCCAGCCGCCATGCCGCGGGTCACAGCGGGCAGCGGGGCCGCGCGACGGGGCGCGAGAGCTCTGACGGCCGAGCGGAGCAGTAACCTTGCAGCCATTTCTCCTTCTGTTTGTCAGCGGAAACTGAGCGCGCTCTGATGACGTCAGTATTTATAGACGTGTCGCGGGCTTCTTCTTCTTCGTTTAGGTTTATCGGCGGTTAGTAAACAACAGTTTGGAGCATTAGCGCCACCACCTGGTGAGGAGGAAGATCAGGATGTGTAGCACTTGCCATAAAATGATATATATATATATATATATATATATATATATATATATATATATATATATATATATATATATATATATATATATATATATATATATATATATATATAATATAATATAATATAATATAATGTTTTCCATATGTTGTTATTTACTGTGTGTACGTAAATTCATGCTCTAAAAAAAAGAAGAGACAATGACGACACACAGATAACAGATCGATATTGAGCTTTTATTTTGTTAATCCACTTCCTGTCTGATGACTCAGAGAAGCTCCACATAGTTAGCGGGGAACATGCCGAAGTCCCCATGAGGCCCGAGACCCCTCCACCAGCCCTCATCCAGCATCTCCACCTGACTGATGACGTCACCGGGGTCAAAGGTTATCTCACTGTCGTCAGCTGAGGAGGGAGAGAGAGAGAGAGAGAGAGAGAGAGAGAGAGACAGAGACAGAGAGAGAGATGAGGAGAGAGAGAGAGTGAGTGAGTGAGTGAGTGAGTGAGTGAGTGAGTGAGTGAGTGAGTGAGTGTGTGTGTGTGTGTTAGAGTGTGTGTGTACTCACCAGCCTGGTAGTCGTATAGAGCTCTAGCTCTGACGTTCTGTTCTCTGATCTCTGCTCCATCATCATCGTCTCCGGCCTAAAATTTACATCAATATTCATTCAAAGAGCATTTCCCGATAATAACTTAAGTTAATTATCTAGTAATAATATTATGGTGAACCGGCTGTAAACAGAGTGAGGTGTTAACAGAGTGACGTGTTGGCTGGCTGGCAGTGCGTATTGAGCGTTCTGACAGTAACTCTGGGACACGATGAACCCAGTGGACTCACGGAGGACATGTGTGGATGGTAGACGTTCTCATACAGGTCCTCGTCTGTCCCTGCTGGGGGAGCGGCCCCGTACAGGTCCTCTGGTGGGACACATCGCATGACTGTGATGCATCATCCTCTTTTTTTATACAACGCTTCCTATTTTAACAGTTCTTTTGAATGTTTTCCGTGTAAAACATTTACTGACGGCAGTAAATGTTCGTATACATGCGTATTGATTGACAGAAGGCTTCGTACCAGGAGGAGCTTCATCTCCATCATCTTCAAACTCATCAGACCAGTCCTCCTCTTCTGTGGAGGAGATGTCCATGTGGTCCAAGGACAGGAAGTGACACGTGTTACTGATAAATACTTCACATCAACTGATTGTTCATCAGAAAGCAAAACTCTTTGTTTCTGACCTGCAGCTTGAACAGGTGAGCTGGTTGTTTCTGGTGGTGCAGCAGGTGAGTGAGACAACACAGGTGAGACAGGTAAGACAGGTGAGACAGGAGACAGGGGGACCGCAGCTGGAGACGGAGGTGGCAGTACAGTTTCTTTCTCGAAGAACCTCTGAGAGAAAACCTTCCCTGTGACACAGAATGAGAACATGAATACTACGAATGACTTCCTATGTGATTCATGTGGTCTGGGTTCACCTGGTCTGTGTTTACCTAGTCTGGGTTTACCTGGTCTGTGTTCACCTGGTCTGTGTTCACCTGGTCTGGGTGCACCTGGTCTGGAATTACCTGGTCTGGGTTTACCTGGTCTGGGTTTACCTGGTCTGTGTTCACCTGGTCTGTGTTCACCTGGTCTGTGTTCACCTGGTCTGGGTGCACCTGGTCTGGAATTACCTGGTCTGGGTGCACCTGGTCTGGGTGCAGCAGGAGACTCAAAGCTCTGCTCCCTCTGCTTGAATACGTCTCTGGGGTTAAATGATCTCTGAGAAATCAGTGACTTGGCCTCCTGTGAACCACATTGAGAGCTTGAAGGTATTACAACCATGTAGTACTTCATAAATAGTATTACATATAAGTATTTAGCATTTGTTATGAGTCAAGCTTAAAAAAATGGAGGATTCTACATTTCCCATGAGGCAAATTTTCTTAACCCGTCCAAGATGTTCAATGTGAAAGAGAAGGATTTAATCATGAACATTGAGTCAGCCCAAGCTCCATATCAATATGATGATATCTGATGATTATATTACAACATGTTCCATTAAATATATACTCATACGTTAGCTTTCTGCACCGACGCCGTAGAGTTGATGCCCGACTTCTTGCTTCCATTTTCCTGCAGGTTCCAAAACAGACACATGTTATCTGCACATTGTGTTCACATCCACTCCTTTCAGCTGATTGGTGCTCTGACGTGTTATGAAGCTGATGGGTCAGACCCAGGAAGACATGCTGTGTTGGACCGCTCACATGCCGCTGTTGCTCCGCCTCTCTCTGTTGCTCCGCCTCTCTCTGTTGCTCCGCCTCTCTCTGTTGCTCCGCCTCTCTCAGTTGAGTCCTGCACACAGAAGGTCGTCACCTGGGAGTCTTTGTGGTTGATGTTGTTCTGGAGTCGGACTCACATCTCCTGGTGGATCTGCTGAGCTCTCTGCTGGGTGTTTCCCTCCCTCTCCTCCAGCTCCCTCCTCTTCCTCTCCTCCAGCTCCCTCCTCTCCCTCTCCTCCAGCTCTCTCCTCTTCCTCTCCTCCAGCTCTCTCCTCTTCCTCTCCTCCAGCTCCCTCCTCTCCCTCTCCAGCGTTTGTCTCTCCTGCTGCACTCGTTGGTCTTCCTCCTGCAGCCGAGCTGCTTCCTCCATCTAAACAAGACTTTCTGTTATTTTTCTTATTTTCACAGGAGATCAGAGGTCGTGACCTCTGGATGAAGGTGAAGACAAACCTGAGTTTGGACCCAGAAGTCGTCTTTTCTGGTTTGTTGGATTTCGTCCACGGCGTTGACCTTCTGATACACAGAGCCCTGTTCCAGTGATATGTTTATTAAATATGATATGCTTCTCTCTCCAAACATGTGAGTGCATGTATTTCAGGTAATGTACATATATATATATATATATATTTATATATATATATTTATATATATGTATATAAAGTGCTCCTCACCACGGCTCCTCTCGGGCCCTCTCTGTAGTCCTTGGGTTGGTGGAAGTGGAAGTTGGCTCCAGACGCTTTGGCCACTTTCTCCAGGATGACCTCTGGTTCCACATCGTCATCTCCCCGGGCGTTGATGGTCACGTGAGCTCCCTGAGGAGAGGACGGGGTCAAATGAAGGTCACAGAGAGGACGGGGTCAAATGAAGGTCACAGAGAGGACAGGGTCAAATGAAGGTCACAGAGAGGACAGGGTCAAATGAAGGTCACAGAGAGGACAGGGTTGAAGGGCAGACGACACACTCACCTTAAGGAAGTTGGCCATTGAGTTCACGTGGTTTGCACACATTCCTTTTCTGGAGGCCTTCACACCTTCACCTGTCTGCCCACACACACACACACACACACACACACACACACACACACACACACACACACACACACATGCTTGCACATAAACCTTAACAACTGAGCCACAAGTCTCTGTATGTCTGTGTTTATTAATGTGTTTGTGTGTGTGTGTGTGTGTGTGTGTGTGTGTGTGTGTTAGTGTGTGTGTCTCACCCAGTTTATGAGGACATATTTGGGCAGCCCTGAGTTCGGGTCCTGGACTCTACAGAAAGCGTACATCACCTTCCCGTTGTTCAGCTCCTCCACCATCTCCTCTAGTCCTCCATCTGCACACACACACACACACACACACACACACACACACACACACACACACACACACACACACACACACACACATTGGCATAAATGAACAGTAAAATTAAAATAAAGGACTAAAACCAGAACCAGAACCAGAACAGTCCTTAATCCTGCTGATTAACCAACATTTATTTTGAACCAAAGCAGTGCAGCAGCTGATGAGGAAGACCTTCCTTCTTCATCAGGAGGAAGACTTGTCTTCCTCCTGATGAGGAAAACCTTTTTTCCACCTGATGAGGAAGAAAGGTCTTCCTCATCAGGAGGAAGAAAAGTCTTCCTCCTGATGAGGAAGACCTTCCTTCTTCATCAGGAGGAAGACTTAACTTCCTCCTGATGAGGAAGACCTTTCTTCCACCTGATGAGGAAGAAAGGTCTTCCTCATCAGGAGGAAGACTTATCTTCCTCCTGATGTCTTCCTTCAGGGTACTCAACCAGCTGACTGCAGCTGCAACAATGCTTTAATATTGTAATGTATAACAATACATCACAACTTTTACTGCAAAACATATACAAGTACTGCATGCAGCTGCGAGTATGTGTGTACTTGTACTGCAGTACCTTACAGAGTACACTGATCAGAGTACTTACTTCCTTTCTCTGCCAGACGGATATCATTAGTGTTTCCTTCATACGTGAAGAGCGCCCTGAAAACACACACAGCTCAGTGAGCAGGTTAGCATGCTAACTTATCAGCATGCTAACTTATCAGCAGGTTAACAGGTTAACATGTTAACTTATCAACAGGTTAGCATGTTAACAGGTTAGCATGTCAGCAGGTTAGCATCCCAGCAGGTTAGCATAACAAGAGACAGCTCACCAGTTGGTGGCCAGCTTCCCGTCCACCACTTCTTTATAAGCGTCCATCAGTGAAGGACCGTTCTTATTCAGATTCACTGCCATCGTCTTCAGGGTTCCTCGTGAAGCTTCACGTTTACAGCAGAACCTCTGACTCTGATTTATTGTGATGTTACTGGAGCAGATCCTTCTCCAGTCTGACTGAAACCAGTCAAACCAGTTCATCCTCATTCCTTCAGAGGCTGCTCCCTGTGACCAACATCCATCCATTCATCAACACCAGAAACACATTATGACAATTACTCAACACACTCCGCCCTGTGTGTGTCTGTGTGTACGTGTGTGTATGTGTGTGTGTGTATGTGTGTGTGTGTGTGTGTGTGTGTCTGTCTGTGTGTGTGTGTATGTGTGTGTGTCTGTGTGTGGAAATGAGGAGGAGGGCTCCGTGCTACAGTAGCAGCTTTTCCCTCAGGGATGGCATTGCTCTGAGAGAAGAGGATCTCTACTGTCTGGCGCCGAGCCAAACACTGTGTGTGTGTGTGTGTGTGTGTGTGTGTGTGTGTGCGTTAGTGTGGTTCTAGCTTACAATGGCTGTCTCAGTGTCTAGCCACAGCTCGTATGTTATTTCTCATATCTCACTCTGCCTGCAGGAATGTGATGTGAGCTCTGAGTAACAGGAGTCAGCTGTGAATGCTCAGACTTCAGGTTGTGACCTCACTTCCTGTCGCACCGCTGGACTGAAACCAGAGACGTGTTCCTGAGGCCATGAAGAACCGCTCCCTCTGGCTGCACCTCCAACACCAAAACAGCTGCACACAGGCTCAACTAGCTATAGTTAACTAGACTAGTCTCCTGTCCCCAGGTTTATAGTAGTTAACTAAACTAGTATATTGTCTGCACGCTCATAGTAGTTAACTAAACTAGTATCCTGTCTCCAGGTTTATAGTAGTAACTAGACTAGTCTCATTAAAATGTATTCCAGTGTAATAATAACATATATTCTCGTGTAATAATAACATATTCTAGTGTATTTATAGCATGTAACATAGTGTAATAATATGTATTATAGTGTAATAATAATATGTATTATAGTGTAATAATAACATTATTCTTTTATTCAATGTATGGGTGAAGGGTGTCCTACTGGTCCTTTAAGGGTGAAGGTGTCCTCCATGTCCACGGAGACTCCTCCCTCCTCTTTGTGCCTCTTCTGTAAACTATGGGAAGCGACCTGTTGAATCTGCTTTAGGATCAGTTCAGCGGGCTGCTCTCGTGCTCGCGCAACAGGAGCGCGCTCTGCTGAGCTGGTCCAGGGTCAGTCCCGGTCCCGGTCCTCCCCTCCTGTCGTCTTTTCCTGGTCTCAGAAGCTCCGAGCCGCCCAACGAGTCCCCCGGACCAGAATAACGACCCGGACCAGCAGGACAAGGAGGACCAGGAGGACATGCGGAAGAGACTAAACCAGGAATGAGGGTTTCAAAGTGGACTTTTAGACCCGAACCCGCACGGCCCTGCTGCCCCGCTGCAGCTGCACGCTAAACTTTTCGCTGTTTCGCTGGAGTCCCGAGTGGATAACCGCTGGACATATTGTATACATTATACATAATATATACATATATGCGTGTGTTCTAACTGCGCGGTCTCTTCGTCTGGACCCGGGCCGTGCAGGAGACCCGGACCAGGACCAGCAGACTCCGGCGGTAGCTTAGTTAGCGCTTAGCTCGGTAAGAAGCTGCTTTAACGCAGTGAAACTCGTGAATAACCCGGGTTAAACACGCGTTAATAACCCGAGTTAACGTGGACCGGGACCACGTGATGCGCGCGCAGCACCAGCACGACGTCACTAAAGCTCGCGCGCGGTTCTGGTTGCGTAAACCGGTTCGGGTCGGTTCGGGTCGCCGTAGCTCATGCTAGCCGCTAGCCTGCAGACATGCCGCAGATAGAGGACCTGGGAGCCACTGACGAGCTGCTCGCCTTCAAGGACGAGGGGGACCAGCACGACAAGAGGACCGCGGCCTCCGAGCGGGACCTGGACGACGTGAAGTCCGCCCTGGTCAACGAGTCCGAGTCCAGCTCCGACTCCGAGGTGTGTGTGTTTGTGTGTGTGTGTGTGTTGGTTCTGTTTGTGTGTAATAGTTCTGCATATGTGTGTGTGTGTGTGTGTGTGTGTGTGTGTGTGTGTGTGTGTGTGTGTGTGTGTGTGTGTGTGTGTGTGTGTGTGTGTGTGTGTGTGTGTGATACTTAAGTGTGTCTTCAGCCGCATGGGGTCATCGATCAGGAATCGTGAGCTGTGACTTTTCTAAGAGATTCGAGCAGCCGTTTTCCCGAAAAATGTGAAAAACGGCGAGATATTGTCCCATTGACTTGAATGGGGTCTCGACGTGAAGAGAGCAAAAAACATCACTAATCTTTGTGCCCATAGTGACTGGCCATAATTGAACGTAGAGAAATGATTTGAAGTTTAAAACGTTGACAAAAGTATGGAGTTTATTTGTTTATTTAATTTATTTTTGATAGCTAGCACAGTTTTCATGTACCTATTGTTCAGGTTTTCAATGGGTGTGTATGGCAGGGAATGTTCGTGGCTAGAATGAAGCACCAACTGACAGAGTGAGAGGCAGCGACAGAAACTGGTGAAAAAAACAACGACTTATTTTGTCTTTACACCCACAATGTCCACTCTTCATCCACCATTGTTGGATAGAAACGTAGGAAATGTTGTGCTTGTGGTGCACATGCCTCGTGGAATCCAACAAACGTTATACTTTTTTGTCAGCGAGCCTGAAAGAGACATGAAGTCCGACCAACTGCTGCATTGAAAGTCACAGTTCAGTGCTCCCTCTGCCCCTGAACCCGGTGATGTCATGACAACCACCTGTGCCCCTCCCTGGCGCTGCCACGGCAACCAGAGAAAACTGAGGAGCCGTCAGCTGACCAACTGTCAAACGACCAATCAGATTAACCCACAATGCAACTCCTCAGAGACTTCAAGCAGAGGTCATAAACTATACATTACATGTCTTACAGCAGTCGTAGCCACTCTTTCAAAAAGTCTTGTGAAATTGTATAGTTGTATATGTGTGTGTAATAGTTTAAGTGTAGAAGTTGTGTGTGAGTGTGTTTGTGTGGGGGGCAGGGGGAGGGGCAGTCTGTTTGTGTGTGTAATAGTTGTGTGTCTGTGTGTAAAAGTTGTTTATGTGTAATAGTTGTGTGTGGGTCTGTGTTTGTTGTGAGTGTGAGTGGGTCTGTTTGTGTGTTTTAATAGTTCTGTATATGTGTGTAATAGTTGTAAACGTGTAATAGATGTGTGTGTGTCTGTGTCTAACAGGTGTGTGTATGTAATAGTTGTGTGTGGGTGTGTTTGTGTAATAGTTGTGTGTGTTTGTGTGTGTGTGCAGGCAGACAGGCGGTCCAGGACTGATGCAGATCTGCAGAACAGAATCAGACACAGTCATCTGTTCCAGGAAGGTAACGACGCACTTTAACATGTCTTTGTTATTGTCTCGCTGTGTGTGTGTGTGTGTTTGTGTACATACATACATACATACATACATACATACATACATACATACATACATACATACATACATACATACATACGCTCAGCTATCTTCAGCAGCATGAACCACGCAGCCCGTGAAGCTATCTGGTCATTGTGTGTCTCTGACCTTTGTGTGTCTGTGGTCTTTGTGTGTCTCAGCCCTGAGGAGGCAGCAGGATGGAGGCCTCTTCCAGCCCTCCCCCTATGTTGGATATCCCTTCTTCATGATTCCAGACCTGGGAAACCTCTGTGGGCCCTACCTCGCCAACACAGCGCTCCCACCCAGCGCCAGACCGGTGAGTTGTATCCGTCGGGACCACTTTGTGTCTGAGGCCTCTTCAGGAGGGACCCGAGGGCTTCTGTCCCACTGGCTGCTCTAGCTGCTCTAGCTGCTGCAGCTGCTCTAGCTGCTGCAGCCACAACTGCTGCTGCAGCTACAACAATTGCTGCAGCTGCTGTAGCTACTGACTGACGGGGTTCCCACACTTCCTGCTCCCTCCAGCTGAATGGGAGCTCAGCCTGGATTAGCGAGCGACTGGGCGATGGTTTTATGCAGAAACACTCGTGGTCACTTATCTGAAAAACGGCCACGTTGGCACAATGAGGAACTTATTGTCAACTCATGTTGTTGCAGAGACCTCAGGTTGTCTGTTTCTGTAGCCTGATGTCCATGTGCAGAGGACTGGTCCCAGTCTGGTCCCAGTCTGGTCCCAGTCTGGCTCAGTGAAGAGGAGACGCACGGATGATTCTAGATCTGCCTTCTCGTGAATGATCACGAGAGTGAAGCAGGAGGTGCTGCTCAGTGATGCTGCTTTGCTAGTTCTTCTGCTTCTCTGGTTTGTTTTGAGAGTCTGTCTCTGTGGATTTAACCAGACACACATGTGGGCCACACACACACACACACACACACACACACACACACACACACACACACACACACACACCTGCATTCCTCAGCCCCCCTCCTGTTAGTGGGCCATTGTTGTCATTAGCAGACTGTGAATGGTCCTAATGCATGACTCCATAGGGGGGTTCCATCTCATTATACCTAACACCCTGCCTGTGGCTATGCTCACACACTCACGCACACACACACACACACTCACTGGTTGGTAGCTCAGACTGCATGTTGCCTCGAGACAACACTGGTCCCTGCTCCTCCCTCACATTTCTCTTCACACAATGGGACCTTGTGTCCTCATCAGGCTCCTCGGTGAGAGCCTTAGGTGTGTTTATGTGAGGAGGAAGAGGAGGAGGAGGAGGAGGAGGAGGAGGAAGACGACAGGGACACGCGCCTGCCAGTCTGAAGGCAAGTCAAGGTAAACAAGTTTTCGTCAGCTGAACCGTACTACAGGCTGTTTACTGCCCTCATGTCGTCAGACAGGAAGCAGACGACGGCTCCTCTTCCTTCTTATTCACCATCTCAAAGATTACAACATCATAATGTACACAGTTGCCTGGCTAGCCCTGTTAGCTCAACGTAGCCACAGCATTATAACATAACACGTTCTGTGTGTGTGTGTGTCTGTGTGTATTGATTTCTCTGGTATTTCCAACAGCTGGATCCAGTTAGTTCCTCAGAGGGGGGCGGGGTGAGGCTGCATGTGTGTGTATGTGTGTGTTTTAGCAGAACAGGGTTTTGTGTGTGTGTCATGTGGAGACGTGTTGGACATGTGTGTTTGTGTTAATATAACAGCCTTTGTGAGGACTAAAGCAGCCGGTTCCTGTTCAACATGGCGGCTGCATCCTCATGGAGCTGCTGGGCCACAAGCGTGGGTTCTGTTGAACAGGACTGGTCTACTGGTGTACGCATCTACTGGTCTACTGGTCTACTGGTCTACTGGTGTACTGGTGTACTGGTGTACTAGTGTACTGATCTACTGGGTTCAGAGCAGCTATGAGCTTCTGTCATGAAGCTCATGTGTTGTTGGACCTGTGATCCGGTTGATCATCTTGTGTTCAGAGTCTTTCTCTATAGATAGATATGGCACAAAGCAGTGTGTATATGTGTGTGTGTGTGTGTGTGTGTGTGTGTGTGTTTGTGTGTGTATATATATAATAAATAAATAGATGGATAAATATTACAACACTGCTTTGTGTTGTAATATTTTTGAACTGTTGCCTGTTAACAATAAATAAACTCTTCTTGTCTCTTGTGTTCACAGTATCTTCCGTTCCAGTGGCCTCTGCTGGACGTCACAGGGAGAGCAGCTATCAGAGAGACTGCTTCTCACACACACCTGGTGAGATACACACACACACACACACACACACACACACACACACACACACACAGTAGAGTTGACTAAAATAGTATAGTTATGTAAAAATGTGAAATGACACACGAAACAAGTATTGAACACGCTGACCGACATGTATGTAATACTGACAGCCTTTGTTGCTTCAAGATACCTCCTGTGTATATGTGTGTGTGTACATACATGCATACATACATGCATACATATGACGTGATGACATCACTGCTTTGTGCCCGCAGCCGCCCAGCGCGGGGCAGCACCCCATGACCCACCTGCACCCGCTGCTGTCCTACAGCCCCGAGGCCTTCTCGCCCCAGAGGGCCTCGCCCGGCTTCTCTCCGGACTCAGGTGAGTGTCCACCCGACTAGCTGGTCAGCTGACCCTGCTGCCATACCTGAGTGTACCTGAGTGTCCCCGGGTGTACCTGAGGTGTTGTGTCCCCTGAGCAGGTCTGTCCAGGAGCCCCTGCTACCCGGCCTCCCCTGGAGGCATGGCTCAGATCCCCCACCCGCTGGGATGGCTGTGAGTTCTCTCCTCATCACTTGGGTTTGGGCGGTGTGTGTGTGTCGGAGGCTGACCGTGTGTGTGTGTGTGTGTGTGTGTGTGTCTTGCAGACAGGGACAGGCCATGTACCCCCTGGCGGGAGGTTTCTCCCCGGCTGCTCTGGCCATGAACGCCTCCATGTCCAGGTAATGCCGGTCTCTGTTTCCAATCACGCTCGGGGGTGTGGCTTTGAAAGGACAGCCTTCCAGTGTTTGTTTTTTAGGGAAATGGGAAACTTTGACCTTTTGACCTTTGGTTGCAGCCTGGTGTCGGGTGGCTTCTCTCCCCGGCTGGTGCCAAGCCCCCAGCCTCCCGGCGCCCACGGCCACGCCCCCTTCCTGGCCTCGGGGGTGAAGCAGGAGCCCGGAGTCAGCAGCCAGACCGAGTACGTGGTCCAGAGCGCTCCCAGTCCTTTTGAGAGGAGCTTCTCAACGATGAACTCAACGATGAACTCGTTCTTGCAGGCGCTCGCTGCCAGACGTCCGGGACAGAGAGGAGGAGAAGAAGCCGCACATCAAGAAGCCGCTGAATGCCTTCATGCTGTACATGAGGGAGGAGCGCCCCCATGTGGTGGAACAGTGCCGCGTCAAGGAGAGCGCCACCATCAACCAGATCCTGGGCCAGAGGGTGAGGGGTGTGTGTGTGTGTGTGTGTGTGTGTGTGTGTGCGTGTGTGCGTGCGTGCGTGCGTGCGTGCGTGCGTGCGTGCGTGCGTGCGTGCGTGCTGACTGCTCTGCTTCCTGTCCTCAGTGGCATTCTCTGTCCAAAGAGGAACAAGCTAAATATTATGAGCTGGCTCGTAAAGAGAGACTCCTGCACTCCAAGCTCTACCCGGGCTGGTCCGCCAGAGACAACTACGTGAGTACTGGTCACTTGTTTACTGCTCTGCTGCTTGTTTACACGTTTACTTGTTAGCTGCGTCTCACATGGTGGTTTGTCTGCAGGGTAAAAAGAAGAAGAGGAAGAGGGCGAAGAGTGAGACTCAGTTTGAAGGTAAACGTGAACCACGACTATGAAGCACCCAGCGTGCTGGCGTGTAGTACCTGTGTGTACCTGTAGTTCCTGTGTGTAACACGACTTGTGTGTGTGTTCCTCAGATGACGAGGACTTCCCCTCCCAGCTGAAGAGGCCTCGTGAGGAGCCGCCTCACACACACTCTCTGCTCACGCAGACGACACACCCGCGCTCCCACCTGACGCACACACACCTGTCCCAGGCCAGCCCCGCCTCCTCACTGGACTCTCCGGCGACGCCCACCACCGCTCTGGCCTCGCCCGGCGCTCCGGCGCCGACGCACACTGAGCACACGCACCGCTACGACGAGGGGGCGTCGCCCTACGCCGAGCAGCTGCAGCCGCTGGCCCTCACCACCAAGGGCCACCGGCCCGCCCCCCCGCTGGGCCGCAGCACCGGCACCCCGAGATCCTCCACCCCCCCGTCCTCCTGCGACACGCCCTCGCCCACACGGCGGCTTCCAGGCGCTCCCCGCCCGCCGCTCACGGTGCCTTAAGTCCGTCTCAGCCGTTCTCCCTCAGGAGAACCAATCAGCTGTGAGCAACGGCCTTCTCTAAATCTTCAAATCAAATAAATAAACTTTTTTAATGCTGTAAATACGCTTTCTTTTTTTAAACTTTTTATAGATGTATAACGTTTTATTTTAGTATGAAAAGGACAAATAATTGGTCAATATTTGACTGCATCCAACTTCATGAAACTATATTTTTTCACTTTTTCTAATGACTTTCTATGAATAATCTACTTGTAATGGGATGTGGGCCGTGGCACCGGGACGTTTCAGAGTGCTTTTTTCACGTGGTAGTAATAAGTGTAAATCTATTTTCTGGTTCCTATGTGTTAATAAATACTCACTGAGTTCAACCCATGTGCCTGTGTGGTGATGATGATGATGATGAAGGTCCCAAGGAGACCACTAAAGAGACGCGAAGAAATCTCAATGAGTCCTTCAACCTGAATATGATTTAGTGTTAAAAAAAAAAGTCAAGAATGAACTACAATAGTAGATTATTAGGTAAACGCTTGAATAACGTTCTGACAAAAAAAAGACTGAACGTCTTTGACCTCATGAGCAAAAGTTGTATTTGAACTGGAGAAAACTCCTAAATATCCAGGATGAAGCGTTACAGAAAAATGTCTTCATCCATTAAATAAACCGCTTATCCTGTTTAGGGGCACTGGATGTCGATGTATTCGTTCACATCTACGGCATTTCAGAGACCAATTCACCTGAGCGAAGAAGAATGTCTCCAGGGACACAAATGATATCATTTCATCTTTGAGTTGGAAGTGTTTCTTACATCCAGCGTTTTGATTTGCTTTAGGATTTTAAAACCTGATCTGTTGCTTTTATAGAGCGAGTTGAAGGTAACAAACTAACGAGCCACTGGAAGCAGTTAAATAAGAGAAGAGGACCGAGGACAGAGCTCTGAGGCGCTCCGCAGTTCAGAGTGTGTGGAGGGTGTGGAGCTACCGAGAGGAGCCACTAGAGGGCAGAAGATGACTCCCATAGGACACAATCTTTAGGAGTTCTGTAAGTGTTTAGTACAAACAAATAAAGATACCGAACTCATAACAGTCATGACAATATTTATTGTTGGTTTACATGCACAGGTGTATATTTCACACATATATATTTGACATCTAGGCATGTACAACATATGTAGAATACTTCAGCAGTAGCTTCTCTCACTCACACTCAGTCTAACCCATAGAAGGAGTCCGTGTTGACACGCTGTCGGTGGCGACCAGCGAGGTGGCCGAGAACCCCGGCTCGGCGAAGGGGAACACGTCTCGGGTCAGCCGGGTCAGGAGGCACGGCATCTCCTTCTTGCCACCAAACTCTGCTCCTTTGGCCTGGAAGCGGTAGGCCACGGCGTGGGAGAGGCGGGTCATCAGGCGGGTCAGCTCCAGGTTACGATTGTCTTTGTGCTTCAATAACGCGCAGAACTCCTGGAGGAAGACGGATCCCAGAGGGTGCATGAACGCCCCGTAGCCTGAGGAGACAGCCGAGAAGACGAAACACTGAGTTTAACTATCTCCTGAAGAATGAGACGTCTCACTAGTGTTACCTGGTGGTGTTGCGTACATGTCTCACTAGTGTTACCTGGTGGTGTTGTGTACATGTCTCACTAGTGTTACCTGGTGGTGTTGTGTACATGTCTCACTAGTGTTACCTGGTGGTGTTGTGTACATGTCTCACTAGTGTTACCTGGTGGTGTTGTGAACATGTCTCACTAGTGTTACCTGGTGGTGTTGTGTACATGTCTCACTAGTGTTACCTGGTGGTGTTGTGTACATGTCTCACTAGTGTTACCTGGTGGTGTTGTGAACATGTCTCACTAGTGTTACCTGGTGGTGTTGTGTACATGTCTCACTAGTGTTACCTGGTGGTGTTGTGAACATGTCTCACTAGTGTTACCTGGTGGTGTTGTGTACATGTCTCACTAGTGTTACCTGGTGGTGTTGTGAACATGTCTCACTAGTGTTACCTGGTGGTGTTGTGAACATGTCTCACTAGTGTTACCTGGTGGTGTTGTGAACATGTCTCACTAGTGTTACCTGGTGGTGTTGTGAACATGTCTCACTAGTGTTACCTGGTGGTGTTGTGTACATGTCTCACTAGTGTTACCTGGTGGTGTTGTGTACATGTCTCACTAGTGTTACCTGGTGGTGTTGTGTACATGTCTCACTAGTGTTACCTGGTGGTGTTGTGAACATGTCTCACTAGTGTTACCTGGTGGTGTTGTGAACATGTCTCACTAGTGTTACCTGGTGGTGTTGTGAACATGTCTCACTAGTGTTACCTGGTGGTGTTGCGTACATCACAGCCGTATCCACAGGAACAGAGAGGTGCTGTGAGATGCTGCACTCTCTGGTGTCACCAGCTGAATCCACCTCCACACCATCATCTAGACCAGCACCCCGACACGCCTACAGGAGACCACAACTCAGTCATCCTGCATCTTCTGTGTGTGTGTGTGTGTAAGAGAGAGAGAGACAGAACACACTCACCTGTATGAGGAACACTTTGGCCTTCTTCTCCATATATTCATTGTCAAAATATGTGAAGACTTTAGACAGTTGGACAGGTTTTCCATCTGCTCCGAACACGCAGCCCTCGTCGCCGTGAGACGACAAGACGGCCAGGAAGCAGTCCTTCACGGGCCTCTGGCTCTCTGCACACACACACACACACACACACACACACAGATGATCAGGTATGCACTAAAGTGTACAGTACAGGTGAGAACATTCCAGGTGACAACACTGAGCTCGTATTGAAACTACACTTTAATATTGACGCGGTCTCGCTCCTGTTTTATAGCTCTGTTGTTCACGTCTCATTATCTGGGCGTGTGACCGTTGCACGCCGTTATCGGTGAGTCAGGATCTGCTGCACACCTGTTTGATGCCCGTGTGTCTGCTGAGGCTCATACAGAGTTAAACACAAGATATCTCTGGAGATCAGCTGATCAGCTGAGTCTACCTGACGGACAGGTGAGCAAACACATGACCCGTGTTGGAGGAAGTACTTAAGTTTAGTACCCAGGAAAATAAAAGTAAAAGTACCACATCAACAATCCTACTTAAGTAAAAGTAAAAAGTACTTACTTTTAAATTTACTTTAGGTATTAAAAGTAAAAGTACTCACGCAATGGGTAGTCTCTCAATGTTCTGGGCTGTTCCATTTTGATAAAGAATGCAGATGTAGCTGCTAGTAATACTTTTGCCTCTAAAGAAGTCACCACTAGTAATGATTATAAGCAACAACATTTGTGTATTGGACAGGTTAGTGTACTTATTGTGCTTACCATTTGTAATTTTTTTCACATTCTATCTTACAATTTTACAGATGACAAGTTATCTGGCAGGGATTATCTGAAAAGCTAGCAACTCCTTTTTGAGGGAGACAAAAAAAGGCATTGAAACCTCCACGAGTCGTTTTTTGGGCCTTTGAAATCGAACATGTGTTTTAAATAGAGCCGAGGGCTCAGATGAGGCTGACTCTGGGTCCATGTTGAAAAGTTATTTGTTAGTCAGGCCGTCTGTCGAATGTTTAAGCAAAACAGGCGAGGCGACGCTGGTGCTGCTGCCAAACTGTATTTATAAAATGTAACGAATAACGACACATATTTAGAAATGCAGTGGAGTAAAAGTACAGATAGTAGCTGCAAAATGTACAGTAACAAAGTGAAAATACTTTGTTACATTCCACCACTGCACACGACCCGTCATATTTTAATGTTCCTGTGACATACACACCTTTCTGGAACAGCTCATAGATCTCGTCCCGGCTGCAGTCGCTGTGGATGTCCACCTTGAAGCCCAGCTTGCTGAGGGTCCGGTGGAGGGTCTTGGCGTCCTTGCCGGCTCCGGGCCTCCGGGTCAGTCTGACCCCGGGGTCAAACTGACCCACAGAGACCAGCACGGCCCGGTTCCTGTCCTCCATGAGGTCCATCGGTGCCCTTCCCGGTGAGCTGATGCTCTGCAGGTGCAGGTGAAGTGAGGAAGGAGTGTGTCTCTGCTATGCAGGTCTCTACAGTTGTAGCTCACACCTGGAGGACCTTATATGGACTTCCCTCCGCAGGCTGTTACAACATAAGGATTTCGAGTGTTACGTAACTTTGACTTTTCTCTGCACATGCTGGGAAGAGATAAAGTGCAACCTCTGCCCGCGTTCCTCAGGTGTGTTTGTGCAGGTGTTTTTCCTCTCAGTTGTGTTTCCTCTCAGGTGTGTGTCCTCTCAGGTGTGTGTCCTCTCAGTTGTGTTTCCTCTCAGGTGTGTTTCCTCTCAGGTGTGTGTCCTCTCAGGTGTGTTTCCTCTCAGGTGTGTGTCCTCTGAGGTGTGTGTCCTCTCAGGTGTGTGTCCTCTCAGGTGTGTTTCCTCTCAGGTGTGTGTCCTCTCAGGTGTGTGTCCTCTCAGGTGTTTCCAGTATTGACAGAGTACTACAGAGTTTGGTTACAGATGAGATATTCTTTCGTCAGCGACAAAATGTTCAGGATTACAGAAGCAACGAGTAAATAGACAATATACACAATATACACAATATACACAATATACACAATATACACACGTATCCTATATTACTACTACTCTGTTGTCTTTCATGGTTCTTTGTATTTTGTATTGATCTTGTTTATTGTATATTATATTACTGCATGTGTGTGTACACACACACACACGCACACACACGCGGCCCATGACGCTCGTCTGACGTCACCTCGTCGGGTCACGTGACGTGACGCGTCATCCACACGCGCCGCTCCGGCAGCAGCCAGCAGAGCTCTCGCGCTGCCGCGTCTTGTACACAGTAGTTTGAATCTTCATGTATCTGTTGTACTCGTATCGGTGAGTACAACGTAGTATAATATGATGAATACACTGTCCGCCTACAGCTGCTCGTGTTAACGTTCAAGTTTGTATCATTGAGGCGGATTCAAAGATTCAAACAACCAGCTGGAAATGTCGTGGCCCTCCAAGAAGGGGGGCGTCCCGTTGAGGTGAGTCCCGTACAGAGTACCTCCTGGGTGTATTAGTACCTGTTAGTGTGCTGTTGAGCACCTCCTGGGTGTATTAGTACCTGTTAGTGTGCTGTTGAGCACCTCCTGGGTGTATTAGTACCTGTTAGTGTGCTGTTGAGTACCTCCTGGGTGTATTAGTACCTGTTAGTGTGCTGTTGAGTACCTCCTGGGTGTATTAGTACCTGTTAGTGTGCTGTTGAGTACCTCTTGGGTGTATTAGTACCTGTTAGTGTGCTGTTGAGTACCTCCTGGGTGTATTAGTACCTGTTAGTGTGCTGTTGAGTACCTCCTGGGTGTATTAGTACCTGTTAGTGTGCTGTTGAGTACCTCCTGGGTGTATTAGTACCAGTTAGTGTGCTGTTGAGTACCTCCTGGGTGTATTAGTACCTGTTAGTGTGCTGTTGAGTACCCCCTGGGTGTATTAGTACCTGTTAGTGTGCTGTTGAGTACCCCCTGGGTGTATTAGTACCTGTTAGTGTGCTGTTGAGTACCTCTTGGGTGTATTAGTACCTGTTAGTGTGCTGTTGAGTACCTCCCAGGTGTATTAGTACCTGTTAGTGTGCTGTTGAGTACCTCCCAGGTGTATTAGTACCTGTTAGTATGCTGTTGAGTAACTCCTCGGTGTATTATTACCTGTTAGTATGCTGTTGAGTACCTCTGAGGTGTATTAGTACCTGTTAGTATGCTGTTGAGTACCTCTGAGGTGTATTAGTACCTGTTAGTATGCTGTTGAGTACCTCCCAGGTGTATTAGTACTTGTTAGTATGCTGTTGAGTAACTCCTCGGTGTATTATTACCTGTTAGTATGCTGTTGAGTACCTCTGAGGTGTATTAGTACCTGTTGGTATGCTGTTGAGTACCTCTGAGGTGTATTAATACTTCTAGTACGTTTATCACAAACATTCATCAAGTCTTAAAGGAACACTTCCCTTTCAGTGTTTCATGGTTTTCACAGGACAGGAAGTGGATGATAGCTGAATAGTTTCACAATAAAAGTTGTGTGATGTTCTGCCAACAGATGGCTGGATTACTCCGCTGTTGGGAAAAGACTCGAGGGGACGCGCTTCATCGCCTTCAAAGTTCCTCTGAAACAGGTCCGGAGAGAAGTCAGCTGTTCTCCTAGCATCTGTATTATTATTTATCATCTTTATCCTCTAACATGTTAGAGAACAAACATGTTAGAGAACAAACACGTTAGAGAACAAACACGTTAGAGAACAAACATGTTAGAGAACAAACATGTTAGAGAACAAACATGTTTGTTCTTTCAGGCTCTGAATCGCCAGCTTCCCGGTGCTGATGGTTTTGGTCCGTGGGATCTGCTGGACTCTGTGAACAGAGAGAACCAGGAGCTCGGCCTGATCATCGACCTGACCTTCACCAAGCGCTACTATTCTCTGCAGGTAATGTCTACAGAGGAACCTTCAGGGTTCTCCTTCATCTATACAGAGGAACCTTCAGGGTTCTCCTTGCTCTCTACAGAGGAACATTCAGGGTTCTCCTTGCTCTCTACAGGGGAACCTTCAGGGTTCTCCTTGCTCTCTACAGGGGAACCTTCAGGGTTCTCCTTGCTCTCTACAGAGGAACCTTTAGTGTTCTCCTTGCTCTCTACAGAGGAACCTTCAGGGTTCTCCTTGCTCTCTACAGAGGAACCTTTAGGGTTCTCCTTGCTCTCTACAGAGGAACCTTTAGTGTTCTCCTTGCTCTCTACAGAAGGACAGAAAGTCCAACGTTCTCTGTTGTCCCTGCAGGACGTCCCAGAGTCTCTGCTGGTTATGAAGATCTTCACAGCTGGTCACGTGGTTCCCTGCAACAAAACCATCCTGAGCTTCAAACGTGCCGTACACAGCTTCCTACGAGACAACGCAGAGAACGGTGAGAGATGCTGAGCTGGGTTGTGTTCTAGCAGCTGGTATGCACTCTGCTACACATCATGTGAATGTCCTCTTTCTGTCACAAAAACACACTATTTAAGTGATCAAGAAATGATAGTGTAATAATGAGCTCACAGCTGTAATTCATCTCTAATATCTACTTTATACTTCTGGAGTTATTCTCGTTCATCACCAACACTTCATGTTCCTACATTACATGCGAACGCATCCTGAGAACGTGAAAGTCACCAATATGTTACTAAATGGATCCTTTGTAGCTCGTCTTCTGTCATAACACATATTTGATGTTCTTAATTTAATATTATAAACCCATCGGCGTGAATGTCAATCTCCTGATCAAAATATCTTTATTAAGTATCGCTCAACCTGAGACTGCATTCAGGACTGATCAACCTCCAACACAACCTGTTTCTAGCCTAATATGTTAGAGAATGTCCTCTTTGTTTCAGACAAGCTGATTGGAGTCCACTGTACCCACGGTCTGAATCGCACCGGCTACCTGATGTGCAGGTGAGTCATCTGACCCGGACACGTGTAGTGTAACTGAGCCGTCTGTAACAGCTGTGTCCGGCCTGCAGGTACCTGATAGATGTTGACGGGATGGATCCTAAAGAGGCGATAGAACGTGAGCACTGAGGTTCTGGTCTCATAATATTTTACTGTGGCCAAAGAAAGAAAAGCTGCTTTAATGTTCTTTTGTCCTCAGTGTTCAACTCCTCTCGGGGACACGCTGTAGAAAGACAGAACTATCTGGACGACCTACAATTTGGCCCGAAGAGGAGGTGATCATGTTTGTTATGGAGGTCCTAAACCACCATTACTTTTATTGTTTTGATGTGACTATCAAGTGCATTGACGGATCTGTTTCCAACAGTAACAAGGGCATGGAGACGGCAGAGCAGGAGCCAATGAGAGGGCTCGCTTCACAGAGGCCCAGTTCCACCCCGTCAGACTCTGACAGGAGAGAGGACAGACGGCCTCATTCAACAGACACTCAGAAGCAAAGGTAGGGATGAGCACCAGCGACGTATCACATGACGGCTTCACGGCTCTCTTTGACGCCTTTGTCTCTGCTTGACGTCCTCCATCAGACCTTTCCCTTCAAGACGAACAAACCAAAACCAGCGCTCACACCCCCACCATCCACATGACGGCCTTCCCAGTCCACCTCCAGAGGACAGCAGGTCCTGGTATGCTCCTCCAGAGGACAGCAGGTCCAGGTATGCTCCTCCAGAGGACAGCAGGTCCAGGTATGCTCCTCCAGAGGACAGCAGGTCCAGGTATGCTCCTCCAGAGGACAGCAGGTCCAGGTATGCTCCTCCAGAGGACAGCAGGTCCAGGTATCCTCCTCCAGAGGACAGCAGGTCCAGGTATCCTCCTCCAGAGGAAAGCAGGTCCTGGTATCTTCCTCCAGAGGAAAGCAGGTCCTGGTATCCTCCTCCAGAGGACAGCAGGTCCAGGTATCCTCCTCCAGAGGACAGCAGGTCCAGGTATCCTCCTCCAGAGGAGAGGTCCAGGTATCCTCCTCCAGAGGACAGCAGGTCCTGGTATCCTCCTCCAGAGGAAAGGTCCAGGTATCCTCCTCCAGAGGAGCGGTCCAGGTATCCTCCTCCAAAGGGGAGGAGATCCAAGCATCCTCCTCCGGAGGAGAAGTCCAGGCATCCTCCTCCGGAGAGGAGGAGGTCCACATTTGCTCCACCAGAGACCAGAAGGATTTGTCCCCCTCCTCTCCCTCGTTATACTCCACACTGGGCTAAGGACTCCATCGGTTGAGACAGACCTGAGGAGGTCTGGACCCACAATGAGATGCCGCGAGACACTCAGAGGAACACATGCAATTATTTTAGTTTTCATCAGACAGCTGATCTGTGAACAGCAGCTCTTTGGCTTTGATTAGTCTGTAAGGCCGAGGTTCCTAAGTTCTAACGTCTGTCCATAAACAATGCTGACTCCACCACCTGGACATAGTTGTAGTTGCAGAGGATTTGAGCACAAATGCAGCTGGAACCCTCCTGAGTGGTGTCACTTAGTGGAGACTGTTGGACTCAAAAGGAAAGACTGCACTTCAGCTGAAGGTCGTCAGATCTCGTTTGGTTCCCAACAGGTAGAAACAAAAAGAATGAATTTGGGACAAAGACATAAAACAGGTTTGTCATTGATTGAATTCTTAAATATTTTCCTCCAGTAATGTGTGCACTGGTTTTATCCCCTCCTGGAAGGTATTTTTATGATGTCTATTAATTGATTAGTAGCTT
>NW_027175854.1:62500-80000 GCF_023055335.1 Clinocottus analis
CAGGGACGTCTATGTGTGCAGATTGTAAAGCCCTCTGAGGGGAGTCTGTGATTTTGGGCGATAGAAAATAAACTGAATTGAGTACCTGATTGATGTGAGTGATCTCTACCATTCCCTGCTGAAGTGCTCTTGAGCCACACAGGAGAGCTCACCTCCTTCATGTATTGATGAAGTGATGAAAGCAAACAGCGGACGCATCGTACTGCAGGTTCCTCTCCGCTGAGGCTGAGATATTGTCCTCGGGCGAGGCGGAGATCAGCTTCATCTTCTCAGATTAACCACGTCGCTGCTGGAGGAGGAATGAAAGAGCCGAAAAGATTTCATATCTTCCCTCTCCTCGGCTGGAGTGCACCCTAGCAAAGAACTCTATTTATTCTAAAATTAACACAATGATCTATTCAGAAACTCAATTTTAACTCAATTAAAGCTCCTCTCCCTGTCCGTCATGCCTTTGTTGCAGTAATTGTCAGTCTGTGCTTCTCAGACTGCAGTTCTTTGAACAAGAATCCAGCAGCAGCTCAAACCTTCAGCCGAGCGTTTTAATTCACCACACAAGAGGAAGAGAAACCATGACAGAGGAGCAGGTAACACACACACACACACACACACACACACACACACACACAGACACACACACACACACACAGTTGCAGAGGAAAGCGAGACTATGCAAATCGTTGAGCTAATGAATTTCTGAATTCCAGCCTTGGCTCCTGTGATGGTAATGAGCTTATTTTGGCATGAGCTCATAGAGGAGAGAGGGAATACACACACACACACACACACACACACACACACACACACACACACACACACACACACACACACACACGGTGAGCTAAGCCAAACACAATCTCCTGCTGACAGCAGCTCATCACCCCTCCTCAGTGTTCCTCTTCCTCGTCGTCTTTTCAGCCGGCTCCTCTTCCTGATGTCAGCTGTGTAAACCTGTTAGACCGCTCTAGATACTAGTCCCCTCTGTTAGACCGCTCTAGATACTAGTCCCCTCTGTTAGACCGCTCTAGATACTAGTCCCCTCTGTTAGACCGCTCTAGATACTAGTCCCCTCTGTTAGACCGCTCTAGATACTAGTCCCCTCTGTTAGACCGCTCTAGATACTAGTCCCCTTAGTTAGACCGCTCTAGATACTAGCCCTCTATAGTCCTCTATGTTAGACCGCTCTAGATGCTAGTCCCCTCTGTTAGGCCGCTCTAGATACTAGCCCTCTATAGTCCTCTATCTTAGACCACTCTAGATACTAGCCCTCTATAGTCCTCTATGTTAGACCGCTCTAGATACTAGTCCTCTATAGTCCTCTATCTTAGACCGCTCTAGATACTGGCCCTCTATAGTCCCGTCTGTTAGACCGCTCTAGATACTGGCCCTCTATAGTCCCCTCTGTTAGACCGCTCTAGATACTAGTCCTCTATAGTCCTCTATGTTAGACCACTCTAGATACTAGTCCTCTATAGTCCTCTATGTTAGACCGCTCTAGATACTAGTCCTCTATAGTCCTCTATGTTAGACCGCTCTAGATACGGGCCCTCTATAGTCCTCTATGTTAGACCGCTCTAGATACGGGCCCTCTATAGTCCTCTATGTTAGACCGCTCTAGATACTGGCCCTCTATAGTCCTCTATGTTAGACCGCTCTAGATACTGGCCCTCTATAGTCCTCTATGTTAGACCGCTCTAGATACTGGTCCTCTATAGTCCTCTATGTTAGACCGCTCTAGATACTGGCCCTCTATAGTCCTCTATGTTAGACTGCTCTAGATACTGGTCCTCTATAGTCCTCTATGTTAGACCGCTCTAGATACTGGCCCTCTATAGTCCTCTATGTTAGACCGCTCTAGATACTGGCCCTCTATAGTCCTCTATGTTAGACCGCTCTAGATACTGGTCCTCTATAGTCCTCTATGTTAGACCACTCTAGATACTGGTCCTCTATAGTCCTCTATGTTAGACCGCTCTAGATACTGGCCCTCTATAGTCCTCTATGTTAGACCGCTCTAGATACTGGCCCTCTATAGTCCTCTATGTTAGACCGCTCTAGATACTGGCCCTCTATAGTCCTCTATGTTAGACCGCTCTAGATACTGGCCCTCTATAGTCCCCTCTGTCTCTCTTTCCTCCAGTTGACATCGAGTCTCATCTCACACACTGGGTGTGTAGCTCGGTGTGTGTGTGTTTCTCAGTGTGAGTGTAGTTCACGGACACAGTGTGTGTGTGTGTGTGTGTGTGTGTGTGTGTGTGTGTGTGTGTGTGTGTGTGCTCAGTGTGCGGTAGAATGACATTGTGCTCTTGACAGAGATGATTGCAGGTTGGCAGGAATTTAAAGTGAAGTAAACAGCTGCTGCGCTGAAGGAAGAGTGAAAGAAAAGCAGTGATACGTGAGGAGGAGGATGATGAAGAGTCATATCAGGAGCAGCAGCTGGTGCTTATCTGAATGCTCATTTGACTCAACTAACTAGTTAACTAATCACCCAGCCAACTAACTAGCTAAGCAACCAACTAAACAGCCAAGTAACCAACTAACTAATAAAGAGTGCCTTCTGTTCTAAAGTTAGCTGCTGAACTTAGATGCTAACGTTAGCAGCTAATGTTAGCTGCTAATGTTAGCTGCTATGTGTGTGTGTGACAGTTGGTGCCAGCCTCTTTCTCGTACTGTACACTCGTGTCTCTGATTGAGCTCATCTTTTCAGTTCGGTTTCAAACTTTCTGATGATTGGAAATAGTAATTGAATTGAAACAAACACAAGAAACATCCCCCCATCGTGTGAGTGTGTGTGTGTGTGTGTGTGTGTGTGTGTGTGTGTGTGTAGAAGTGGGTCAAGGATGTTTGTGCAGTAATGCTCGTTGATGTGATAAACTATTGTGAGTTGAAACATGAATAAAACATCTTGTTTGGCTGTACTTTGTAACGAGACAGTTCCAGTAACGAGCCCTAGATTCAACCAATGACTGAGCTGGGATATTATGTATTCACACACACACACACACACACACACACACACACACACACACACACACACACACACACACGAGAGTTGACTGAAGAGCGTTCAGTGTTTCTCTACCAATCAGTGAATATGTTTGTTTCTTTCAGCGTATTAATGCGTCTCCTCCGACTGTGGGCGTCTTTTTAATTGGATTTTGTATTTTAACGTGACGCCATGTCAAAGAATATTTGTCATATATAAATGTTTGTTCTGAGACGTCACCTCCATGAAAGTGTGGCATCTGAAATCACCTCTATGTTTTAGACACGAGACAGCTGTTGCTGCGCAGCTCGTTAGTGAATATCTGTGGCTGCATGGGAAACAGCAGGTTAAAACATAGTACTAGTTTATGTACAAGTAGTAGTACTAGTACTCATTAGGGTTTTTTTGGGTCATAAATTAGGCGCTTGGGACTTGGGGCACATCACCGTGGAGCAATGCACAATAACATGATGCAAAACAAAACAATCCAACAAAACCGGGTCAATAAAACTCTGCAGACATCTCCAGCGCGTCACGTATATTTCTCAGGCTTCAGTTCTAGCTTTTAGCTTCTTCTTCTCCTTCTTTTACACGCTGCCCCACTGGCCAATCACACGTTCATGCCATTTCACAGGCGCTGCACGTCAAAGAATACACCCAGCTTGTCAAACTAAAGGTGGGATTTGTTGAAGTGCATGACAACCAACCACAACGTCCACTCCCCGTGTACTTTAATCTGCAAAGGCTTAAACTGCTCTGCTCCCACAGAGACACAGGAGGAGGAATCTGATTGGATGAAACTCTCTGAAAACCAGCTGCATGAAAGCAGCTGCAGGCTGAAGCAGAGCAACAGAGGAAGACAGGAGCTGTGACACGAGAACGTCATTATAATGCACGGAGTGTATTAGTGAACAATAATTACATTATAAAATAGCTATAACTTTGTGACTCGGAGACTCTCCAGCGAGTTTCCTTTCTACTGGAATTATAAATCATACTAGCTTCTACTTTAGTGTACATACAACATGCGTGTGTGTGTTCATCAGTTACTCTCTTCAGTGGATCTTAATGTATTTCAGATCATGAACCAGAGTGATGTTGAACTCTTTTTAATTGCTGATACGATGAGTTTTGAATGTGACAAGAGAAATCCATTTGTAGAGTCTCAGCCAGTTTCAGGCAATAAGGTCATGTCTGCCAGAGCTTCCCCTCCCTCCTTCACTTCCTGAAGACATTCAGTTTCAGTAGACGTGGTCGAGCAAATCCCAGCACTCAGTCAGCTTTATGAATATGTATTTAGAATACTAGGGGCTCTATTTGTCTGTCCCACATTCAATATGTAAGTGAGAATAATCTGTGAACTATTAGGTTGAATGTAATCCGTCCTCATTCTCTGCTTTATTGAGTTTATTCACACGACCTGCTGATCCCACAGTGCAGCATGCTCATTCATCACTGCTCATACCTGCAGAGGAGACGTCTGAACCCATGTCTTATGCAACATATGCACATGAGTGAATAATTCATCATTTCTGTGTGTGTCTATGTGCATTTCATATCAATGTTCAAGTCATATTTGAAACACTTTGTATTCACCTAAATATGTCAATCATCATAATGAGTTGACTCATGAATAAACACAACATTCCTCATATTAACATACAACCTGCAAATCTAATCCACATGTATTAGTGTCATGCTTCTATTTCTGCATCTGTACCATGATATGAGTGTCTCTCATTAGAAGCCGATCAACAGAATACTTTGATATTCTGAATAATATTAAAATGTAAATGAAGTCCAGACAGACCAGTAAAGGGGTTTGAATCTGAAATGGATATTAAAGAGACAAAGTACATGTTCATTTCCCTCCAGATTATTCAGCAGGGCTAATAAACTTCAATAGCAAGTGGGCCAAACATTAAAGGCTACGAAACTCTAACTTACAGAGTACACTGATAACACATGGAATAATACATGGTATTACTACATGGTGTAAAGAAGACATTTCTTTCAATTGTATGAAGTGAATAAAACCGATTCCCCAGAGACCCAGACAAAGAGGATGAGACATCTCTTAAACGGGTCACATGACATCACAAGTTACTCCTCTTTTATCCACCAACTGCATCAGTTTTACAAAGTAAACTTCAGAAGACTGAGGTAGTCAGGTCCAGACAGCTGAACTACTGAGCAAGGTTGAGACAAGTACACTATTACGTTGGGTCAGGTGTTTTACCTGATGCAGCAGAAGGTCTTCAGGTGTTAGAAGTACTCATGAACAGTTGTTGAGGTACTTATATTTTCATGTCACGCTCCAAATTCATTCTATTCAGTACCTTTCATGAGGCAATTGTACTTCACAACAGCAGGTGTATATTTTAGTTTTAGCAAAGTAAAGTTCTTCTTCCAGCAGTAACACACACACACACACACACACACACACACACACACACAAGCAGTCATCACCAGGAAATGATTTTTATTCATAACCGCCTTCTACTAATTAACAGTGTTTGCTTACTTAATTTCCCAGAGGGCCATTCTGCAGATGGTCAGCATAAACTGTTCAGTAAGCTCAGCTGTTCGGCGGTCATTATCTCTCAGTCCTCTAAGACCTGAACGTTTCATGTCGTCATACAGGAAGTGTTCAGTCCTTCACGACCAGCAGCCTGAACGTTTCATGTCGTCATACAGGAAGTGTTCAGTCCTTCACGACCAGCAGCCTGAACGTTTCATGTCGTCATACAGGAAGTGTTCAGTCCTTCACGACCAGCAGCCTGAACGTTTCATGTCACTGAGGCTGATGACGCCTCATCCGCCTGCAGCACCCTGCTCGGTTCCCTCTGCAGCTGAGCCGACCCGCCTCCACAGTGTTGTTTTTATTAAGTAGGGAATATCGTTCCTCCTGGCCGTGGCTTGTGAGCTTGAGTGTGCGGTGTTAGTGACGCAGTTTTGTTGGATTGTTTTGTCATGTAGTGTTATAACTAGATGTGACTGCTTGTTGTTGATGGGACTACATGCATTGTTGTTGTATATATGATGATCAGATCTGGAGCTGTTGATAACTTAATCATGTGATTGTATGTGTTTAAATGTTGTAGCATTGTTAGCATGTGATGCTAGCAGAGAAAAGCCAACAGCTATTGTTCCAGATGTTACTTTTATTTACATCTCCAGACACACATTTCAATTCCACTGAAGCGCCATTCAATGTACAAATATACAACCTCATGTTATGTTTCCTGCACTCGCCGACTCGTCTCTCTTTCCCTCCACGCCACCAGAAACCGTGGGGCCCCGCTAGTGGCCTAGCTCATGACCGCTACTGGCCAGCTAGTGGCCTAGCTCATGACCGCTACTGGCCAGCTAGTGGCCTAGCTCATGACCGCTACTGGCCCGCTAGTGGCCTAGCTCATGGCCCTGCTAGTGGCCTAGCTCATGGCCCTGCTAGTGGCCCGCTAGTGGCCTAGCTCATGGCCCTGCTAGTGGCCCGCTAGTGGCCCTGCTAGTGTGTTCTGATTGGGTTCTCATTGGGTTCTAAGGTACTTGTGGGTTCCCACAGGGATCGAGCAGCCGGACCGGGTCCCACAGAGTATAGGTTGTTTACCAAGTGTTGGTCCAAAGCTAAATAGTGCCTTATGGTGTTGTGAGTCCTCTCGGGACCATGAAGACTCACATCTGATGTCGTTCTCTAGGTTGTAAGACAATCTGGATCTTCTCTTAAATCCTTCTTTCCCCTTCAAGTATGTCAGAAAAAAACAGTGACGTAAGGCCTCTCCTTCTCTTCCAGCTGAAGGAGGGCTCATAGTCCACATCCTGGTCTCATGGGGCTCCACATCCTGGTCTCAGAGGGTTCATAGTCCACATCCTGGTCTCAGAGGGCTCATAGTCCACATCCTGGTCTCAGAGGGTTCATAGTCCACATCCTGGTCTCAGAGGGCTCATAGTCCACATCCTGGTCTCAGAGGGCTCATAGTCCACATCCTGGTCTCAGAGGGTTCATAGTCCACATCCTGGTCTCAGAGGGCTCATAGTCCACATCCTGGTCTCAGAGGGCTCATAGTCCACATCCTGGACTATTGCTCATGGACAATATCCCACAGAGTGAGGAAAGGTAAAGTACACACTGAAGAACACACACACACACATAAACACACACATAACACACACACACACACACACACACACACACACACACACACACCCACACACACCCACACACAACTATACACTTATGAAGTACACACTGTCCCATTGACTTCTCATTGGAGGAACTTTTTTCACATTCCACATTAAATGGAGTTTGTACAGAATGTCGTCAACAGACTGAAGATAAAGACCTGCAGAGAGAGAGAGAGAGAGAGAGAGAGAGAGAGAGAGAGAGAGAGAGAGAGAGAGAGAGAGAGAGTGTGTGTGTGTGTGTGTGTGTGTGTGTGTGTGTGTGTGTGTGTGTGTGTGTGTGTGTGTGTGTGTGTCCGTCCTCCAGAACACTTTCCATCCTCCAAAGTCTGTTGTTGATGTCTGGACGTCTGCTGGTTGACATTTTCTCGTAGCGGAGGGCGACGAGTCACGTGACGTTCTCTGGGTCTTGACATTTATGAGTGTGTGTGTGTGGGTGCGTGTGTGTGTGTGTGTGTGTGTGTGTGTGTGTGTGTGTGTGTGTGAGAGAGAGAGTTCATGTTCACGAGATGAAGAGTAGAAGCAGGACGGACACACACACAGGGAGGAGAGGAGCTGCCGGAGGGCTGCTGCTCTTCGGTCCTGCAGAGTCCTGAGCCAGCAGAGCCTGCAGGGGGAGAGTCCCATCGTCACCATGAAGTGTGTGTGAGGAGGAAAAACCTCCAGGTCCTCGTGTGTGTGTGAGGAGGAAAAACCTCCAGGTCCTCATGTGTGTGATGTTATGAAACTAAAGGTCCTCATGTGTGTGTGATGTTATAAAACTAAAGGTCCTCATGTGTGTGTGATGTTATCAAACTAAAGGTCCTCATGTGTGTGTGATGTTATCAAACTAAAGGTCCTCACCTGCTCACACTCAAAGTCCTCAGAAGGAATGCATTCATGGCCTCCATCCTGGAAAACAATTAATTATATAATATAATATGTCATGGTATAATGTAATATAATATTATATATGGATCACATTGTTTAGCCTCTCTGTCAGTTGCTCGTTACTCAGGGATCAGCTGACCTGCAGGTTTCCGCAGGTGGAGTAAGCACAGGCTTCCAGGGGTTTGAGGTCGTCGCCGTGCAGAGAGGGGGCGGGTTCAGAGATGATTGGCGGCCGGGCGGGGGGGAAGAAGGTGGACGACGGCTCGGTTCCCAGAAGAGTTTCATCTGCTGCTCCGTACCCGAACGACTGGATGGCGTTTCCTGTGGAACAACATGAGGAACTCTCACTTCCTGTTCCAGCACACTGCACACATTCATGTCTTCATAAGACTGTGCCAATCACAAAATAGGTGAGTGAAAAACTCATGAAGATATGCAAAACTATGTCAAAATACATTTAAAAAAAACTAAACCAAAATACATTTAAACACTGAATCTCTGGATGCCTTCAGAGGGTCCAGAAGGAAAGTGTTGGTCGACATCAACACGTCAATAAAGACGTGTTGAGAAAGACCCGACCCGTGTCTCTGACTGTGGCGTGTCTCTGGCGTGTCTGTGGGCGTGTCTCTGGTGTATCTGTGGGCGTGTCTGTGGGCGTGTCTGCAGGCGTGTCCGTGGGCGTGTCTCACTGAGGCAGCTGTTGTGAGTGAAGTCCCGCTGGAAGGCGTCACATGGGCGCTCCTGATTGGCCGATCCTCTGCAGGTGCACCACAGGCTCAAGGTGATGTTGGACGGGCTGTTGTCGCTGTAGTTGGGCGTCACGTCAGAGCCTGCGACAGAGAGGAGGGGGATGCAGATTAGTCAGGTAGGAAGTAGGATCAGATGATTCCCAGAGAGGAAGTGAGTCACTGCAGTGGACTCATGGTGTGTTCGTGGTCATGGAGACAGAGAACTGAGGTTGTGTTGATGCTCAAACACAAAGGCCCTGAGAGATGGTGCAATAAGGTGATTGCACACGGAACAGAATGAAGAGTCACCGATGAGGCCGACGTAGGACATCAGGCAGCCGTGGTAGTTATCACCGGGACACATGGTGGCGCTGTGGGGCGTCTGCTGGCAGTTCATGTGGAAGTCAGCCAGCCGAGACCTGTAGCACATGGGAGGAAGAGGAGAAGGAGATGAAGAAGAGTGTTACAGACGACCTGCAGGAAGGCGAATGATGTCATAAGTATTCCATCAGCAGGATGTCCAGAACGTGTTTTCATTGCTGTTTGACGGGTATGACAGTGCGTGTGTGTGCGTGTGTGCGTGTGTGTGTGTGTGTGTTTGTGTGTGTGTTTGTGTGTGTGCGTGCGTGCGTGTGTGTGTGTGGGAATGCATGACTGCTTGACACAAACACTCGTCACTGTGAAAGTGTTTGTGTTTGTCTGTCAGCTGCAGGGTGTGACAGACTGAGTGCTTTTGACTTTCACACAAAGGTCACTGTGTGTGTGTGTGTGTGTGTGTGTGTGTGTGTGTGTGTGTGTGTGTGTGTGTGTGTGTGTGTGTGTGTCTATAGACAGAAAGGACTCTGGATGAGTTGTCCTTTCTGTCCCGGTGAAACACGCCCCACATTTATTTCTGGATGCACAGAAGTTAAACTGACATCAGAAACCATTTCTAGGAGTAATCGATCATCTTCACCTCAACCAAAATAAGAGATGAAGGATGTTTCCCAAACAAAGAAGACGCCCCTTCAGTTCCCACCAACCTCCTCGAAACCAGCAACAAACACCATGTCTCGTCTCATTGGACATTTAGCTGCCTCTGGTTGTATAGAAGTCTATGCTTCATGTGTTAAAGCTGCATTCTCTCTCCTGACCACCAGGGGGCGACTCCTCTGGTTGTATAGAAGTCTATGCTTCATGTGTTAAAGCTGCATTCTCTCTCCTGACCACTAGGGGGCGACTCCTCTGGTTGTATAGAAGTCCATGCTTCATGTGTTGAAGCTGCATTCTCTCTCCTGACCACCAGGGGGCGACTCCTCTGGTTGTATAGAAGTCCATGCTTCATGTGTTGAAGCTCAACGTGATGGTGTGACAATGTTAGTTGTCTAAACCTAACTAAGTAGTTGAGTTGTGTAACCGTTACCTGATGAGAGATGAGGAGTAACCTTTAGTGAGAGAGGGCATAAACTACTTCATGAGGAGACATTGATCAAGAAGCGTTGTCCTCTGAGGTCGAACCCACAGACAGAAACACAGACGAGTGTATTTAATCAAGCTGACGAGGTTAGAGGAGCATCTCCTGAGTGTGTGTGTCCTATGAGACAGTGAAGTGTGTTTGTACTGCTCATACACAATCCTTCATTGATATGGAGGCTGCGACCTCGTTAGCTCGCGCAGCAGCAACATTAGCGCTCCTGAGTTCCCATGGAAACAGACAAAGAGTGTTTCACGGCAGCAGATTGTTTCCTTCAGGTCTCATGGAGACATTGAAGGCCTCCTTTCCCTCACAAAGCATTTCAAAGCTTTATCCTCTACGTTGGTGCTGGTAATTAAAAGGTAATCTTCATCCTTTCACTGATGCACCGTCACATGAAGCTGCGTTCTGATTGGCTGATGAGATCCCTTTGATCTCGGTGCTCTCGCCGCCGCCGCCGTCACAGTTCTGGTACGAATGATTTAAAACAGATGCGGTTCCCGGTGTGAACGGCCTTGCAGTCTGGATTGTGAGTGCTGGACTTCAGATCAGAAGATGATCATCTGTACCAAAGGAACAATAACCTTTGACCTTTGAGTTAAACGCTTCTATCAAACCATGAAGCCTGCAGCAGCTTCGTCCCTGAGTCGGAGTTGGCCTCTTCAAACACTGAATGAGGTTGCGTTCAAGAGCTGCTTGTCAAAAGAGGAACTTCTGCATGTTTAGACACGCGTCTCATGAGATCAGCTGCTTTGATGAATCTGTGATAATTAACCAGACTCAACTGATTCTAATATTTATATCAAATATTGTCTATTCAACCTCTTCAACCTCCAGCAGTCGATTCTCTGATTGGTTCTTCTCGACAACAATCAGAGAAGCGAGCGGCATCGAGCCGAACGCTCCGGAGTCGTGAACGTGACCCGGGGGTCACGATGGCGCCCGATTGGTCGCTGAAGGAAGGCGATTCTCACCTGCAGAGGGCGTCGGAGCGGCAGCTGCGCCGCAGCTCCAGGCAGCCGGGCCGGTGGCGGTCCTGCTGGGAGCAGGACGGCACGATGGTGCGGCGGCGCCGCTCGGCACAAGCCCGGTCCGGACAGGAGCAGAACAGCAGGGGGTAGCTCAGCTCCCACGAGACGCGCTCAAAGAACTGCCGCAGGGCCTGAGAGGAGAGAGAGGAGGCCTTTCACAGACTCTGAGTACTTTACATTTCATTGAGCTGAGGCTTTTATCCAAAGAGACTCACAATAAGTACATTCAACCGTGAGGACAAACTCAGAACAACAAGAATCAGGAAAAAACTATTTCTTCAATTAAGTGAAACTACAGTGTGCAAAACATTTAAGAGACATTTAAGGAAGGTAGAGCAGTGCTGCCACTGCTCTACCTTCCTTATTCTAGGTGTAGTCTGAAAAGACGAGTTTGTAGTTCACGGAGGAAGATGTAGACACTTCCTGCTGTCCTGATGTCAACGAGGAGCTCCTTCCACCATTGAGGAGCCAGGAAGCAAACAGTCCAGACTTTGTTGAGTGTTTAGCTCGCAGAGACGGAGCGACAAGCTGATTGGCTGAAGCAGAGACGGAGCGACAAGCTGATTGGCTGAAGCAGTGACGGAGCGACAAGCTGATTGGCTGAAGCAGAGACGGAGCTAAAAGCTGATTGGCTGAAGCAGAGACGGAGCTACAAGCTGATTGGCTGAAGCAGAGACGGAGCTAAAAGCTGATTGGCTGAAGCAGAGACGGCGCTACTGAAGGTCCTCAGGACCCAAGACGTGAACAGGTAGAGACACTACATCCCAAACTCTTTACTGTCGTTTGAACAGGAAGTTGAACACACCTTCTGACATCTTTTCCGGCTGCACGGCTCCTGATTGGCCACGGAGGTCTGAGGGGGCGTGGCCTTGCTGCAGATGGAGTTGTAGGCGGCTCTTAGTCGTTTACACGTCTCGTTCAGGTTACACGCCTTCAACGCGTCCAGACACGGGTTACAGGGTTTCCCTGACTCAGAGCAGGGGCTCATCTTCATCACGGAGGAATCTGCATGAGGAAGAGAAAGAGGAGGAGGAGGAAGAGGAGGAGGAGGTGAAGGAAGAAGAAGAGGAGGAGAGTTTTACAGAACCCTCAGAACCTTTGACATGGTCTCAGTGAGACCTGATGTCTCATCAGTCGAGATTGAACACACACACACACACACACACACACACACACACACACACACACACACACACACACACACACACACACACACACACACACACACACACACACACACACACACACACACACACACACAGTCAATAATCATAATGTAATAAGTTACTCCAGCTCTACCTCACAGAGAGAGGAGAAGAAGAAAGAAAACATATATATATATATATATATATATATATATATATATATATATATATATATATATATATAGAGAGAGAGAGAGAGAGAGAGAGAGAGAGAGAGAGAGAGAGAGAGAGAGAGAGAGAGAGAGAGAGAGAGAGGGAGTATCTGGGCAGGAGAGCGGCCAATCAGAGCGCTGCCTCAGGTCCTCCTGTTATCTTCCTCACACACAACCTCGACGGGATCAACACACAAAGCCTGCCCTGAGGCGGGCACGCACACACACACAGACACACACGCACACACACACACAAACACACACACACACACACTAATACACCCACACACTTATACACATGTACACTGGTGTATACACACACATGAGACATGATCTAACAAGGTCAAACACAGACCTGGAGGAAGAGGGGAGAGGAGGAGGAGGAGGAGGTGAAGAGGAAGAGTCTCTGAGGTTAGAAACACAGAAGGAGGAGGAGGAGGAGGAGGAAGAGGAGGTGAGGAAGAAGAGGAGTCTCTGAGGTTAGAAACACAGAAGGAGGAGGAGGAGGAAGAAAAGGAAGAGGTGGAAGAGAAGGATGATGAGGAGGAGACACATGACACGGTAGAGATGGTGACTAACCCTCTTGACCCCTATTCTCTCTTTTCCTTGTTACCTCTCTTGTGTCTCCTTTCCTATCCTTGTTTCCTCTTAAACTCCCCTTCCCCTGAAAACAGTTGATGAAGATGAAGATGAGCTAAAGATGAAGATTGAGATGTTTATTCATGAGTGCTCATCATCAGTGAAGTGATTGAGTCTGATGAATAAGCGTCGGAGAACCTTGAGGAACAAACAACTCGCTGATGACTGAATGTTCAATGATGACCTCGTCAATGATGACCTCATCAATGATGACCTCATCAATGATGACCTCATCGATGCTCTTCATTCATAATTCACACGTTCAGCTGCTGATGATTCTGATTATTATTGGCTGAAAAGTTCAATATTCTCAGAGCATTTAGTTTCAGGTCTTCAAACAGTGAACTTCCTTTGTCATGAACACACACACACACACACACACACACACACACACACACACACACACACACACACACACTCACACACACAGCTGGTCACGCTCGGCCTTCCCTCCCATCAGTTTGCATCGCTCGTGCCTGAAACATCCTTTAATGTTGCGCTTCTCTTTCTTTATTATCCTCTTATCTCTGAGCGCTCAGCCTTCAGAGGCTCACACTGAATGTTCACATCACGCTCTCCGATTCCAGCAGACAGGTGATTTAAGACGCACACACACACACACACACACACACACACACACACACACACACACTCGCTCTCCACATGTTTGAGCACGCACATGTGCAGATGGATGTCGTATTTTGTGGGTCAAATAATTGAGACGTCACACGTGTGTGTGTGTCTGTGTGTGTGTGTGCGTGCGTGTGTGTGTGTGAGGAAAAGATATGAAGCTTTTGAAGTTGCATTGGTTGCAGCTCTCCTGCTTTCACGGTGTTTGTACTTGTGTTGTGTTAATCTGAGAAAGCAGAACCCAATTTACAGAGCTGTGAGTCTATTTCACAGCTGTTTGACCACACACACACACACTCTCTCTCTCACACACACACACTCTCTCTCTCTCACACACACACACACACACACACACACACGCATGCACACAAAAAGTGTAAATGACGACGTATTGCTCGGGGCTTGTGACATTTAAACACTCCTCAGAAAGGTGTGAGAGGCAAAGAAAGAAGGAGTGTGTGTGTGTGTGTGTGTGTGTGTGTGTGTGTGTGTGTGTGTCTGCTTGTGTGCAGCAGCTCTATGTACTGTGACCAATCACAGGGTTGCTGATGGAGTGATGAAGAGTGAGGAAGAGAGCGGTGCAGGAGTGAAAAGGAAACATAAAGTCAGACTCTCCTCAGCAGAGAAAATAAATACAGTTAACAGATGAAGACGATAAATAATGTATTTCAAATAATATATATATATATATATATATAAATATATATATATATATAATTTAATTGTTCTTCTTGATATGTGTTGTATTTCTATAAATAGTGAATTGATAAGATATATTGCATTTCAGAATTACTGGTTGAAGAAAGAGAAATGCTGCAGAGTTACTGCGCACGAGAGACTCCTGATGACATCACTATGACATCATCAAGGTCAATGTGGAGAGACTCTCAGAAGATGTCATTCCTCTGATACACAGACTGAGACTGACCCAGTTTCCAACCACCGGTTCTATAAAGAGTCTCTCTCCTGACCACCAGGGGGCGACTCCTCTGGTTGTATAGAAGTCTATGCTTCATGTGTTAAAGCTGCATTCTCTCTCCTGACCACCAGGGGGCGACTCCTCTGGTTGTATAGAAGTCTATGCTTCATGTGTTAAAGCTGCGTTCTCTCTCCTGACCACCAGGGGCGACTCCTCTGGTTGTATAGAAGTCTATGCTTCATGTGTTAAAGCTGCATTCTCTCTCCTGACCACCAGGGGGCGACTCCTCTGGTTGTATAGAAGTCTATGCTCCATGTGTTGGAGCTGCATTCTCTCTCCTGAACACCAGGGGGCGACTCCTCTGGTTGTATAGAAGTCTATGCTTCATGTGTTAAAGCTGCATTCTCTCTCCTGACCACCAGGGGGCGACTCCTCTGGTTGTATAGAAGTCCATGCTTCATGTGTTAAAGCTGCATTCTCTCTCCTGACCACCAGGGGGCGACTCCTCTGGTTGTATAGAAGTCCATGCTTCATGTGTTAAAGCTGCGTTCTCTCTCCTGACCACCAGGGGGCGACTCCTCTGGTTGTATAGAAGTCCATGCTTCATGTGTTAAAGCTGCGTTCTCTCTCCTGACCACCAGGGGGCGACTCCTCTGGTTGTATAGAAGTCCATGCTTCATGTGTTAAAGCTGCCTTCTCCAGGTCCGCACACAGAAACCAACACGTACCTGAGATGATGGCGGCATGTCGGAATTCCTCAGAGAAATGAACCGGCTCGTAAGGAGACGTCTCGTAAAACTCTTCCCCTGAAACACAACAGACAACGCTTCAGCTGGAGAACACACACACTTTAATTTGTGAACAAAAAAATAATAATACAAATTGAAACTAGAAATGAAAACATTTATCAACCTTGTGGTCCCTGAACACAACACTTAATAAATGTTCTGTTGATGGAAAGATTACTATCACACAGCTTTTTACATATTCTAACAATCTGTGTTCCTGATGGACACACACACACACACACACACACACACACACACACACACACACACACACACACACACACACACACACACACACACACACATACACACACACACACACACACACACACACACACACACACACACACACACACACACACACAATAATAAAGCCTTGTTGTTAAGCTGCAGTATATTGATTATGTGAAAGCCGACAAACCTAATTGCTCATTTTGTTTACTGCTGACTACACAACTGTATGTGTGTGTGTGTGTGTTTGTGTGTGTGTTTGTGTGTATGATTCGGCTCTTTTGAATGAGGATGACTTCCTGTCTGTTTCTGAACAACAACAACAACAACAACAGAAACAACATGACCGCCTCAGCTGTATGTTGCATGTTGTAAATGTTGTGCACGTTGTGCTTGTTGTAAATGTTGTAAATGTTGTGCACGTTGTGCTTGTTGTAAATGTTGTAAATGTTGTGCACGTTGTGCTTGTTGTAAATGTTGTAAATGTTGTGCACATTGTGCTTGTTGTAAATGTTGTAAATGTTGTAAATGTTGTAAATGTTGTATATGTTGTGCACATTGTGCATGTTGTAAATGTTGTATATGTTGTGCACATTGTGCTTGTTGTAAATGTTGTATATGTTGTGCACGTTGTGCTTGTTGTAAATGTTGTATATGTTGTGCACATTGTGCTTGTTGTAAATGTTGTATATGTTGTGCACGTTGTGCACAGTGTATATGTTGTACATATACAAGAAGTCAGTCATGATATGATATTGTCAGCAAACAAATATATTGAGATTGGAGGAAACTTTTTCCTGTCGAGTCGCTCATGTGAGAATATGTGAGAATTCATGAAATGTAAAATTCTTCTTTCTATGTAATTATAGAACCACTTAACCCAGAGGAGAGAACTACATGGGCTGTGATGCGCTTTAGTGTAACATTTGAGACATAGCTGTGTGTGTGTGTGTGTGTGTGTGTGTGTGTGTGTGTGTGTGTGTGTGTGTGTGTGTGTGTCTATGTGTGTGTGTGTGTGTGTGTTAGCAGCTGAGAACAACATGAGTAAACAGCAAACAGAACCGTCTCTGTGGAGCAATACTAATCAGCCTGCAGCGCTCTAATTAGCCCGCATGCTAAATACATTGCTCATTAGCCCGCATGCTAAATACATTGCTCATTAGCCCGCATGCTAAATACATCAGACATTAGTCAGGCTTGTAAATTAGCCATTTAAATGACTGCACTAAACACAAATGTCAGTGTTAAATGTGTAATTTAGCAGGTCAGTGATCAGGACGCTTTACTTAAAGCCTGAAATATTAGCATGCATGCTAAACAGCTTCAGTCAATACTAGCGCCGCGCTCCATTAGCGCCACCATCTAGTCAACAGGTCACTGGTGCCGGAACCAGTGAGGGGGGCAGAGTTCCTCCTGCGCTCCTTACAGAACCTTACAGAACCTGTACAGACCCTTAGAGAATCTTACAGAACCTGTACAGAACCTGTACAGACCCTTAGAGAACCTGTACAGACCCTTACAGACCCTTAGAGAACCTGTACAGACCCTTAGAGAATCTTACAGAACCTGTACAGACCCTTACAGAACCTTAGAGAACCTGTACAGACCCTTACAGAACCTTAGAGAACCTGTACAGACCCTTACAGACCCTTACAGAACCTTACCAGAACCACACCATTACAGACCTGC
>NW_027175854.1:82500-100000 GCF_023055335.1 Clinocottus analis
CCGAGGCTCGGACGCAGTCCAGAGGTTCCCTCCAGCCGGGGGAGTCCAGCTCCGAGGCGCTCAGACACACATCTGCAGGAAAGAGAGAGAGCAGCACTGAGATTCATCTGGATCAATTACTTTGCACCATTGTTGCAAACGAAAGGGCTCATTATCTTCTCCTGTGAAGGCATCTGGGGATTTACGAGAGTTTTATTTTGAAGGACAGATTCTCCTTGAGTTCAGATTCTTTTGGATACATGTGACAGGAAGTTACTGTAACACAACATGGATGCAGGTGACAGGAAGTTACTGTAACACAACATGGATGCAGGTGACAGGAAGTTACTGTAACACAACATGGATGCAGGTGACAGGAAGTTACTGTAACACAACATGGATGCAGGTGACAGGAAGTGACAGGAAGTTACAGGTAACTGCTCTGAGAAGCGTCTTCATGTCTCATGAGGACAAGCGTCATAGGACGAAGTTGAAAAGACATGAAGAAGGAAAGTGAAACCATGAACGGTTCGAGTCCCTCAGCTGCTCACAGTCAGAACATCTTCACAAGGAAACAAGTGGAAACGATCCCACAACAGACTGAACGAGACAGAATATCATCATCATGAATATCCAGCACAGACACGAGGACATGAAGCAGGTGCATGAATATGACCTCGTCCCGTCTTTCTGTTTCTACCGTGAGCTTCTTCATTAAAGTCCAGAAGGTTCTGGTTCTGTCCCACCTGCCGGTCACCCACACACACATTCACACAGAACAAATGGAATCTGATCTCTGGAGAAACTGACTCCCACGATAATAGGAGGTGTGTGTGTATGTGTGTGTGTGTGTGTGTGTGTGTGTGTGTGTGTGTGTGTGTGTGTTAGAATAACTCACCCAACACAAAAGCCACCGTGATGATATAAATCAGGATCATGACGAGTCCTGAAGAACAGAACCTCCAGGTCCTCCACCTCTCTCTCTCTCTTAACTCTCTCTTTCTCTATCTCTCTCTTTTAACTCTCTCTCTCCATCTCTCTCTCTCCGCCGCAGAGCGACATGGTGGACTGCAGACCCCCTTGGAGACGTAACGGGGACCCTCAGACCAGCAGGGAGGAAGAGGATCAGGGAGGAAGAGGAGCAGTGATCCTCCGGTGAGCGTCCGATGTTTCCAGAGGAGTTGCTCCGTGAAGCAGCGTGTCTGTTACCCGGCAACCAGCAGCTCCGGTACCACAACTCCTCCGGTGCTCCAGAGCGGTAGAGGAGTCACAGTGAGTCTGTAGAGGAGTCACAGTGAGTCTGTAGAGGAGTCACAGTGAGTCTGTAGAGGAGTCACAGTCAGTCTGTAGAGGAGTCACAGTGAGTCTGTAGAGGAGTCACAGTCAGTCTGTAGAGGAGTCACAGTGAGTCTGTAGAGGAGTCACAGTGAGTCTGTAGAGGAGTCACAGTGAGTCTGTAGAGGAGTCACAGTCAGTCTGTAGAGGAGTCACAGTGAGTCTGTAGAGGAGTCACAGTCAGTCTGTAGAGGAGTCACAGTCAGTCTGTAGAGGAGTCACAGTCAGTCTGTAGAGGAGTCACAGTCAGTCTGTAGAGGAGTCACAGTCAGTCTGTAGAGGAGTCACAGTGAGTCTGTAGAGGAGTCACAGTCAGTCTGTAGAGGAGTCACAGTGAGTCTGTAGAGGAGTCACAGTGAGTCCGTAGAGGAGTCACAGTGAGTCCGTAGAGGAGTCACAGTGAGTCCGTAGAGGAGTCACAGTGAGTCCGTAGAGGAGTCACAGTGAGTCCGTAGAGGAGTCACAGTGAGTCCGTAGAGGAGTCACAGTGAGTCCGTAGAGGAGTCACAGTGAGTCCGTAGAGGAGTCACAGTCAGTCCGTAGAGGAGTCACAGTGAGTCCGTAGAGGAGTCACAGTGAGTCCGTAGAGGAGTCACAGTCAGTCCGTAGAGGAGTCACAGTCAGTCCGTAGAGGAGTCACAGTGAGTCCGTAGAGGAGTCACAGTGAGTCCGTAGAGGAGTCACAGTCAGTCCGTAGAGGAGTCACAGTGAGTCCGTAGAGGAGTCACAGTCAGTCCGTAGAGGAGTCACAGTGAATCCGTAGAGGAGTCACAGTCAGTCCGTAGAGGAGTCACAGTGAGTCATCCTCCAGACCGCGTGCTTTCTTGTAGCTCCTCCTCCCTCGTAGCTCCGGTCGTAGTAATAACAATAATAAAATATGAATAAAATAATAATCCCTCCGTCACAGCGATGTACTCCAGAGAGAAGCAGCTGCTGCTCTTCACACAACTCAGTGCGTCTGAGCACGAGGAAAGCCTCCTCCTCTTTCTCCTCCTCTTCCTCCTCCTCTTCCTCCTCCTCTTCCTCCTCCTCTCTAACACACACACACTGGAGGCGTGTGTCAGACTGGAGGCAGCACCACAACTCTCTCTGATTAATCGCATGATTTTTCTGCGATTTTGCGCCAAATTCAATAATGAAGTAAAACCTTGTGTATTGCAGCTTTTATTTTGAAGTAATGTTATCAGAACAATATAACAGCACTCTGGAGCAACAACAAGTTAACATACATACATTTATAGTTTATACATCTGTTTTCTGTTTTTCTGAACAGGTACTGTTCAGTAGTAAGGGTCCCTGTGAGGGACAAACCACTCCTTCTTTTATCCATGTTCAGTCTGTCGCTTACCTTAAAGATGTTAAAGACCAGCAAAACGTTTACACACACACACACACACACACACACACACACACACACACATATATATATATATATATATATATATATATATATATATATATATATATATATATATATATATATAAACATATATATATATATATATATATATTTATATATATATATATATATATATATATATATATATATATATAAATATATATATATATATATGTTTATGTACTTATATGTATATATAAATATATATATATATATTTATATGTAAACATTTGTGTGAAGAGTTGATTGATTCAAGCTGTACAATCTGAGATGTCACACTCTCGTTACCCACAATGCACCTCTCTCCCTCCAACTGATAAATGGATTTTCATATTTTTATAATTCATATTTGTATGTGACGTCATCGCCTGTAACATCTCTTTTACCGTCTCATACGTTAAACTGGTATGAATTACATTCTTTAATAAGCGTTCAGTGAAACATCGGAGTCTTCAAATTCAATAAAAATAGGATTTCATTCGTTAAAGTAATTATTGTTCCGACAGAAACATGAGCGTCTGTAATGTTGAAAACTGGGTTTAAAGATTCAGGACCACGGACAGCTCCACAGACCACCGCCTTCAGGACCACGGACAGCTCCACAGACCACCTGCTTCAGGACCACGGACAGCTCCACAGACCACCGGCTTCAGGACCACGGACAGCTCCACAGACCACCGGCTTCAGGACCACGGACAGCTCCACAGACCACCGGCTTCAGGACCACGGACAGCTCCACAGACCACCGGCTTCAGGACCACGGACAGCTCCACAGACCACCGGCTTCAGGACCACGGACAGCTCCACAGACCACCGCCTTCAGGACCACGGACAGCTCCACAGACCACCGGCTTCAGGACCACGGACAGCTCCACAGACCACCTGCTTCAGGACCACGGACAGCTCCACAGACCACCGGCTTCAGGACCACGGACAGCTCCACAGCTTCTCACAGAACATCAGAGCTGGAACCAATCAAAGTACAATTACTCAACACCTGGACCTGGTCTTTAGTCTCTAGTCTCTGGTCTCTTGTCTCTCTGGACCTGGTCCCTGGTCCCTGGTCTCTACTTCCTGGTGCCTGGTCTCCAGTGTCTGGTCTCGGTCTCTGGTCTCGGTCTCTTGGCTCTAATCCAATAACAGGAACCACTCGAACAGACAATGATGATTAACGCTGATTAATGAGGTGAAGTTGCAGTGATTGGACGATTACGCTGCTGAGGAATGAATCAGAGGTCCCAATCATCCTCCTCCTCTTCCTCAGCCAGCAGGTGATGTGTGTGAAGGGCAGGAGGAAGAGGAGGAAGAGGAGCAGAAAGGACACACGTGAAAACAATGAGCAACGTGTTTCATGAAGGTCCAGCAGCCTGAAACCCGTTGAGTCTTCCTCCTGCTCCTCTTCCTCCTGTGTAGTTTATAACATGTAGTTTATGATTGTGTAGTTTATGATTGTGTAGTTTATGATTGTGTAGTTTATAACATGTAGTTTATAATCCTGTAGTTTGTCGTGTAGTTTATGATTGTGTAGTTTATGTTGTGTAGTTTATGATTGTGTAGTTTATGACATGTAATTTCTGATTGTGTAGTTTGTAATTGTGTAGTTTATGTCGTATACTTTATGTTGTGTACTTTATGATAGTGCTGTACTTTTACTTCGTAAAGAGTCTCAATATTCAACTGTTTAATTAAATGAATCCTCTCAAAGTTCTTTAATTAATATACAAACATCAGCAGACAGATGTTCAGTGAAGACGAAGATAAAGACGAAGATAAAAACATCTTTCCTCTGCTTCATGAAAAGAGCTCATTTTAAATGTTTCACTAACACCTCCAGCTGTTTGATGGAAGGCGAGAAAAAAACATCTGAGTGTGAGATGAGAGAGGAGGAAGAGGAGGAGGATGAAGAAGAGGATGAAGAGGAGGATGAAGAGGAAGCCTCCCTCTGTCGAGGGAGACGACAGCAGCTGAGTCCTTGAACTCTTCAGGTGGCCAGGAGGAGTTACACCTGAACGCTTGACATTTAAAATAAGTCCTGATATACTTGCTGCCTGCAGGTGGCGACAGAGTGCCGACCGCCAGCGAAGGAGCGCCAGCATCTCAGCTTTGTTCACTCGTGATGGAAAGGTGCAGCAGCAGATCGCTGCAGTGAAACAGATGCTGTACCGGACCTGTGGTGAAGAGGGAGCTGAGCTGGATGGAGAAGCTCTCAGTGTCCTGCTGGGTCTACGCTCCATCCCTCACCTGCGGTCACAACGCGGGGTCGAGACCCAAAGAACCAGGTCTCAGATACAAGCGGCCACAACGAGTTTCCTCTGTAGGGCTGGTTCAATATATATATATATATATATATATATATATATATATATATATATATATATATATATATACATATATATATATATATATATATATATATATATATATATATATATATATATATATATATATATATATATATATATATATATATATATATATATATATATATATGCTGTTAGTCTGTGATTGTTTGAGTTCTTTGTTCTGGTCTTTGTCTCCGCTCTGCAGCTGAACGTGTTGCTGTGTAATTTAATTTGTTTGTTTCTGTGAATGTCAGCTGCTGTCTAACAGCTCGGCCTCTCCACCAGCTCGGCCTCTCTAACAGCTCAGCCTCCTAACAGCTCGGCCTGACAGGGAAATGAAGGGAAATTGTCTCAGAAGAGGTTTGTTTTGGCTTTGTTTTGATTCCTGAACAAATGACATTCCTTTCAGGAAATGGTCAGCAGATATCTGATGCTGCCGGCTGGCTGCTGGGAGGCGACCCGCTGCCCACCCGGGACGCTTCCTTCAGGAGGCGGAGCCTGAGAGCTCTCATGGTTACACTTGAAGGCAGCACAGAGTGATGCTTCCAGGTGTGTACAGCGAACACTACAAACTAGAACTCACCTGGACAACTGACACCTGGTTCAGGTCTATTGCTTAGTACTAACGATAGACCTGAACCAGTATATATATATATATATATATATATATATATACATATATATATATATATATATATATATATATATATATATATATATATATATATATATATATATATATATATATATATATACTGACTGACTGAAGCACATCGGCAGGAAGATCCTCAAAGATGCTTTGATCACATTTCTGTGTAAATACAGAGATTCAGCCTCCAAACGTGAGCTCAAAGACACAGCTAGAAACAATACGTGTGTGTGTGTGTGTGTGTGTGTGTGTGTGTGTGTGTGTGTGTGTGTGTGTGTGTGTGTGTGTGTGTGTGTGTGTGTGTGTGTGTGTGTGTTTGTTTGTGTGTGTATGTGCAGCACTTTGTGCTGTCATGTCTCGGTCTCTGCATGAGGAGAAATTGGAAGCAGCACTCTCCTTTCATCTCTCCACCTCCCCACTGACTCAAATTAGGAACACACACAGACATATACAATCTCACACACACAGACACACACTCACACTCACACACACTCTCACACACAGACACACACAGTCACAGACACACACAGACACACTCTAATGGAAAAGGGCGTTCCTTCGTTCAAAAAGCAGAATGTGAGGAACTTCACTGTGTATATGTGTGTGTAAAGAATGTGTGTATTTATGTGTATATATGTGTATATGTCTGTATATATGTGTGTATATGTGTGTATATATGTGTCTATATGTAAACTCCAGGTAAAAGAAGAAGCAGACATTTAGGTAAACAGCTTCTCTTCTCTTTTTATTATAATCTCAGAATTTACCCACATTTGCATACATTTATACAGCGCTGCAAACACACACTAACTCACACACACACACACACACACACTAACTCACACACACACACACACACACACACACACACACACACACACACACACACACACACACACACACACACACAAACTCACACACACATTGAGATTTAAGGGATTAAAAGTCATGGAGCAGCAGAGATCAGCGAGTTGTTCCCAAGGTAACGGCTCAGCTTCCTCCACCTGACGCTTCATCTTCCTGTTTGGATCAACTCTCTTTCCTCTGATGCTTCTGTCACCAAGACACTTCAAGATCATTCACTTCATCTAAAGACACTTCACTTCACCTCAAGATCATTCACTTCATCTAAAGACACTTCAGAGGGTCAGGAGGTCTGAGGGTCAGGGGGTCAGAGGGTCACAGGGTCACGAGGTCAGAGGGTCTGAGGGTCTGAGGGTCAGGGGGTCTGAGGGTCAGAGGGTCTGAGGGTCAGGGGGTCAGAGGGTCTGAGGGTCAGAGGGTCAGAGGGTCAGAGGGTCTGAGGGTCTGAGGGTCAGAGGGTCTGAGTTTCAGAGGGTCACGGGGTCAGAGGGTCAGAGGGTCTGAGGGTCAGAGGGTCAGAGGGTCTGAGGGTCTGAGGGTCAGAGGGTCAGGGGTTCAGAGGGTCACGGGGTCAGAGGGTGAGTCACGAGTCCTCCTGCATCCGCATTCTCTCTTCTTTTCTTATTTGTCTCAGCAGCCACTTACGTAACACACACACACACACACACACACACACACACAAACACACACACATGCACACGCACACACACACACACAAACACACACACACACACACACACGCACACACACACACACGGAGCATGCCCAGTGGAGTCTGACGAACTGACTTTAACTGTTCATGTTTTTGCTGAAAGAAATGTCAAAACTCCTTTACCTCTTCTTCCTCTAAATACCTTCACTCTCTCTCTGTCTCACGCACGCACACACACACACACACAAACATACATACACACACACATACACACACACACACGCCCGCTCTTCAACCCTAAGGCTGTAATCTGTGAAATGTTCAAGCAAATTTGTTGTGCAATAGAAACCCTAAAGGAGGCTGAGTAATGATGCACTACAACACACACACACACACACACACACACACACACACACACACACACACACACGCCTTATTGTCTGTACCAATAGATTGTAAACAAAGAGAGAACTCTTCTAACAGTGGAACGTGGTTCAGTAGAAGAACATGAGACCTTAGAAACAACAGGAACCATTAAAACTATCAGAAGAACCTGGAAGAAGACGTCACGTCAGATATGGTCTCAATGCTGCTCTCCCTACACCTCCATACACACACACACACACATATATATATATATATATATATATATATATATATATATATATATACTAACCCTAACAGGACCAACACCATCAACAGAGTCAACGGGGGTCAACACGGGGCCAACGGGACCACAACGAGTCCATTGGGGCCAACGGGGCCATTTGGGGCCAACGGGGCCAACGGGGCCATTGGGGCCACAACGGGGCCATTTGGGGCCAATGGGGCCAACGGGGCCATTGGGGCCAACGAGGCCATTGGGTCCAACGGGGCCAAGCCTGGAGAGAGCAAGATTCTACTCAGCTGACAAGGAGGCTAAAGGTTTGTGATGCAGCCGGCAGCCAGAACCAGCTGAGCCTTAAATGTGATGAAAAGAATTTTAAAAAGCAGCTTAAGATATGTGGGGAGCAGCATGAAAGTGGTCCGATGCCTTTAGCATTTTAGCATGCAAAGGAATCAAAATGATGTGTTTCCTTTTGTTGCAGTCTGAGGTTTTAATTAGTGAAGTTTAAGGCGGCCGGGTCCCAGAAGCCCATCTGTCTGATGAGCTTACGCTTCCTGGTGGATCCACAGACCTCCAGGCTCTACATGTTGATCCAGACAGTGAATATATATATATATATATATATATATATATATATATATATATATATATATATATATATATATATATATATATATATATATATATATATATATATATATATATATTCTGGTATTGTACAGGAAGTCCTCATGTTTCTGTAGTCCAACAGGAAGTCCTCGTTCTTCCATGATCTCTGTCCACTCAGTGTTGGACGTTGTGTGATTCCACATTCATGACAAAGAAGAACAGTTTGAGGTCTTTCAGATGGCATTCAGATAAAGCATTGTATTAATATCAGTAGAATTAGACTCCAGTGGCTGTCAGATGGTTTCTAACTCATGTGATACAAACATGTTTTTATCTAAGAAATGCTGGGATGTAATCCATGTGTTGCCGTTCAGTCTTTTAAAAATGACATGTTCACAGCAAACTGCTTGCTTCTCCAATTGTTGTCAATTTGAGTGCTCTGCTTTAAAAGGGAGAGATACCATGTCGCCTGTGATGTAGTGTGTGTCTGTCTCTGAGCCTGGACTGCCCCCTGCTGGACCACGTCTGTCACAACACCTTCACGTCACAGAGGAAGAAGAACTGCCGTTTGCTTCACTAAAGTACCGACAACAATGTGAACAAACGCTCATTCACTTTGTAGCCCCGCCCAAAGGCATCATTTGCTGACTATTCTGTTTGAATGACCGAAATGTACTCAACTGGCTACAGACTGATTATAGACTGGTCATAGACTTATTATAGATTGTTATAGACTGATTATAGATTAGTTATAGACTGATTATAGTCTGCTAACCACTGAGCCACAGTCGACCTGTACTATGTACCACAATGCTTCTGTTTTTTCTTTGTTGTGAATTCCTGAAAAACACAAGCGTATGCCCTAAAATCTACAGAACTGCTGATTGATTGAGGTCCATGTGTAAAGTAGCCGTTTTTTCGAGAGTACCAGAACGCACCACGGATTTCTGACCGCTCCGCGTTTCTGCTGATGCCCGCGAACATCACACGTTTATTCCTTCAATATGAAGTTATTAATTCATAACATGTCCCGGTCTATAACTTGAATAAATCCACATGCTTTATTTAATTCTAATATATCATTATCTTCGGGTTTCCATTCAAACGCCATGTTTGAATGAGAATGTACTGCTTTCACTTTTCCTCTACTTCCGGAAGAGGAAGCTACTGGAAGAGGAGGGGTCGCCCCCTGGAGGTCTGGAGAGGAACGACACCGGGAAACAAAGCAGTAGAGACAAAAGACTCCATTCAATCAGATGTTTTATCCAATTTACTTTATTTATTTTATTATATTATTACATTGTATTTATTGTCGAGAGAACGCACTAGAACATTTCAGTACTAAAGTATGAATACACTTTAATTAATATGTCAATAAATAAATGAGAGTCAGTAGTGAATAATAACAAAGAGTTTGATTCTTTTCTACTTTAACTACAAATGTAGATCGTTTTTAAATATTCGAGTGTTCATTTAATGTTTCTAGCAGAATCATATTTTTGTACAAACAATGTTACTGATTTTTAAACTAAAAGAAAAGCTGCAGTTATGATTATACAACAATTGGTGAAGGAGATTTTGACATGATTATATATGTTGTGCTTTTGTTTTTATGGTCTAGACTAAATAATATAAAGTATTCCTGATTTTAACTCCTGCAGCCTGCGAGCCCAAGTTGTAACTTACTGTTGAAAATTTGATTTATTATTTAGCACTAAGAGAGTCATGAATCATCATTTTCATTTAAAGGTTCATTATGTTGTTTGTTCTCAGTTAAATACGCTATTAAACTATATTCCTATGATACACACAATGTGATGAACGTTGAACAAATCCTCCAATCAGCTTACTCCATAACAATAAAGAAACAAACAATACATACATACAAACAAAACCTTTACACGTTTCCTTAATTATTATTTATTAATACAAAAATATAAACAAGGGGCCAATAACGGAATCAGCATTCTTTAAACTGTTTTTTTTATTTTTACTATTGTTGTGTTATTACGGCTGTTGTTTAACTATTGTTGTTTTATTAGTATTGTTTTATTGCTATTGTTGTTTTACAACTGTTCTTTTATTACTATTGTTGTTTTACTATTGTTGCACAGAGACCTTCACAGTCCACAGACCTCCACAATCCAGAGAGATTTCCACAGTCACGAGAGCGTGTGTTGCAGCGGCGCGGAGCCGCCTCGCGGGGCGCTGTTGCGGCTGCAGACCATAAGCGGGGGAGTGAGAGGTGCATGAAATGGAGAAAAATGGCGGATCATGTGCAGGTGAGCGGAGGTTTCATGTTTTTGTAACCGACAATGTGTCCGCGAGCGCGAGGACGAGAGTGAAGGCGGATTCGGGAGCTGTCATTGTGGGCTCGGAGCCCGCGTGAGGCAGCGCGGTACCGGGGGGTCGCGTGGTGCTGCCGGCGGGAACAGAAAGGACGTGTCCGCCTGTGTTGACTGGTGGCCCGCTGTCATCGGCTAGCTAGGAGCTAGCTTAGTGTTAGCATGGGGTTAGCTTCCCTGCTAGCTGAGCTAGCTGGTGCTCCTAGGGCTCCAGAGGAGGAGCACTCTCCGGGAGGCGGTGAGGTGCCTCCGGTGTAACACCGCGGTTGGTTCCGTGTGAACCTGAAGCCCCGCAGCGAGAGCGGGCGTGCGTGTCTGTGAAGTAAACAATGAACAGTAAACAATAAACAATAACCGAGCGTTTGGCGCCAGTGGGAATCACAGTGTGGTTATAACGTGTGTTATAAACTATAACGCGTGTTATAATCTACAGGCTTTGACTCATTATTCAGAACTTTGAGTCGAAACGTTTATACTGTTTAAATGTGTTTGTTGTTCTGTTATGCTATGCTAAGCTAAGCTAGCCTATTAGCTCCAGCTCTCCCGCTCGAGTCCGTTTGAACGTTTGTTGAAGCTTCGTGTCCTCGCGGAGGGTTAGTGGTTAATGCGCGGGAAGCGCGAGCGAAGCTTTAGCTGCACGCGCTGTTTACGTTGTTTACGGGCTTTATGAGGTCTATGGCTATGATGGGGCAGCTAATGATGGGTTAGCATGCTAACTGCTGCTGGACACATGGAGGAGAGAAGGCAAGGAGAGAAGAGGAGACAGGAGAGGAGGAGGAGGAGATGAGATGAGACAGAGGAGGAGACAGGAGGGGAGAGGAGACAGGAGGATGAGATGAGGAGAGAAAATTGGAGGAGACAGGAGAAGGGATGAGATGAGGAGACATGACTGGAGAGGAGAAGAGACATAGGAGCAGGAAATGAGGAAAAGGAGAGAGTAGAAGAGGAGACAGGAGAGCAGTCGGAGAGGAAATGAGGAGAGGAGATGATGAGACGGGAGAGGAGATGATGAGACAGGAGAGGAGATGATGAGACAGGAGAAGAGATGAGATGATGAGATAAGTGATGAGAGGAGGAGAGGTTTCAATCTATCCTGTCTCCCAGATGTTTGTCCATAACGTTTGTTTGAAGCTCACTTCATGCACCTTGTTGTTGTTGTTGTTTTAGCTGACATGATTTAGACTAGTAGAGACTTAGTCGACCTGTAAAGCAGGTGTTTGGTATTGATCCGGTCCTGAGTCCCAGCAGATGTTTGTTGGTATTGATCTGACATGTTCACCAGATGTTGGTAACAACAAGTGATGCATAAACACAAAGAAAACAAACATCAAGTTATGTAAAAATGTGAAATGACACACGAACAAGTATTGAACACGCTGACTGACATGTATGTAATACAGCCTTTGTTGCTTCAAGGCTGTCTCGTCTCCTACTTCCTGTGAAGACATTTAAACCCCACTATCTCCTCTCTTACTTTCTGTGAAGACATTTAAACCCCACTGTCTCCGCTCTTACTTTCTGTGAAGACATTTAAACCCCACTGTCTCCGCTCTTACTTTCTGTGAAGACATTTAAACCCCACTGCCGTGTCTCTTATTTACTGTGAAGAGACTGCTACCATTCAAATCCAGACCTCCAGTGCCCCTTCTCTTCTTATCTTGTTCTTGAACCTGGCCTCTCCACCATTTTGAATGCATCAGTGATCTCACTGTGACTCTGCACTTTTCCTGGCGCCTTGTGAACTGAGCTGGATGTTGTTCAATGAGTAAACGTCTCTCTAACTGCTCCAAAATATTAAATAATATTGATCCTTCAAAAGAGCAAGCAGGCAGGTTACTGTAACTTCTTTCTGCTTTAAAAGGATTGAAACATCATCAATATCAGGTGTGTGAATGACATATTACTCTCTGCACCAACATGAATCAAATGTTCTGAACATTTCAGATTTGAGTTTGTACTAAAACGTCTCTGTGTGGATTGGCAGCAGGTGGATCCACAGGGTTGTGTGCGCTCCAGGGTTGTGTGCGCTCCAGGGTTGTGTGCGCTCCAGGGTTGTGTGCGCTCCAGCGTTGTGTGCTCTCCAGCGTTGTGTGCTCTCCAGCGTTGTGTGCTCTCCAGCGTTGTGTGCTCTCCAGCGTTGTGTGCTCCACCGGGTTGTGTGCTCTACAGAGTTGTGGGCTCTACAGGGTTGTGGGCTCTACAGAGTTGTGGGCTCTACAGAGTTGTGGGCTCTCCAGAGTTGTGGGCTCTCCAGAGTTGTGGGCTCTACAGAGTTGTGGGCTCTACAGGGTTGTGGGCTCTACAGAGTTGTGGGCTCTACAGGGTTGTGGGCTCTACAGAGTTGTGGGCTCTACAGGGTTGTGGGCTCTACTGGGTTGTGGGCTCTACTGGGTTGTGGGCTCTACTGGGTTGTGGGCTCTACTGGGTTGTGGGCTCCACTGGGTTGTGGGCTCCACTGGGTTGTGGGCTCCACTGGGTTGTGGGCTCTACAGAGTTGTGGGCTCTACTTGGTTGTGGACTCTACCGGATGTGGTCGGGGTTCATACCTGTGTACTTTCTCTCCCGTGTCCTCAGGGCCTCGCCCAGCTGGAGATCCTGTGTAAGCAGCTGTATGAGACCACCGACACCGCCGTGCGACACCAGGCAGAAAAAGCTCTGGTGGAGTTCACCAACAGCCCCGACTGCCTCAGCAAGTGTCAGCTGCTGCTTGAGAGAGGCAGCGTGAGTACAAATACACATTCAGTACTTTCAAGGAAAAGTTATACATTTTTAATGGTGAACGTTGGTAAACACTTGTGAACGCTGGTAAACACTTGTGAACGCTGGTAAACACTAGGGAACGTTGGTCAACATTAATACAAGTTGGTAAACATTAGTAAACATTGATCAACATTAGTAAACATTGGTAAACATTAGTAAGCGTTGGTAATGTCCAGGAAGCTCTGTTGAAGACAAACACGGTTTGTCAGTTTTATTGACTCCTTCAACGTTCTGTTGAAGAAGAAGGAACCTGATGTGTGTCTTCTCGTTGCAGTCATCGTATTCTCAGCTGCTCGCAGCCACCTGTTTGTCTAAACTGGTTTCTCGAACCAGCAACCCTCTACCGCTCGAGCAGCGCATCGACATCCGTGAGTTCATCTTTTCTTTAACGGTTCCTCGTGACCAGCGTCCGTTCAAATGTTTCTCTCGTCTTCAGGTGTGTTGTTCCTTTCTCACGAAGTTATTGTTGTTGTTTGTGACGTTCAGGGAACTATGTTCTGAATTATCTGGCTACGCGCCCAAAGTTAGCAGCCTTTGTGACGCAGGCTCTGATCCAGCTGTACGCCAGGATCACCAAGCTGGGCTGGTTCGACTGCCAGAAAGACGACTATGTATTTAGGAACGTCATCGCCGACGTCACACGGTTCCTCCAGGTGTGTGTGTGTGTGTGTGTGTGTGTGTGTGTGTGTGTGTGTGTGTGTGTGTGTGTGTGTGTGTGTGTGTGTGTGTGTGTGTGTGTGTGTGTGTGTGTGTGTGTGTGTGTGTGTGTGTGTGTGTGTGTGAGAGACACTGCACGTGAGTAACTGATGTGTAACTGCTGTGTTTACAGGACAGCGTTGAACATTGCATCATAGGGGTCACCATTCTGTCCCAGCTGACCAATGAGATCAATCAGGTATGTGTGTGTGTAACATTTTGACCTGTGTGTAACATACCTGTCTGTGTGTGTAACATACCTGTCTGTGTGTGTAACATACCTGTCTGTGTGTGTAACATACCCGTCTGTCTTCAGGCCGACACGACGCACCCTCTGACCAAACACAGGAAGATTGCGTCTTCATTCAGAGATTCGTCTCTCTTCGACATCTTCACTCTTTCCTGCAACCTCCTCAAACAGGTCTGCTTTACGTCCTCATATCAATAAATGTCAGGAAGGAATTCGTCAATAAACCATAAAGTTTGGTAAAAGTATCAAAATTGTGTCATACATAAAAAAAAACATATTTTAATCTAATTTCGGTGATTTTATTATATATCAGCCAATTTAAAAAAAAGTTGAATATGATTCAGCAGATGTTTTTATTGTAAAACACCAAATCAGATTTCTGGGCTTGAAAGCGTCCTCTTTGATCTGACGTGAACTGGGCGTTTGTTGTCAGGCGTCGGGGAAGAACCTGAACCTGAACGATGAGTCGCAGCACGGCCTGCTGATGCAGCTGCTCAAGCTCAGCTACAACTGCCTCAACTACGACTTCATAGGAACTTCCACCGACGAGTCGTCGGACGACCTCTGCACCGTCCAGATCCCCACGTCATGGAGATCAGGTATCCTGGAGCCCTCTTCCTCCTCCGGGCCCCGTGATGAAGAACTGCACTTTGTCTCCACGACGGTGAAACTGCTTCTGACTTCTTCTTCTTCTTTTGTTTTCTTTCCGTCCTGCAGCGTTTCTCGATTCCTCCACGCTGCAGCTCTTTTTCAATTTATATCATTCCATCCCTCCGTCCCTCTCCCCGCTGGTAAGTGATCGCCACATGAAGACCTGCACCCAGACGACATGGGCTCTTTTGTGTGCTGAGGTGTGTGTGTGTGTGTCTGCAGGTGTTGTCATGTCTAGTTCAGATCGCCTCGGTCAGGCGGTCTCTCTTCAACAACGCAGAGCGAGCAAAGTTCCTCTCTCACTTGGTGGACGGGGTGAAGAGGATCCTGGCGAACCCCCAGGTGTGGACCGCGTTCAGGGTGCTGCTCTGTGTGATCTGAACCCGGCTGGCCGTCTTAACGCTGTGAATGTTTTGTGTTTCAGTGTTTGCCGGATCCCAACAACTACCACGAGTTCTGCCGCCTGCTGGCGAGGCTGAAGAGTAACTACCAGCTGGGGGAGCTGGTGAAAGTAGAAAACTACCCCGAAGTCATTCGCCTCATCGCCAACTTCACCGTCACCAGTCTGCAGGTGGGTGTCCCCTCCGGCTCGGCCTGTATGGAAGACTAAAACTGAGAGGTTAAAGGTCAGACAGGATACAATAAAGAGCTGGAAGCTCTCTTAAAAATGATGAAGTTTGCAGCAACTTTCAAGAAGAGTTCTCTCAGGGAAAGATGTTTCGTTAATGAATGAGTGCCCCCCCTTCTCCAGCACTGGGAGTTTGCCCCCAACAGCGTCCACTACTTGCTGAGTCTGTGGCAGCGCCTGGCGGCGTCGGTCCCTTACGTTAAAGCTACCGAGCCGCACCTACTGGAGACCTACACCCCGGAGGTCACCAAGGCCTACATCACGTCCCGGCTGGAGTCGGTTCACGTCATCCTCAGGTGAGATCTGCTGCTGGTTCTGACTCTGAGGAGCATGTGGTCCCCTCCAAACCCGGGAAAGTACACAATACATATGTCATTATTTAACAGTAGTTCAGTATGGTGGTAAATGTGTTTTTTCCCCCCATGACCGCGTATATTTGTTTACTTTACAAAGCAAAGACGGAACCACATCTGAGCTTTACTCGTCCATAAAGGTCTCCTCCACAAAACCACTAGTTGATGTTTTACTCGGCAAGATAATATGAATGACCTATTCCTGAAGATGCAACGCTCCCCCTGTGACGGCCTGCTGGTTCAGGGTCCAGGTTTCTGAGCTGGGGCTGTCTGGTGGTCTGGATCAGAGGCATAGACGCTGGTAGCAGGTCAACGTGGACTAACGCTAAATGTCACTGAGGTTCAGGTCTTAGACTGACTCCATGTAGTGTTCTTACGCTCATGGAAAAGTCATGGAATTTTCAGAATGTGTATGAACCCTTTCCACGTGTTGCCCCCTCAGAGACGGGTTGGAAGACCCTCTGGACGACGCCGGGCTGGTCCAGCAGCAGTTGGACCAGCTGTCCACCATCGGGCGCTGCGAGTACGAGAAGACGTGCGCTCTGCTGGTGCAGCTGTTCGACCAGGCGGCTCAGAGCTACCAGGAGCTGCTTCAGTCCACCAACTCCAGCGCCGCAGACATCACTGTGCAGGAGGGTGAGCTGCTCGCACACCAGCACAGAGGTCAAGGGTCAAACCAGGTTCACTGACCGCTACTTTCTCACCTGAGACCAGCGCGTGTTGGTGCGTGACGTCACAATAATATCACTTTGTTCAGCCTCAACATGTGATGAAAAGACTGTTACATCACAAATGTGTCAAATAAAACGTAAAGAGCTGCAGAGGTTTTCAAAAACAAGAGGGGTTGGGGGTCTTCTCAAGGCTGGCTTGGGGTCTTCTCAGGCTAGGTTGGGGTTTTCTCAGACCTGGGTTGGGGTCTGTGTTGACGGAGGGTCTTGAGACTTGTGCTGCCCTCCCTGCAGGCCGGTTGACGTGGCTGGTTTACATCATCGGGGCGGTCATCGGTGGACGGGTGTCGTTTGCCAGTACAGACGAGCAGGACGCTATGGACGGGGAGTTAGTCTGTCGGTAAGAACCCAGAACACACGAGAGACGCTGAACACAACATATGAACAGAACTAATACAAGAAAAACAGTTTGTTTAGAACAATACTGTACATTTATACGTAAAAAAAAAGAGACAATCGGGCGAGGTTGACCGTTTTACTTCCTAATTTCTAATTAGCTATAAACATTTATATTTTAGTGGACAGATAATTAATGAATTAATTAAGCTTTCCTGAGGTTCATGTTCTCACTTTTGAGAATAGTCAATCTTATTGACAGTAAATTGTTTATTTTAGGGTTTTATATTTAAAGTCGGGCAAGTGTGTTGAATTCC
>NW_027175854.1:105000-307500 GCF_023055335.1 Clinocottus analis
GTGGGTGTGTGTCTGTGTGTCTGTGTGTGGTTATTACGTGTGTGTGTGTGTGTGTGTGTGTGTGTGTGTCTGTGGGTTGGGACACAACGCCTGCTGTGCTGTTCAATAGCCCTTTTCTTTGAAATGATGAAATGGCTATAACTTTGTGATTGTGTTGAGGCCAGCAGAGAAGGCCTAGTGGGCCCTGACGGCCCACCACTGGTGTGTGTAGACTACCAACACGTGTGTGTGTGTGTATACTACCAACATGCGTGTGTGTGTGTGTGTGTGGTTCCTCCAGTACTTTGCTGACCTAAGGAACAGCATCGTGAACAGTCAGCCTCCAGAGAAGCAGCAGGCCATGCATCTATGCTTTGAGAACCTGATGGAGGGAATCGAACGGAACCTACTGACGAAGAACCGGGACAGGTCTGTCTGTCTGTCTGTCTACATGTCTGTTTGTCTGTCTGCCTGTCTGTCTGTCTACATGTCTGTCTGTCTGCCTGTCTGTCTGTCTGTATACATGTCTGTTAGACTAGACCAGTGGTTCTCAAACTGTGAGGTGCATCAGGTTATGTGAACATTGTTGTTCCTCCAGAGTGGGCGTGGCAGAGTTTGAGAACCGCTGGACTAGACGATGTATTGATCAGAGATAGTTTAATGAATCAGATCAAAATCATTTACTTTTGGTGTTGCAGTTACATTTCTAATGGTCTTATAATAACTGTCTGTCTGCAGGTTCACTCAGAACCTGTCTGTCTTCAGGAGGGAGGTGAACGACAGCATGAAGAACTCGACGTATGGCGTCAACAGCAACGACATGATGAGCTGACATTCCAGAGTCTCACTGCAGACAGAGCCCCCCCCCCCCCCCCCCCCCTCTGCATCACCCCCCCCTTCCCCCCCGGGCCCGGATGCCTGGGGGTCACGTCGTACGGGATCGTTGGCTAACGCCGCCTCCTTTTTGATATAAGCATATATAAATATATACAGATCTATTTTAAAGCGATGGTCGACTCGTCTGGCTGTTCTAACAGAGGGGGTAACAGGAAGTGGGGGTCTGCTGCCTTGTATAGAAACACAGAAACACGTGTACATTTCTTTTGGTAACGTTTTGAACTGTTTATAACGATTTCAACACAAAGAGACGAAGAAAAAGTTACAAAAAAAACACCAACTGTGTGATTGAGCTTTTTACAGTGTAGCGAGTTAGTGCACCTGTCTGTGTGTGTGGGGGGGCTTCACAGGAGGAGGGGGGCTTCACAGGAGGAGGGGGGCTTCACAGGAAAGGGGGGGGGGGGCAAATACACACTAACACAAAGGGATCAGAGCGTCCATGTTGTACATTTTCCTGCCGTCTCTGAAGGGATGTAAATATCCTGTCTGTCCCACAGACACTTTCACATTCTGCACCTCTTTTCCTCTTTTTGTTTTCAGCGACGGAAAAAACTCGACATCTTGTTTTTTTTAACATATTTTCACATTTTAACGACACGATGGTCCAGAAAAGAGTGACACGGCGATTCTCTAATCAATGAAGCGATTGAGCCTTTATCATTCTATTTATAGCACTAATTATTTTGTCAATGAATCTATGAAATGTTCAGATTCCTAAAGCAGAAGTATTAAATGTTTCGTTTTGTCCGACAATCCAAAAGTAAAGGATCATAAAAGACGCAGTAAGTCGATCTCTTTTGTGCATTTCTGTGGATCAAAGAATCCATTAATCACCAAAACATGAAGAATCCCCTCAGTCGCTCCAACACCAGAGTCTCCCTTCATGCCGGAGACCCGGGCCTGATCCCGGTCTCGGTTCTGGTCCCGGTCCACACAAGCGCACACCTGTGTGCTGGTCCACCTGTCGGCATCGGGTCTCAGCTCGCCCCCCTTCTGGACCGCCGGGTGCAGTGTCCACCATTTTGTTTACACTTTGGATTCCTCGGACCAGGTTTTGGGACAGCCCCCCCCCTCCCCCTTAAGTCCTGCAGCAGAGTCCTCCTTGGTGTGTGTGTGGTGTGTGTGTGTGTGTTGTGTGCGTGTGTGTGTGTGGCGTCTCATGGTGCTGCGAACCCACGATGGAGCTCAAGCAGGTCTGAAGGAACCAGAAGGATCTGAAGACCTGAACGTGTACAAAGAGAAGCGGACCGGAGTCACTGAGCAACTAGTTGCTCCACGATGTTGCTGCTAACTGTTTGTGACAACTGGCCCTCCTGGTGTGTGTCCTAAAGGGGCCGTTGGGTCCTAGAGTCTGTCTGCTACGTTGTGTTTGCATCGTGACTGCAAATAAACCTCATCAGTTTTTACTCCTCGGCTCCGACTTCATACGTGATGTTTATATTTACTGTTTATACTTAATATCGAAGCTCGTCCGAACAGATTAAGATACGGAATTGAATCAATACTTTAAATCGGCCGTATTCAATTAGACTTAAATCCCATGGTTTTGATTCTGGACATCAGAACCTCCAACGTGGATATTTTCATTATTTATTAATATTATGAACACAATATTCAGAAAAATGCATCAGACTTTATTTGTGATTTCCAGTTATAGGAAACAAAACCAACTTTACCGTAAATACAAAATGAGTAAATAAAAAGTTCATCTTTCTGGATCCTGGCGGTCACGAGCGAGGGGTGGTGGTGGGTGGTGGTCACTGGGAGGTGGGTGGTGGTCACTGGGAGGTGGTTACTGGTGAGACTAGCTGGTAGAGACTAGCTCTTTGAACGATTAGATAAGAACACGGCGTCGTTGTAACCTTCTCGGTTTCGGGCAATTTCAACAGCAAAGAACTGAGTCCTGGTGGCTGAAAACATAAAAACATGAATGTATTTGTTAAAAGACAAATGTATTTGTAAATAACAAGTGTTCCACAGTGAGATACTAACGCACCAAAGATGGTGTTCTCCTCGGTGTAATCTTTCTCACAGTCCAGACGGAGCAGAGTGCCGTAGTTGAAATCCTCAATGAGTCCTTCAAACCGGTTGCAGAAAGGACGCCACGTCTGCAGCAGGCAGACATGAAATAGTTAAACATGAAATAGTTCAATACTTAAATAGTTAAACCATTAAATAGTATTTATATATAGAGATATATCTATAAATAATATTGAATAAACATAAATACAATAACCTCCTTGGCCTCCTCAGACTTCAGGTCCTCCGTCTTCAGCAGTTTGATGTCGAGCTCTTTGAACGTTTCTCTGAAGATCGAGTAGATTTCATCATCCAGCTTCGTCAGTTTCAGGAACTTTGGCTCGACTGAAGAAATGAGCTGAAGAAGAAGGTTCATTTTAGCTCCTCTGTTGGTTTACAATACACATACTGACTATATATATATATATATATACACACACAGAGCTCAAAAAATAAAGGAACACTTTGAGAACACATCAGATCTCAATGTGGGGGAAAACATATGTTTGATATCTATACTGATATGGATAGTTTATTGTCTTGGGAAGGAAATGATGACACTTCTTTGGATGGAAATACACGTTTCAGCCTACAGAGGGCTGGATACGCCCAGAATCTAAATGGAAAAAATTATGTGGCAGGCTAGTCTATTTTGCCAAAAATCTATTTATTTATTTATCTATTCATATATACTTACGTTGAAGAAGACCTCTGCGTGGTTGTAGGCCTTCATCGCCCACATGGCTTCCAGCCGCGGCTGAAAGAAGAAAAGGAAACTTCTTTATTGAATAAAGTTGAAGGTTGGTCGGGTACTGGCGGTTGTTTTTAAGCCCAGTGCATGCTGGGAGACGCCTCTGCAACCACAACTTCTTCATCACGGAGCTAAGCATTGTGGTTAGAAATGTAAAGCAACAGCTCGTCTTCAACCTTATTAATATGATTTATTATTACATTTATTTATTATTACTAATTAACAAGAATCAGTAAAAAACATTAAAGACTGAATAAAGACATATAGATCTATTATCTTACATATAGATTAATAATATAGGTATATTATCTCACATATTAATATTCATATGTTCAATCCTCATTAATGTCTGGAATAATTGACACTGAACATTTAGGCATTTAATAACATGTTTAATTATTATACAATTATTATGATTAGTATATCTCCTCTCTGGAACTCTACTTATACAAGTACATATTCTGGTTAATACTTTGAGTACTTTCTTCAGATGTGAATACTTCTTTACTCATAAATATATAATCATATATATATATATATATATATATATATATATATATATATATATATATATATATGAAATAAACAATTAAATTATAAAATATCTATAACTTTGTAATTTGTGTTTAGGCCAGCAGAGAAGGCTTAGAGCCCTAACGGCCCGTCACTGCTTTACTGTGTACTATGTGAATGCTTCCTTCATCATGAACATAAACATGAACATAATGATGATCATAATCATGAATATAAACATAATCTTAACTCACGTCGTTGCCGTAGGCTTCAGCCGGCAGAGACAGCGCATGAGCTGCTGCTGAAGCTCCGCCCACTCCCTGTGAACACAATATTATAAATATTACTACTATCAACATTAATACCACATAAACGCTTTATTAAATATAGTGTGTGTATATATATATATATATATAATATATATATATATATATGTATGTATATATATATGTAAATATATATAAATATATAACTATATATATTAATACAAGGAATATAAATACAAGGAATATAAATAAAAGGAATATAAAAGGATATTAATATCAATAAAAGGAATGCGCTGCAGTTGATGTCACACATGTGACGTCATGAGAACACGTGTTTCCCTCTCAGCGAGCTAGCATTAGCGCCATTAGCTCCCCGTGGCGCTCCGGTAGACCGTGAGACCCTGAACTCTCGTCTCGTCTCTCTGTGGCTGCTTTCTGCGGGTTTGCTGAAGCCGAACGGCGGCAAAAGACACCGGAAGACACCATGAGAGACGCTAGAGAGCGCGCGAGATTCCTACCAAAGAGGCCAGCATATCATCCGACGCCATTTCGCTCAACCAAAGATCGTCTATACGGTTGAGATGCACTACTGCGCATGCGCTTTCCGTTCTAATTTGTCTCCAAAGAATAATAGCGATAAAACACCACAGCAAAGATACGTCATGACTCATAATATATATATATTAAGTATATTCTTGTATATGTAATAGTAATAAATGGGACATTATTCAGTGTATGGATCCCTAAGGCTCATTACACTAACAGACCGATGTGGACGCACTACCGCCGAACAGAGTGGACTATCATTTTTCTTCTGCTATCTGTGCTGAACTTTGACATTGTCACGTGACAAACTTTGCTCGTCACGTGATTTAAAGGGCTAGTGTCGCAGTGCAAACAGAAACAAACAAACAGCAAATCTAAATATTTCTCCATATTCTCACTTTTTAATAATAATTAAATAATATTATTATAATACAATGAACCAGAACTTTGAATTACTGGAAACAATTAAATGATGTTCAAACAGAATACTATGTATGTTATTAAAATGTATTTCATTATATTGCTTTTAGCATCATTATTATTTTAATTCATATGACATTTGACTTTATATAAAATTATTATAAAGATTGTTTCAATATTTCAACACATCTTCATATAGAATTATAACTATTTCATAAACATACAAACTTTATTAACGTTATGTAAAGTAATGGTGTGCCACGTGGTGAACAAAAGGTCAACTTCATGTTTTATCTCGCCCACAAATATCACATTAAATGTGTTATTGTAAAATAACCAAATAATACATAAATATAGAACAATTTAAAATAGAATAAAAACAATAGAGACAAACAGCTCGCGATTCAAATGTTTTATTATGAACCTTTTGATTATTGTCTATATAATAATATAATAACCAACCGGATGGAATCATCATATGAATATTCATACGTTTCATTATGTGGAGTCATCATAACACATCTTCCTCCCCCTCGTCGTCCTCCTCCTCCGCCCTTCATCTTCCTCTTCATCTTCCTCCGCCCTCCTCGGCTCGAGCAGGAGAGGAGCGTCCCGTCGCTCTCTGCTCTCTGGTCCCGGTACTGGTTCTGCTCTCTGGTTCTGGATCTGGCCCTGGTTCTGCTGTCTGGTTCGGGTCCCGGTCCTGTTCCTGTCCCCGGTTCTGGATCTCTTCCGGCTGTGTGGGATTTATTCTGTGCGGAGGAAAGAGGACGGAGACCCGCAGCGGATCCTTCAGGTCGGTTTTTATCGTGTTGCTGCAGACGCACTTGCCTCCTCCTCTTCCTCCTCTTCCTCCCCATCGTCCTCTTTCTCCCTCTTCCTCCCTCGTGAGCTTCTGTTCCGTTTGATCCGATCATTAACATGTCGTGTGTATGAATACTCATAATTTATATATATATATATATATATATATATATATATATATATATATATATATATAGATATAGATATAGATATAGATATAGATAGATATATATACGTGTGTGTGTGTGTGTGTGTGTGTGTGTGTGTGTGTGTGTGTGTGTGTGTGTGTGTGTGTATCATCACAATAATAACAACTCGGTCGATTCTCAGTTTCATTGATAATAAAACAGATATGATCATACTAATTGTACTATTATTAATATAATAATCATAATAATAACTTGAGAATATTTGTATGAGTTGTGTTTTTTATTATATAAATATACTTTGTGTCTATATTATTATCTTATTTTAATATTTTATTTGTACTGAACTCAAATATATTATTGATTACTGATAGACTGATCACAAATACTTTGATTCATAAAATGTCTTTTAAAAATTATCATAATGTTTTTGTACTGTCAAAACATAATTAATTTAGTTTAATGTGTTATAAAAAGTTATATAGTTCTAGATGTAGTTATGAACAAAGTTATAATATAGTTAAGGAGAGTTAGGAAAGGAGAGAGGAGAGGAGAGAAGAGAGAGGAGGGAGGATGGCAGAGGAGATCGTTTACTTTGGAGTCAGTTAACAGGAAGTCTGGAGGAGAGTGAGGAAGAGGAGGAGGAGGAAGAGGAGGAGGAGCCTAACCAGAGAGGACTGTTAAGGACTGGCAGGGCGTTGGCCCGTCTGGAGGAGGAGATAAGGAGCTAGAAGAGGTCCTTCTCCTCTTGCTCCTCCTCTTTCTCCTCATCCTGGTCTGACTGAACTTAACTTTGATGTATAATTACACCTTTAATGCAGTAATATCTCTATTATTCATATTAATTGTACTTCTGATTCTCAGTTTTCTTTATTTTTGTAACAACGTGATCTGTTAACCAATAGGAAGCCGTTTGGACAGAGCTGATCTCTGATTGAACAGAACGGACAAATCACTTTTATGACTTCTCGTCACATGACTCATTAATAAAACATCTGTATTTAATAAACTAATTGTTTCTGTTGCAGCTGGTTCAAACCAACAGGAGGAAGATTTCTCCCCAGCTATGCAGAAGGTAATCAATAACCAATCCTTAATACCTAATCATCAAGAACCAATCATCAATAACCAATCGTCAATCATTTATAACTAATCCTCAATAACCAATCATCAATTATCAAAACTAATCATCAAAAAACCCTAACCCTATCACTAAGGCTGATCCATACAGAGGAAACCCCTTTAGCGTCCTGGGGTCTCCTTCCAGCCCCCTGGAGTCTCCTTCCAGCCCCCTGGAGTCTCCTTCCAGGCCCCTGGAGTCTCCTTCCAGCACCCTGGAGTCTCCTTCCAGCACCCTGGAGTCTCCTTCCAGCCCCCTGGAGTCTCCTTCCAGGCCCCTGGAGTCTCCTTCCAGCACCCTGGAGTCTCCTTCCAGCCCCCTGGAGTCTCCTTCCAGCACCCTGGAGTCTCCTTCCAGCCCCCTGGAGTCTCCTTCCAGGCCCCTGGAGTCTCCTTCCAGGCCCCTGGAGTCTCCTTCCAGCACCCTGGAGTCTCCTTCCAGCCCCCTGGAGTCTCCTTCCAGCACCCTGGAGTCTCCTTCCAGCACCCTGGATGGTGCTGGAAGGAGACTCCAGGAGACGAGTGGTCCGGGTTCAGGACTTCCTCAAAGTGCTCTTTCCACCGGCTGACGATGCCCCCTCTGAGAGCAGCGTGGTCCTGTTTGTCCTTCTGAGCCGTCGGATGGTTTCCAGAACCTCCTTGGGGCCGGCAGGAAGTGCTTCTCCACGGCCTCCCCGAACTCCTCCCATGAGTGTTAGCATCCGTGACGCCGCAGCTGCAGCCCCCCTGGCCTGCCGGACCCGTCAGCTGCTTCAGGAGACTCCTGGACCGGCCCGGTCCGATAGGCCTCCTTCAGCTTCCCTCCCCCCGGTGTCCACCACCGGGGGGAGGGAAGCCTCACGACACCGAGGACCTTCTGAGCGCAGCTCCTAGCGGCCACTCGGATCACCCAGCCTCCCTACCTCACATAGACGAATAAAAAGACTTCACCTGCTACATGTGTCTTTGTCTCAGGTGGAGGGACGTGGGACTCCGGTCCACCTGCCTGCACCTGGGGGCCCGAGCACCCCTGGGTCTCCTGCTCCGGGCATCATGGTAAACACCTGCTGCAGTACACCTGACACACACCTGCTCCAAAACACCTGAAACACACCTGAAACACACCTGCTCCAAAACACTTGACACACACCTGAAACACACCTGCTCCAAAACACTTGACACACACCTGAAACACACCTGCTCCAATACACACCAATTCCCTGGTCGTTACTATCGTTGCTCTTGAGTGTGCAGTGTTTTAGTGTTGCAGTTTTGTTGGATTGCTTTGTCATGTTTTGGTATTATTTATGGCTGGCTGTAGCTCAGAGCGATGAGTAGTCGTCCCGTTAGCAGACGGCGGTTCGATCCCCAGTCCCGCCATGGTTCACGTGTTGAAGTGCCCCTGAGCAAGATACTGAACCCCTCGCTGCTCACGGGCGCCTCACGAGTTCACCCAACGGGATGAATGAAGGATTCTAAAATGTCTTTTTACACGCCCCACAATTTGAGAACCACCGTGTGTGTGTGTGTGTGTGCGTGTGTGTGTGTGTGTGTGTGTGTGCGTGTGTGTGTGTGTGCGTGTGTGTGTGCGTGTGTGTGTGTGTGATGCGTTCAGGCGAGGGTGAACGACCAGGTGGTGGGCTACCGGGACCTGGCGGCTCTGCCCAGAGATAAAGCCATCCTTCAGGTGGAGAGACCCGACCTGATGACCTACCAGCCTCACCTCACCTTCTCCTCCCTGGACCCGCCGCGCAGACAAGTACACACACACACTAAACATACACATAAACAAACAGACACACACACACACACACACACACACACACACACACACACACACACACACACCTGCAGAAACGTTTAGGTGAACAAAAACAACAACAAGATTTAAAATGTAAACTTTCACATTAGAAACTATACGTCTATGTTTTAACGCAAACATGTCTCTGTGTGTCTTTGTCTCTTTGTGTCTTTGTCTCTTTGTGTCTTTGTCTCTTCGTGTCTGCAGAGGTCTCTGTCTCCTCCCGCCTCGTCTCCCACGATGTTTCCTGAGGTAAGACTCCATCTGATGATGGTGATGATGATGATTATGATGATGAAGAGTAGTATCATGCAAGATGAACCCTCTGCTCTTCATCTTCATCTCAGCGTTCACATGACAATAATAATAATGTCAATAAGGGATATTGTGCATTTAATCTCAACTATATATAATAATATAGTAATATAATGAATCACTAGTTTCATTTGTTTATTATTTACTAGTTTCATTATTCGTTTATTATTTATTATGTACTAGTTTTATTAGTTTATTGTTTATTGATCATTCATTTGTTTCTTCAGGTGAAGGAGCAGCGAGCAGAGAGCGACAGCGGCTCCCCCGCTGGTTCAACACTGACACTGCAGGCTGGGAGGAGGAGCAGCCAGCAGCACTTCCACAGGCCAGGTACACACACACACACACACACACACACACACACACATACACACACACACACACACACACACACACACGCACACAGTGACACACACACACACACACACGCACACACATACACACACACACACACACACACACACACACACACAGTAAAGTTGTGGTCATGTTTCAGACATTGGGATGAATCTCTACAGGAAACCTCCAATCTACAAGCAAGGTGAGCTCCTCTTCATCATCTTCATCACCGTTTCTGTAGCTTTTCATCATGTTGTTTCTCTTCATCATGTTGTTACTCCTCTTCATCATGTTGTTACTCCTCTTCATCAGATGTAAACAAACACATGGAAGTCGTCGTCCAGTCAGCAAAGTTTCCGGCCGCTCAGCCTCCAGACCCCAACCTGCCGTCCAAGATCGAGACCGAGTTCTGGCCCTGCCCCCCCTCTCTGGCTGCCATGGGTACCACACACACACACACACACACACACACACACACACACACACACACACACACACACAGACTCAGCTGTAAGGGTTCAGACCTGATGGCTTCTGAAAGATGCAGAATGCGGCCGCAGCTCAAAGGAAGACTAACTTCTGAACTCTCTAGAGATCGAGTGGAGGAAGAAGAAGGAGCTGCAGGAGGAAGATGAGTTTGAAGACCTGACGGGAGACGCCGAGATGCTGCAGGAACAAGCCCTGGAAAAGGTGGGTGAGTTCAGTCTGAGCAGCACACCGACAGAGCAGCCAGTCCCTGATTCTGCTCCCTGTGTTGGTGCTGAAACCAGATCAAGTCCAACCTGGGCCGCCTCATCCTGAAGGAGGAGAAGGAGAAGGCGCTTCACTTCCGCAGGAAGACCCAGTCGCTGCCGGACAGAACGCACATGCACGGCAGTAAGACTCCTCCTCTGTGGGCGGGGCTTGTGTTCAGGGGATCCGGCCTCAGCTCTCTCTTCTTCTTCTTCTTCTTCTTCTTCTTCTTCTGCAGGTTTGTCTGCAGCTGCGTCAAAGTCTCCTTCCCACAGCGGGCCGGGCCTGACCCGCGTGAGTCTGATTGCTGATGATGATGAGAAGTGTTTGTGTGTTTCTGCCCAGAGGAATTAAATCTATTTAATCTAAATGTTTAAATGTCTCAGTGGAATGACAAACACATCACGTTGAAATGTTTATATTAAATATAAAATGATGTTCTTTGTGTTTTCAGATGCAGTCTGCAGAGTTTTCCACAGACGGAGATAAAGAACAAGCAGGTGGGACAGAGAGAGCGCCAGTGTACTACAGTACAGTAGTAATAGTACTTGAAGTACAGTAGTAGTACTTAAAGTACAGCAGTGCATAATTTAGGCTTTTTTTTGATAATGATATATATAAAATTATCAAAATAATATGACATCACTAAAATTTCTGACCTTTCCGTCTTTGTGTCTTTGCAGCGGCTGAGGTAAGCATGTTCCATGCGTGTCGTCTGACTGTGAGCGGCCATTAGCATCTGTGTTTAAACTAACTCTGATTTCTAACTGTGTCTGTGTGTGTGTGTGTGTGTGTGTGTGTGTGTGTGTGTGTGTGTGTGTGTGTGTGTGTGCAGAACGGAGACGCTCGTAGGGAGAGGATGGACAGAGGAAACTCTCTGCCCAGTATTCTGGAGCAGAAAGTGAGTTAATTTAATTAAGATGTGTTCCTGTTATTTTGTTCAACAATGACATCATCGCTTAGCATAAAAATATATACATGTTATATTCTCACTGTGTTGTTCTCAGATTCTTCCCTATGAAGCGCTGATTGTGACCCACAGAGGGCGCTGCAGGCTGCCTCCAGGAGTGGACCGCACTCGACTGGAGGTGTGTGTGTGTGTGTGTGTGTGTGTGTGTGTGTGTGTGTGTGTGTGTGTGTGTGTGTGTGTGTGTGTGTGTGTGTGTGTGATTTGTGTGTGTGTGTGTGTGTGTGTGTGTGTGTGTGTGTGTGTGTGTGTGTGCAAATCCAGTTCTTTAAAGATTTAGGTTATTAATCCAATAATAAATGATAATTTAATTTTATCGATCATATTCAAATGAGATGCACAATGAGTATATATATATATATATATATATATATATATATATATATATATATACATATATATATATATATATATATATATATATATATATATATATATATATACATATAGTAAAAAACTCACCTTTTTAAGAAAACGTACTGCTAAAATATCTTTTATAAGCTCTGCTTTTAAATATATCTTCAAAATGTTCTTGTTTTATTCGGCTCTGTAGCACTTTGAGATTGCTAAAATATAAAGTGCAATACAAATAAAATGTATTATTAATATTCCTCATAATACACCAACGAATATGAACCAATCAAGTGTGTATTGATGAATCTTTGAGCTGAACTGCTCTTCGTCTGCTCGTCTTCCTCAGAGGCATCTGGCCCCCGAGCAGTTCCAGCTCGTCTTCGGGATGAAGATGGCCGACTTTGAGCGGCTGTCTCTATGGAGACGGAACGACCTGAAGAAGAAAGCCTCACTTTTCTAACAGGAAGTGACCTCATAGCCCTCAAAATACTTGATGCCCCGCCCATTTTGAGAGGAGGACACACACACACACACACACACACACACACCTGGATGAGGGCGCTGACGGCTGGCCCTGATTAACCCTTAACTCTGATATATATATATAGATATATCTATATATGTCTATATCTATATATACATATATACATATATATATATATATATATATATATACATATATATATATATATATATATATATATGTATATATATATATATATGACCTATGCTGCACTTATAACCACTACTGCTAGCAAACCTTCATCATCACCTTCATATTCGTCACCCTCATCATCACCTCCATCATCTTCATCAGAGGTCTGGTTTACTTTGTAGCTCCAATCAGATCCCTGGAAACACGAGAAGTGGTTTCTACAGAAGCCCGACGGGGTCAAACGTCACAGCTTTAATGTAAAGTATCAGGAGGAAGAGGAGGAGGAAGATGAAGAGGGATGTCGTGCCCCTGGTCGACCTGATTCTACTGACTGACGCTGGTTTAAATGATAATATTTAATTAATATATACAGGATATACTTTATGAGGCATCTGAAGCGATCAATAACTGTTAATAATCAGCTTCCTGTCCATTCAGTCTCGTCACTGATTGTAAAATATTTATTTATTTGACGAATGTACTTTTCACTCTTATTTTGAAAGGTTCCATTTAAAAGATGAAGTTTGTATAAAATCTACACGGGACGACTTTACTTCACCCCTCCGTCTTCATCCTCCTCATCTTCGTCAGGCACCTCTCCATCTTCTTAACGGTCCTCATCTTCATCAGACTCTTCTTCATCCTCTTCCCACTAATCAATCGTCATGTTTCTTCTGGTCAACTCTTCCTCCTCCTCTTCATCGTCATGTTTCTGTTTGATGTAAAGAAGTCAATAAATCTGAGAACCAGCTTCTGTTCTGCGTACTGTTCCTTTAAGATGACATCATGACTTTTATAGATCAAGAGTGAACATTAATGATCAGATAAACCACTTTTTACAGGATCTTCAATAAATACATATGATTTTATTTTAATTATTGATCAAAGGACGATATGAGCCGATAACGTGTCAATAATGAGGTCAAGGCCTCTCATTTAAATATGTATTAATCGTAACATTTTTATTATTAGTTATTTAGTTTATGGAACAAACAAAACTATATTATCCTTCATTTTGAATTTGAGCTTCTCCATATTTTCATTTATCACTGCACATTATTTTATTTTGTAATACTTTTATTTATACACAATTAGTTTTGCCAGAATCTCCTTGAGGCCGACAGGAAGTCCTCCACCAGCGAGCAGCGTTTCCTCTGAAGGGCTCGGCCGCAGAGACGATCTGTTTATATTGTAATTCAGACAATATTATGCTGCTTTGTTTCTCATTATTAATCTAATAAGTTATTATTATTGGACATGTATCAGGAATACATGATCAATAATATGAATTAATAGTTATTATTGGACATGCATCAGGAATACATGATCAACAATAACTATAACTCACATGTGTCGTGTTCAAACTCCCCCGTACACTCTTCATCTTCATCATCATCATGCACTGGAGCTGCTGCAGGTGATGAAGAGGAGGGCTGGTGTTGCTAGGGAACAACACCTCCCACGCCGGCCTGTGATTGGCCGGCCGACGAGGTGTCCCTGAACGCGGCGCTGGACAGAAACACGGAGCGTTCACTTTTCTGTTTGTTTATTTGAATGAAGTGAAACATCGACAGATTCTTTTTGTTTTCATCTTTTAAATTTAGCTGCAAAGAAACAAAGAACCGTTGCTTTAATCTGAAAGTTTCTGTACATTCTGTGAGATATGTTCTGAGAGAACAGAAGTCAGAAAGAGGCCTCGAACCCACCGCCAAAACAAGGATTACATGTAAGCCCCGCCTCCCCATGCCCCGCCCCCCTCCCATGCCCCGCCCCCGGGTTTAAAGGGTTCTCTCCTTCAGTCAAACCGGGTTCTCCTGGTGCAGAACCTCGTTGGGTTGCTGAACCCGCCAGAGACCAGAAGCTTTGGAGCAGTCAGGACTCAAGGTCCACTTACTGGCTTCCTCTGCAGCGTTCTACCGCGTCTTCCTCATCTTCCTCATCCTCGTTCAGTCCACAAGGGAACCTTGAGCTCGGGTCGAGTTTAAAACCTGAACACTGAAGCCCGGTTTCACTCAAACAGAAAACCCTTTAACCCAGTAATCTAGCCCAGCCCAGTAAATACCCCGCCCCCCCCAGGATAATACCCATTAATCTAGCCCCCCAGGATAATACCCCTAACCCCCCCCCCCCCCCCCCCCCCCCCCAGGATAATACCCCTAAATCTATATGTTGTAAAAAACAAAAGAAGCCGTCACATTGAAAAGAGGGAACAGTTCAAATGTACAAATATAATAATATAATATAAATGTCAATACTCGCTCCGCAGAGCTCAGTCAGACCGTTGGCATGAGAAGGGATGGATTCATGAACGTGTGTGTGTGGGTGTGTAAGTGTGTGTGGGCGTGTAAGTGTGTGTGTGTGTGTGTGTGTGTGTGTGTGTGTGTGTGTGTGTGTGTGTGTGGACACAGCGTCACTTCCTCCCCCGCCAAAATAAGACGCTGATAGAAAGAAAGATGTCGTCCCAGAAACCAACAGACTGTAAGGTGGGTTTGCCAGAGCAGAACCAGAACCAGACCGGATCAGACCAGAACCAGAGGGGATCAGACCAGAACCAGAGGGGATCAGACCAGAACCAGACGGGATCAGACCGGATGGTTGTGATTCAGCAGGTTCAGTCCTTAACTATGATATTTAATAGATGAAATAAATTAAGCACGATGAGAGTCGCTCTGAACGGCTTCTTCTTCTGCTCTTAAAAGGAGAGAAGGGGGGAGGGAAGGAAGCAGGGAGGGAAGGAAGCAGGGAGAGGAGGGAGGAGAGGGGGCAATAGGGCCAGAATAGAGAGGAGAGGAGGAGAACAGAGAGCAGGGGGTAGGAGGTGGGAGTAAAGAGGAGTAGGGGAGTAAGAGGGAGAGGAGGAGCAGGGAGGAGTGGGTGCAGTCGGGGGTTAGGCCTGTGCGGTGGTGCCGTTCTTGTCCGGGGGTCCCGGGCTGGCCGGCAGGTTGTTGGGGGGCGGGGCCTCCTGCTTGCTGTCCCGGCGGGGGGGCATCCTCTCGTTGATGCGGTCCAGACCTCGAGCCTCCTCGAAGCTCTGGATCTTGTGCTGCGGGTCGAAGCCTTGAATGGCTGAAGAGAGAGGACCACGTCAGAGACCCGGAGCCGCTCGCTCATTATGTATATGTATGTATGTATAAATATATGAATATATATGTGTTGCAGAATATCAGCCTTCATAGGAACACAGGCAGTTATGATTCTAAATATACAGCATACTGGGAACACTGGTCAGACCAGCAGAGAAACTTACTTCAGAACCGGAACGGGACGACATGAAGACAAAGAAACACACGTTCAGTAAAGGAACATTTCACTGGTGCTGTTATTGTTGTTATTCATGTTAATATAGGAGTAATAATAATAGTTAGCATTCATTGTATTATAGTTATTATTATTGTGATGATAATAATTACAAATATTACAGTAGTAATTATTATTACTGGTATTATTACAGTTATTAAGTCATATTATTAATAATAATAAAAATAATAAAAACAACTGTCAAACAATCTCCATTGAGCAAAAAGATCAGATGACAATACAAACTGATTCTAATGAACCCAACGGAACATATTCATGCTGCTTATGAACACCGAAGTGGTCTCTGTGGACCCCATGAGACCATGAGACCCCATGAGACCATGAGACACCATGAGACCTCATGACACCATGAGACCATGTGACACCATGAGACCTCATGACACCATGAGACCTCATGAGACCATGAGACCTCGTGACACCATGAGACCTCGTGACACCATGAGACCTCGTGAGACCATGAGACCTCGTGACACCATGAGACCTCGTGACACCATGAGACCTCGTGACACCATGAGACCTCGTGACACCATGAGACCTCGTGACACCATGAGACCTCGTGACACCATGAGACCTCGTGACACCATGAGACCTCGTGACACCATGAGACCTCATGACACCATGAGACCTCATGACACCATGAGACCTCGTGACACCATGAGACCATGTGACACCATGAGACCTCATGACCACGTGAAACAGGTACGGACAGGAAGCGGGCGGTTGCGTACCTCGTGCCTCCTCTGCCTCGACGGTGGCTGTAAGCGTGAGGAGGAGAACCCCGAACCAAGGAGAGAGAGAGGGAACGTTATCCATCAATGCATTCAGTCAGTCCTGTTCATCTTCATCATCATCATCATCAGCATTACAATAATGTTAGAGGAACCACATGTCAAGTAGAAGTCAGAATGTCAGGTGGGAGTCGGGTGAGGTGGGAGTCGGGTGGGAGTCGGGTGAGGTGGGAGTCGGGTGGGAGTCGGGTGGGAGTCGGGTGTCAGGTGGGAGTCGGGTGGGAGTCGGGTGGGAGTCGGGTGGGGTGCTCGGCTGCGTTGGCTCTCACCGCTCTGGAGAGTTCTCCGACCTCCAGACAAAACCCCCACCGGCAGCGTTCCTGTGGGGGTCAGGCCCTTCAGCTGCAACACACTCTCGTTCTCCTCTCTGTCAACACAAACATGTCAATAAATATATAATGTGATATAAATATGATATGCATAACAGTGATTTAATCTAAACTTTACTAGACCAGCTTTATGTCAATCAAACAGTAGAGCATGTGTTTTATCTGGTGTTCCACAAGAGTCCATCATAGGACCACAGGTTATGTTGCTTGAGCTTCATCAAGAGGAAACTTAAAGGGACAATACCGATGCGCATAATCGAGGTAAACACATTAAACTATTGTACTAACGGAAGCAGAAGTACATCTCTAAGTACGTAATTCATCAGACAGCTCTAGTTACTTTACAGATTTAGAATTTTAATCCACTAATAAATAAAACACAGAGGTGAAGACCCACCTGAGCACGGAGAAGACTCGGGCCATCTTTCCAATCGCCCGGATCTTATTCCTGATCACCTCCTTCCTGACGGCTGGAGTTCCACCTGCACAACGAGAGGAGAAGCGGGTCAGAGCTCCACTCCTTCACTTACAGCTGGAGATCTGAAGCACACTGTTAGTGACTTATGTGCTCTGAAGGGTCTTTATAACGCTGCTGCTCCAGGGGAAGACGTTCACACCGTCCTTTAACCTGACGACACCACGCGTCAACTTCCTCCTCTGCAGCAGTATATTCAGGGATAAAGTGTATACACACAGAAGAAGTGTACTTCACTACAGATCGCCTCATAGAGAGAATAATGTGGATCCATTCAGGAGTATTTAAATATGTGTCTGTGAGAAAAACGCTATGTTATTTAGTTGTAGGAAAGTGGCAATGCAGCTTTAAAGACTCTCTTTGGTGCGTTCAAGGACAATCTGACATCCAGGCTTCATCAGAGGAAAAGGCGACGTGATGATGACCTACGTTGTATGTTTTTTAATCATTCAAGAAGAAGCACGTGTAAAGTCTTGACTTCACTCGGGGAGTAAACAGAAGAGACGGTGAGGTGCGATGATGATGATGATGATGATGGTGTTACTTCCTCTTACCTTCACACGTGTCGTCTCCTTCTGACATGAGCTCGTCGTCAGAGCAGATGTTCAACACGTTCACCAGCATCTCCGTGACTGAGGAAACATCCACAGGGTTCATTAGGAAAAAACATCCTCAAAGAAAAGTTTGCTCTCATTTTGAAGCCTCTGCTGATTCCTAAACATCTGTATGAACATCTGTATGAGGAACATCTGTTTGAGGAACATCTGTATGAGGAACATCTGTATGAGGAACATCTGTTTGAGGAACATCTGTTTGAGGAACATCTCCATCATAAGCATTAGTATGAACATCTGTATGAGGAACATCTGTATAAGGAACATCTGTATGAGGAACATCTGTATGAGGAACATCTGTATGAGGAACATCTGTATGAGGAACATCTCCATCATAAGCATTAGTATGAACATCTGTATGAGGAACATCTGTATAAGGAACATCTGTATGAGGAACATCTGTATGAGGAACATCTGTATGAGGAACATCTGTATGAGGAACATCTCCATCATAAGCATTAGTATGAACATCTGTATAAGGAACATCTGTAAGAGGAACATCTGTATGAACATCTGTATGAGGAACATCTGTATGAGGAACATCTGTATGAGGAACATCTCCATCATAAGCATTAGTATGAACATCTGTATGAGGAACATCTGTATGAGGAACATCTGTATGAGGAACATCTGTATGAGGAACAGCTGTATGAACATCTGTATGAGGAACATCTGTATGAACATCAGTTGCCGCTCACCTTTCTCTCCGACGAAGGGCAGAGACCAGGTGAAGACGTCCATGAAGTTGGGCAGCCAGTATGGGTGAGGAGAGCAGTTGAACTGACGGATGTTCATCACATTATTCTCATATTTCAGCACCGCCGCTGAGAACAAAAACACACACATTTACATTTTCTACTTCGTGGTGCACTTCCTGTCTCCTGTTGCCAGGGCTTCAAGGTCTTCCACCTGTTGCCATGGTTCCTCTTACCTTTGTTATTGTACACGTCCAGGTAGTTCGGGGCAGAGAAGATGGTGATTAAAGAAGGGAAGCCTGTCGTCTGACTTTTCCTGTACATTCGATACCTGACGGACAGAGTTTACCCATGAGATGAAGATCCAATGAACGGTTAAAGACGATGAAACAAGGTACGGGCGGAGGTAAAAAGACACAATAAAATATGATGAAGAAAAGATTAAAGAAGATAAAACAAGTTACGGGTCGAGATAAAAAGACAAGACTTTACTGATCTGTGTGATGAATTACACTAAAATGATTATAATTAATAAAATATAGGAGATAGTGGAGTGCTGAATTTAAAAAAGCTGTTCATGATGTAAACATTTAGACTTCAGGTGTCAAACCTTTTTGTCTGGATAATCTATTATTATGATATTAATATCTGAAGGTATTTAGTTATAGTGTACATTAAAGTATGTAGTACTATAATAGTGTCAATACATGTGCAGTATATGTTACACACAATAGGACAATCGACAGGAAGTGTACTTTTGGGGAAAAGAAGAAATGAATAGAATATAAATACATGAAAAACATTATTATTAACAAGTCGTAATATTACTGAAGGAAAGCACTCACCCTGCATCCTGAGCTTCATGAGCTCGTATTACTGACAACAAGTTGTTGTTCATCAGGAAGTCACATACTGCTGGGTAACTGGAAGAAGAAGAAGAAGAAGAAGAAGAAGAAGAAGAAGAAGAAGAAGAAGAAGAAGAAGAAGAAGGAGAAGAAGAAGAAGTAGAAGAAGAAGAAGGAGAAGAAGAAGGAGAAGGAGAAGGAGAAGAAGGAGAAGGAGAAGAAGAAGAAGAAGAAGAAGAAGAAGAAGAAGAAGAAGGTTGGTCCTCGTCATCATCGTCAACAACAACAACAGAAGACATGAGACGATGAAGGAACAGATGAACAAACAGATCAATGAACAGTATTTCAGTCCCCAGGTCTGGAAGCTAAAAACTGATTAAACTAATACATTTATTGATGAAATGAATACATCTATTGATGTAACTTAAACATCTATTGATTCAACTTCAACATCTACCCTTCTTCACACATCCGGCTCCTAAAACAAACCAGCGGGCTCTGAACAGGCGTGACCTCGTGTGGCTTAAGTACAAATATGAAGACGGAGCAGAGAAGGCTAATATGTATTTTTCTGGCGATAAGCCGTTGTTTTGAAGCTTCACATCCCGGCAGAGCCTCGTACCTGTAGAAGTACGAGCAGCCTCTCACGCTGTTGTGGCAGAAGTGCTCCTGAGTCTTCTCCGAGCCGTAGTCCTCCCCCGGGTCGGACCACAGCAGGTCACACATGGGCCCGAAGGCCGGAGGCTCCTTGAACCGGTCCAGCTGCAACACAGAGGCACTTCAGGACCATGCAGGACCCGAAGTAGATCTTATTATTAATAATATTATTATTCATACCTTCCGGATGTCGTCCAGACAGGTGACCTCCGGGCTCAGACCTCCATGGACACACAGGAACTGCTGGTTGAGGAGCGCAGCCAGAGGGAGGCAGTCGAACGCATCCATGCAGGCGTCATACACCTTCTCAGAGTACTTGATCTTACCTGCACACACACACACACACACACACACACACACACACACACACGTCACAGGCCTGCGGGACAGGTCACAGGTCACATCTTGGGGTCTGAGGACTCACACTCCTGCTTGAAGGTGAAGTACTCGGTGAGATGTCGGCACTCGTGGTTTCCTCTGAGCAGGAAGAGGGTGTTGGGATGGTTGATCTTTAGCACCCACAGGAACAGCACACACTGAGGGAGATCAAGAATACCCTGTTCACAGTATGCTATGAGTATTAATACATACTGAACACTGGACTTCAAACTATTGCTTCAAACTTTTTAAACTTCAAACTATGAACAATATATTTAATAAAAAAAGACAGGCACTTGTTGCATTGGCACTAATTATTTAAATTACACCTTAAATTACATTTAATGTAACGCTCAATCCGAGAACACACACACCCTGAAGACACACACTCTCTGAGGACACACACAGTCCTTCCCTCAGATTGTTTTAGAAATGGGACACAGGCCGAGCCTTGAGGCAACAAGAGAGGTGTGTGTGTGTGTGTGTGTGTGTGTGTGTGTGAGTGTGTGTGTGTGTGTGTGTGTGTGTGTGTAGTCAGGAGACAGCCGACGCCGTGTCTTTCATTACTACCACTATTTAAAGAGACTCTGCTAAGCCCGAGCCGAGCAGCAGGCCGCCCCACTAAATGTCAGGGGTGTGTGTGTGTGTGTGTGTGTGTGTGTGTGTGTGTGTGTGTGTGTGTACCTCGATGCTGAAGTAGCCCCGGTCCACGTAGTCCCCCAGGAACAGGTATCGGGTGCTGCTGGGGGATCCGCCCACCTCGAACAGCTTCATCAGGTCGAAGAACTGTCCGTGGACGTCTCCGCACACTGAACACACAAACACGGCTTAGTGTGCGCCCTCAGGTCAAAGTCCACATGTTTCTGATTCACGGGAAACTTTGTGTTTGAACTACGAACAAAGATTCTATAAAAGCACTTCTTTAGAATGAAGAAAATAGAACCATGTCTCTTTAAGGGGTACCTGTGATGGGCGCCTCCACCTCCAGCATGCACTTCTCCTGCCGCAGGATGGCGGCCCCGTCGTTGATGATCCGGAGCGCCGTCTCCTCCTCCAGCCGGCCCTCCTTCACCAGGTGGGCCTTCAGCACCTCCACGCTGGGCCTCCCGTCCACGTACAGGTCCTTGACGGACAGGCGAGTCCCGGGAGGGTACGGCACCGCTAAGGGGGCAAGACAGGACGGGTCAGCACGCTGAAGACAGGACGGGTCAACACAATAAAGACAGGACGGGTCAACACACTGAAGATAGGACGGGTCAACACAATGAAGACAGGACGGGTCAACACAATGAAGACAGGACGGGTCAACACAATGAAGACAGGACGGGTCAACACACTGAAGACAGGACGGGTCAACACACTGAAGACAGGACGGGTCAACACAATGAAGACAGGACGGGTCAACACAATGAAGACAGGACGGGTCAACACAATGAAGACAGGACTGTGTAAACTGCAGCTTCAGACTGCAGGCGTCATGTCGACGTGTTCAGGCTCGCAGACAAAAGGAGGAAATACCAAAGCGCTTAATAAGACCAGCGTCTCGGAGGACCGGAGCTGAAGGATCAGGAAGTTCTTCCAGCTGAAGGAGCTTCGACGACTCCTCTGGTTGTATGGAAGTCTATACTTCATGTGTTAAAGCTAAAGAGATCGCTGCAATCTCACACAATCTCACTCTCTCATGCACGCACACAAGCACACAAGCACACAAGCACACACAGAGAAACGGAACCAGGTCACACACACACTATGCCATCAGCTGGAGCTCCTGAACTGGTTCATGCTCAGCAGAGGACCACTGGAGGCCGATGCGAGTCCCCAAAGATCAGTTGAGTCTCGGTTGTGAAACAAGGCGTTCACATAAAAGCCAGTCACATTTCCCTTCAAAATAAAAGGCCTGCTTCTCTCTGGAACCAGAAACAGAACAGTTTTTAATGTTTCTGATGAATTTAAAGCTCCGTTTTTGGCTGCCTGTTTGATGCGTTCAAGGACCGTCTGACAGATGACAATCAGCTCGTATTGTTCTGCAGATTGTTTGAAGGGTCAGTTAACATCCAACAGCTTCCTGTGGTCCTTCCTAGCAGGAAGTCTTTTAAACATTTAACCCTGGCTGTTGAATTTTGTCCTCGTGGGCCACCGTAGCTGCTGTGGTCAGCTGCCAGACAAATATAAACAAAACCGTGGGAATCGAACAGATGGTCTTTATCCAGGTGATGAAATATCACCATGAGGAGACCAGTATGTTACTGGGAGCTGTAGGTGAATGTTACATCCTGAGTGATGAAGGAGCAGTGTGCTGCTGTGAAGCTCTGAGTCTCATCAAGGACACTTCAACACGAAACTATGGAGACCAGAGATGAACCGCTAGCTGCTGCTTTCAGGACCAACCCTCTCCATGAGCACGACAACTTCACACAGGCATTACAGTTACCTCCTGATACCTGGGCTACATGTAACTCACTCTCAGGCTACAAAGACTCACTCACGGGCTACAAAGACTCACTCACGGGCTACAAAGACTCACTCACGGGCTACAAAGACTCACTCACGGGCTACAAAGACTCACTCACGGGCTACAAAGACTGTGAAATGAGCCGATGTCTTTTCGTAATTTTCTAAAAACAGCTGTTGAAAAGAGAAGACTTATATTCAGGCCAACACACACACACACACACACACACACACACACACACACACACAGTAACACACACATGCACACACAGTAATTCACACATAGTAACACACATATGCACACACAGTAAAACACACTCACTCACACTCTCTCTCACACACACACACACACACACACACACACACACACACACACACACACACACACACACACACAGTGAACAGTTTCTCAACATGAACATCTGTCCGGGCAGCTAAGCTAAGACGCTAACTCATTAGCATGGATTGGTTAACGTGCACCCATAACCCTGCCTCCCCATGGGGGTCCGGGTTGGAGGGGTCCGGGTCAGAGGCAGGGGGGTAACCCTGGACCTGAACCTGAGTCTGACCCCCCCACACACACCGGTAACGGGTAGCGGGGCTTTAGCTCGGCTAGCCGCCTAGCTGTGAGTGAACTTCCTGGACATAAAGGAGACAGGAACCTTTCACGGGCCGCTCGGTGGTCGACATCTGGGTCTGGTTCTGGGTCTGGTTCGAGTTCGGGTTCGGGTCCTTCGCCGACATGCTGCCTCCTCGTCGAGCTGCAGCTCGGACAGAAAAACACAAAAGTGTGTAAAAGTACTCTGATCAATTCCTCCTGGAGCAGCTGGGCTGAGCTAGCTGGCTAAGTTTAGCCAAGCCGAGCCGAGCCGAGCCGGACTAAGGGGTTCGGGTGGGGGGGAGGGGGGATCTAACGGACAGATCAACGTCCCGGTGAAGTCCCGCTCTCTCTGCACTGCTGCCAAGCCGCGCTCTCTGCGTCTCAGGCGGATCTGCTGCTCCAGGAAACGGCCCGATGGTGCGTTCAGGAGCCGCAGATGGTGCGTTCAGGAGCCGCAGATGGTGCGTTCAGGAGCCGCAGATGGTGCGTTCAAGAGCGTCAGATCATCGCCCCACTGGGTCCCGGTATTCTCCGTCGTGATCCGAAGTGTCGTCCAGACCCTCTGTCGGATTACAATAATCCGCCGCAAGTGGATGTCCTACAACATGGCTCGGCGCGGGGGGTTGTGGGTAATGTAGTATTGATGAGACGTCACTGCGCCGCATTCAAGGTCCGCTGAGCCGAGGCGTCATAACCACATCAATAAATATAACATGTATACACGCTATGCAACGTGTTATTCATCTGGAGAAACGTCGCAAGCTGGTGTTGTAGTTTTAAAATGATCAAAGTTACATTTGTAGTAAAAGAGGTTCTTTGTACTCTGAGAGTCATATTAATGCACATTAAAGACAATACACAGTTATTAGATGGATTATGAGCCTATAATAAAGATAATATATGACTATATGTGTACTACGTTCTCCTGCTACGTGAATACAACTTCTTATGCATCAACAGAAAGACTGCAGCGCCGCCACGTGGCCGGAAGGAGCCGCTGCACCTACAGTGTTTAATATAATACAGTCATATAGTTTAAGTGTTTCATATAATACATTCATATAGTTTAAGTGTTTCATCCGATTCATTCATATAGTTTCATAAAAGTGTTTTATATGAATACAAACCAACTTATTTTCAGTCGAAGGATCCACAAACTGGATGAGAGGAAAAATAATACAAAATAAATAATATAGTGTTTACAATGAATAAATATCTGAACACAAAGAAAAGTTTGATCAGAAAAAAAAAAACTTTATTAACAAAAGATAATATTTTATATAAATAAGAAACTCCACCATCATCGTATGTCTGAAGAGAAACACCTGAGTCACACCTTTTGGTACCAACATCACCTGTTAGTACCAACAGGTGAGGTCACACTTGTTGGTACAGGTGAGGTTACACTTGCTTTGCTGGTGACAGGTGAGGTCACTCCTGCTGGTACCAACAGGCGAGGTCACACCTCATGGTAACAGGTGAGATCACACCTGATGGTATAGGTGAGGTTACACGTGCTTTGCTGGTTACAGGTGAGGTCACACCTGCTGGCAACAGGTGAGGTCACATGCAGGCTGGAGCTGCAGCGTCCGTGAGGATGAAGAAGGCTAGGCAGAAGGCAGGTAGCTGCAGGTGTTTAGCCGGAGGAAGAAGAGTTCCTTTCATCTCGGGAAGAGTTTCGTCGTCCTGCATCTTTATCACGTCTCCGTTCAGCCTCACACACCTGCAGCACACACACAGTACTATTCACACACCTGCAGCACACACACAGTACTACTGTATGACCGTGTACTTCTACTGCAATGTAATGTGAAGTATTATAGTATTAAATACTAGTATTCCAGTAGTATTGTTATGCATGTAACATTGACTCCACAGGAATAAACCACAGCATATTGTCAGGGTACTTTTTATCAGAATATCTATGCAACTGGTTTGGAAGAAGCACCTGGAGTCGAGCCCCGCCTCCCCCGGCCGGTCCGCCTGCAGCACGAAGGCCTCCACCGAGCCTCCAGCGAGCCGGGCCGGCAGCGACAGTCGGGCCGGCTGCTCCCCGAGGTTCATGCCGATCAGCGTGACGGCTCCGCTCCGGTACCTGACACGGGAAAGAGCGGTCAGAACAAGATGGCCGACACACCGGCAGAACAAGATGGCCGACACAACGGGTACCTCTCTCTGCTGGAGCAGTGCAGGTACAGACGCACGCGCCTCCTTTCAGCGCCGCCGACCAGGTCCACATTCAGCACCTCCGGACCCACCAGCCGCTTGTAGAGGACCGACAGCCAGTAGTCCTGAGGAGAGTTCCCATCATGCATCAGGAGACATTTGAAATGCACACCAGTATTTTTAAACACAGAATTACATTTTGTTCAGATTAGAAACGAACAATTATTAACTTAAAAACAATCTCACAGGAAGTGGATCCAGGTTTTCATCCACCAGGTGATAACTCCCAGAGCCAATGAACACCTGACGCATCACCACATCCAGCCCCAGTCTGGCTGCCAGGCCCAGTTTATCCAGCCACCTGCAGACAGCAAGAGGGACCGTAGCATGCTAATAACACTGTAACACCAGCTAATAACACTGTAACACCAGCTAATAACACTGTAACACCAGTTAATAACACTGTAACACGTGTTAGTAACACTGTAATATGTGTTAATAACACTGTGACATGTGTTAATAACACTGTGACATGTGTTAATAACACTGTAATATGTGTTAATAACACTGTAACATAACAGAAACCTGACACTGATACGTGTGATAATGACACAGGAATGTGTGTGTGTGTGTGCGTGTGTTATAAAGAGACAGAGAGAGAGAGAGAGAGAGAGAGAGAGAGAGAGCAACTTTAAGTGTCATGTGACCGGCTGCCAGGTAATCAGTAAACTCAATAAACTAGATAAAGTCCTCCTGACTGACCATGTCCCTCCTGTTTCAGATAATCAAGCAGGAAATCAGCACCGGAGCTCTGAATCGACTCCAGCTGGACCTGGTCTTGACTTGATATGGACCTGGTCTTGACTTGGACCAGGTCTTGTTGGAAGTGGTACTCAAAGACATTAATAAACTCACATGAATCCTGCAGCGAACGTGTCCGACAGCCCCGCTGCTCCTCCTCCGTACGCAGAGCTGGTCTCTCCGAGCCAAACCGGTTTACCAGGAGAGACCAGCTTCACTTTCTGAAGCAGAAAACATACTTTAAATTCTTTACCGTCACGCATGTCAAACGTCGAGGCGTCGACATATATACATATATATATGTATATATGTACACATTTTTACCTCCAGGACTTCTTTGGTCTTGAAGGCCAGAGTGTCCAGAATCTCAGGATCTATAAAATCCTCCAGAGACGTGTCTCGTCCATTCACATAATAACTAACAGGACAAAGTGAATGAATAGTATTATGGTGTGTACTTCATGAAGTACACCAGTGTTTGTGTAGTCTGAGGTTAAAGTAAAGGTGAACTCACTGGTGCCAAGTACAAGCGTCCACGGCCTCAGCGCCAGTCTGCAGGAAGCTGCAGCAGAAACAAGCCGGTTAGAAGAAGAAGAAGAAGAAGAAGAAGAAGAAGAAGAAGAAGAAGAAGAAGAAGAAGAAGAAGAAGAAGAAGAAGAAGAAGAAGCCGTTGAATAAACAGCTTCTCTTTATATCTTTGGTTTCTTTTTTAATATAATCTCAGAATTTAACGACATTTGCATACATTTATACAGCGCTGCAAACACACACAAACACACACACACACACACACACACACACCCCTCCAGTAGATCTACCCGGTGGTCTCGAGGCTGACCGACGTCCGGCCCGAGCAGCCGGGCGTGGCGGTAGCATTTGGATCGTGACATCATCTCCCTGAGGCGAGTGAAATCCCGTCCGAGCTGGTTCCCGTCCACTCGGATCCCGGCCTTCTTCTCGTAGCTGTTCGGTTCTGAAACAGACCTCCAGTCTCATTTTGATGCAGACGCCATGTAGCCTACATGTGGAGGCGTCGTACCGTTGGCGTACCGTTGCCCAGCTCCCAGGACATCTGGTACCGCCTGGACTCGCAGTACTGCAGCAGCGAGGCGGCGTTGCTGCTGTTCCAGGTGTTGTTGGCGGTTCTGAGCAGAGCGTTCAGCCCGAAGATCAGATCCATGCCTGAGCAGTTGGTGAAGGAGTGCAGCAGGTCTACGGTGTACTCTGTGTGGAGGGGGGGAGGACGGGTAAGTATTCTGACCATTTTACTGTAGTACCAGTACTCCTGTCTAAAGACTTTACTGCAGTAAAAGTATGTAATGTGTGGGACCCAGAGGAACCCTGAGGGACCCAGAGGGACTGTACACACTAATACCTGTGTACTGGACTGTCCTGTACTTCCCCTGCAGGTCTTCTTTCATCAGGGTCAGCTGCTGCTGGGTCCAGTCCTTCTTCAGCTGGTCCTCCAGCCCCGACGGCAGCTGCAGCCGATCACAGGACGCATCTAACAGCGGCAGCTGTGGTTATTTATCACATTGCTCCTTATAGATGGAACGTCTGCTGAACAACAGTTACGAATTGTGCTTCATGGACGTGATTATAATACATGTAGTGTATTTATGAAAAACAATTACATTATAAAATAGCTATAACTTTGTGGTTGTGCTTAGGCCACCAGCTGGGGCACAGGGACTCTTTCCTCGGGGTTAGACCTCTGAACCTTCTGATTACATTATTATGCAGAAGTGTCTGATTAATAAATATTGAAGACTAAAAGTTTCATCATCAGTACACCTGCAGAGAGCCTGAGCGTGGACCGGACCGGTTACCTGCAGGGACCCCCTGGGGGGTGAAGACCATGAAGTCTTGTCTCGTCCCCCCAAACCTCAGGAAAGACGGACTCAAGGCCTTCGCCAGCGTCCTCAGCTTCGTAGAGCTGGAGAGGAAACCGTGATCAATATATTACATTATTATATTATATGGACTAGAAGACTGTGTGGAGGATCTGATCCTCTGAACCTTTGAAGAGAAAACAAGATTGTAGAGAATGAAGCGGCTATACATCTTCTGATGTAGAAACACATGAACTTAAAGTCATCCATTGTTCTGCTGTGTCTCAGTTTAACTCACTGTTGTGTTGTTGACTCTCCCAACGCACTAACACTCTATGAATAGTTATTATTGTTATTTTAAATCATGTGATGATGCCATTGTGCTTCTCTTTGGTACATGTCTGTGAACAGAAGCTCATGTCAAATCTCTTTATACAAACATGAATATTAATAGTTTGAGAGGATTCAGGATTTAAGCAGCTTTAAAGGAAGTTAGAGGAAGATTAAACTAACAGGATCCAGTGGAGCCGATGAAAGCTCCTTTATTAAATAAAACATCTGTATTAAATAAAACATCTGTATTATAAACAAAACATCTGTATTATAAACGAAACAGCAGCTTTATTAAAGCCGGATTCAGCGGCTCGTCCCGGAGCTCTGCAAGCCGACAGACACGCACCTCAACAGGGACATGAACTTCTCCTCTGCCGCCAGGCTCGCGTCGATGGTGACGGACAGAAAGCGTGGGTCCACCCGGCGGACCGCCGCGGACAGGTCCGGCACCAGAGCCCAAGGGTTCCGGCCCAGGTGTGCGGCGGTCTGGGTCCAGAGGAGAGCCGGAGCCAGAACCAGAACCAGCGGCAGCGTCGCGCACTCCATGACGACACCCGTCGCTTCCTCCCGCTTCACGCCGAGCCGCGCGCCCTTCTTCCGGGTTCTGGCCCACTGGAGCCGATGAGCAGCGGGTCCAGATCCCGGTCCAGCTCCGGGACCGGATCAGCCCGCTCACACCAGCAAAACCGGGTTCAGGGTACTTTTACAGGACTGAAGCAGAACTTACTACAAGTCCAGCATTCAAAAAGTACAGAAGTATTTTAGAGAATACTATCAAAGTACTCCACGGGCAGATTACTGTTGAAGGAGTACTTTTACTTTCATCTCATATTTCAAATCGGTAATGACAGTACAAAAATAGTTTTAAAGAAACTACTAGCTTCAAATTGTACTTCAATTGAGTACTAATTGTGGTGGAAAGTAACTCAAGTACTTTAGTACAGTATTGATGTACATTTCAAAACACATTTTACCACATTTATTACTAATAAATGATGTAATATTATAGATCTTATAAAGTAATTAACATGAACTGCACTTTTAAAGTGATAAACACAATAATGTAATAATATAAATTATTCTGAATAATAACAGATTAACGTGTGTTATCTCTATAATACAGCAGTGATGCCCCTAGTGGACACCAGGAGACTAACATGTATTAGCTTCCATAGTGACACATATGAGTAAATAACTTAAAAACAAGTCAGAATTTATAATAAAAGCTGATATAATACTATGATTTTTGTGTGCATATGGGGCATTTTTGTACATAAAGATCTGAACATCTGTATTTTTCCTCCGCAATTTATTACAGGAGCTGATTTTGACCTAACAACATTCAAAACAAAACAATAGACAAACACACCTTACACAACTACTTTTACCACATTATTATTTACAATGAAGATATTAAGTGAACATCATTTTAATAAGGTTCATATATCAAACAAAGGAAGCAGTAAATAAACAAACAAAGAGAATAAAACTTCTCCGTGATAATAAACTTAAAGGAGTCGTGTTTCAGCTGCCGGTAGATCTGAAGGCTTCGTCAGCAGCTGGTCCACTTCCTCCTGCAGAGCTGCAGCCTTTTCATTCAGCAGCATCTGGAACACACAGAGACGTCATCTGACGGACACCAACACGATCAATAACATGCTAGATGTCTGATGGACACCAACACGATCAATAACACGTTAAACATCTTATGGACACGAACATGATCATTAACACTTCAGATGTCTGACGGACACCAACACGATCATTAACATTGAACATCTTATGGACACCAACACGATCATTAACATTGAACATCTTATGGACACGAACATGATCATTAACATTGAACATCTTATGGACACCAACACGATCATTAACATTGAACATCTGATGGACACCAACATGATCATTAACATGTTAGACGTCATCTCAGAAGCCACCACAACAGGGGAGCGCTCACTTTAGCCGAGGCCACAATCTGACGGGCTTGTTTCTGGAACAGGTGTTCTATCGTGTTGGAGAGGACGACCGTGTCGGCGTTCGCCAGGTGAGTCAGAGTCTTGTAGCCGGCGTTGTAGAGCTGCTTGGCTCTGTACTGGAGAAGAAGAAACAACAAACAGTTTAATGTGTTCTGAGGGTGAAGTCAGATCAAACTAAAACTGTTGAACATATTGGCTTCGCGTTCGATTATTGTTTATTCTCACCTTCATGACTCCTCACTGACCTTCATGACTCCACAATGACCTTCATGACTCCTCACTGACCTTCATGACTCCTCACTGACCTTCATGACTCCACAATGACCTTCATGACTCCTCACTGACCTCCATGACTCCTCACTGACCTTCATGACTCCTCACTGACCTCCATGACTCCACAATGACCTTCATGACTCCTCACTGACCTTCATGACTCCTCACTGACCTCCATGACTCCTCACTGACCTCCATGACTCCTCACTGACCTTCATGACTCCTCACTGACCTTCATGACTCCACAATGACCTTCATGACTCCTCACTGACCTCCATGACTCCTCACTGACCTCCATGACTCCTCACTGACCTCCATGACTCCTCACTGACCTCCATGACTCCTCACTGACCTCCATGACTCCTCACTGACCTTCATGACTCCTCACTGACCTCCATGACTCCACAATGACCTTCATGACTCCTCACTGACCTCCATGACTCCAGCCACCTCCATCAGAGGGATGAGTTCAGCCGCCACGCAGTAGCTCAGCCTTCTGGTCAGCTCCGTCAGCAGAGCCCTGAAAGGCCAGAACTCCTCCAGCTCCTGATCACAGAGACAGAACTGTTAGGTCCTCAGCAGACCTGAGACCAGTCCAGGTGGTCTCCGGGCCTCAGACCTCGTACCTCGGTGAAGTGCAGCACGCAGGAGCAGAAGGCCGAAGACGAGCTGAGCAGACTCTGGACGAAGCCTCGACTCAGCTGGAAGCGCTCGGCCACCGTCCACAAGTTGGCCTCCTTCAGCAGAGAGAACAGCACCAGAGCCAGATACATCCGGCCCACCACCTCCATGTTTACAGACTGGAACAACAACAACAACAACAACAACAACATGGTTACATTCACAAACAACACCACCTCCATGTTTACAGACTGGAACAACAAAAACAACAACAACAACAACAACAACAACAAAAACATGGTTACATTCACAAACAATCTCTGTGGGCTCTTTAATAACTATCGCTCTCTACGATTATTGCTTCACAGACTTCTCCCTCTCCAGGCTTCACCTCAGTGTGACACCTGTGTGTTACACCTGTGTGTTACACCTGTGTGTGACACCTGTGTGTGACACCTGTGTGTGACACCTGTGTGTGACACCTGTGTGTTACGCCTGTGTGTGACACCTGTGTGTTGAAACGCAGCTTCTTACTTTTCTCACTGTCTGTCCTGCAGCTTTTCTCGCGATGAAACTCTCCGGCACTCCGACGGTTGCAGACATCTTCTGCTCTGCAGCCGACAGCTGCGTGAACTGCAAGGAGACAACAACACTGGGTTACAACAACACACTCCTCAGAAACAGGGGAGGTTGTAGCGTCCCCCAGGTACCCACCTGTCTGAAGTACACCATCCAGTCCGGCTTGCACTGCGGGATCATGTCGTAAGGTGTGACCAGGTACACCAGGTGGAGGCAGCTGTTGAGCAGCAGACCCTCCAGACCTTGAGAGAGGTCTTTGTACAGAACGCCACAGTAGATCAGATCCACTGAGCCTGAGGAGTCAAAGAGTGGCACGAAAACATGAAGACATGTGAAAACATGAAGACATGTGTGAAAACATGAAGACGTGTGAAAACATGAAGACGTGTGAAAACATGAAGACATGTGTGAAAACATGAAGACATGTGAAAACATGAAGACGTGTGAAAACATGAAGACATGTTCCTCTGAAGCTCACCTTTAAAGGCGGCTCTCCCCAGCTTGGTGATCGTCAGCTGTTGGCCAGCAGCCGTCCCCGTGATCAGGTCTTTGCTCTCCAGCAGGTCCAGGCAGCGCCGCACGGCCGCCGGCAGACTCGTGTCGGCACACAGCTGCTCCCGCTGGACGAACAGCAGCGTGCCGCACAGGAAGTCCAGCACCCGGTCCACCGACGAGGAGATCTGCAACACGGGTTTTTGGGTTATTCCGGTTCTGCCGGCCGCATTCGGACAGCAGGAAGGAATAAACGGAGCTTTACGTTCAATCCAACGAGCGACAGAATGAGACTCAGGAGGCCTTTCCCATCGCCGAGCAGCAGGTTGCTGAAGCAGGTTTCCATCGGAGCGCAAACCAGTGTTTTAGCCTGGGAACAAAGACCACGACCAGATCAATACACGCCAGTGACCCTCATACACATATTATAAAGACCACGACCAGATCAATACACGCCAGTGACCCTCATACACATATTATAAAGACCACGACCAGATCAATACACGCCAGTGACCCTCATACACATATTATAAAGACCACGACCAGATCAATACACGCCAGTGACCCTCATACACATATTATAAAGACCACGACCAGATCAATACACGCCAGTGACCCTCATACACAGGGGGGTCCACACCTTTTTCACAGAAGGCCACAAACAAAAATATATGAACGGCTGGGCCAGTCAGAGGTGAGGTACATCATAAAATGAATCAAATGAGGTAAATTATGATGGATAGATTGATTGATAGATTTAGCACTGACCTTGTCCTTGTCCCTGTCCTGCAGGATGAGGACGCTCTCTCCCACGGAGTCGATGCCGGCTCGACCGGCTCGGCCCACCATCTGTTTGTACTGGCTCCTCTTCAGGAAGTCAGCGGCCACGAACGGCGAGCGCAGGATCACTCTGATTGGAGCGAGGGCATGAAAACATCTCACCTTTAACATGTCACCTGTCACCTGGATGATTCTCCCGGACCGTCAGCGGCTCACCTGCGTGCAGGAAGGTTGATCCCTGCAGCCAGCGTGGAGGTGCATGTGAGGAGGCAGAGCACGCCGTTGGAGTACGCCTCCTCCAGCAGCTTCCTCTCCTCCGAGGTGAGCCCGCTGTGGTGATAGGCCAAACCGTACGGCACCGTCCTGCGGAGCACCGGGCACACCGAGCCGCCGCCGCCGGCCTTCAGCTCCCGGAGGAGGACCAGCTTCTCCTCTCTCCTGAGCTGCAGGAACTCCCTGAGAGAGGACAGGGTCACTCTTTAGGACGTGTGGGTCACTCTTTAGGATGTGTGGGTCACTCTTTAGGATGTGTGGGTGACTCTTTAGGATGTGTGGGTCACTCTTTAGGACGTGTGGGTCACTCTTTAGGACGTGTGGGTCACTCTTTAGGACGTGTGGGTCACTCTTTAGGACGTGTGGGTCACTCTTTAGGACGTGTGGGTGACTATTTAGGATGTGTGGGTCACTCTTTAGGACGTGTGGGTGACTCTTTAGGACGTGTGGGTCACTCTTTAGGACGTGTGGGTCACTCTTTAGGACGTGTGGGTCACTCTTTAGGACGTGTGGGTCACTCTTTAGGACGTGTGGGTCACTCTTTAGGATGTGTGGGTGACTATTTAGGATGTGTGGGTCACTCTTTAGGACGTGTGGGTGACTCTTTAGGACGTGTGGGTCACTCTTTAGGATGTGTGGGTGACTCTTTAGGACGTGTGGGTCACTCTTTAGGACGTGTGGGTCACTCTTTAGGATGTGTGGGTGACTCTTTAGGATGTGTGGGTCACTCTTTAGGACGTGTGGGTGACTCTTTAGGACGAGTGGGTCACTCTTTAGGATGTGTGGGTCACTCTCTCAGACATGGGACTCAGTCCGTCAGACGTGTGTCTCACTCTCAGGTGACTCTGTGACTCACTCCTTCAGGTACTTGCAGACCATGCCCACCACGTTCTCACAGTTCTTCTTGGTTGGACAGAAGACCAGACAGGAATGTGCTGGAATGACTTCGTTCACCAGGGCGATGATGTGGTCCGGGTCCGTCTTCGTCATGGAGCTGGAGTACTGAAGACGAGGACCGGACTCATTGTGAGGAACGTTATTGATCTATCTTCATCTCTTGTTCAGCTTTTACACGTGTGTCCGGATATAAAAGAAACATAAAAGCTGCCAAATGCTGTTCCTCTTCAAACAAACAGGAAGTGAATATTTTATTTACCTTAAAGTTGAGAAGACGTGAGAATTTAAAACATTCTTCTTCCCTTGGATCGACCTCATAGATGGTGTCATTCAGTTTAACGTACTCCTTCAGCTGGACCTGAACGCAACACAGAACTGGTTTACTTCTAGTACTACAAGTACTACTGCTACTACTAGTACTGATGCTATCACTATTGTGGGTATAAACGTGTGCGTAAGGAGGGATGTAGGATGTCTGCAGCCGTGAGCTTCATAACACAACGTGTGTCATCGTCACTTTTAAAACACTCACAGGCCTGAAGTCATTGCTGTAATTTTCCGCCCTCAAGAACGTCTGCAGGTCTTTGATGTTTCCCAGAGTGGCGCTCATTCCGATAATCTGAGTACTTTCTGGAAGAGAGGCGAGAAGAATCATTTAGTTCAAAAGCTTTTTCGGGGGTTTAACGTCTGAGGTCAAAGCGAAGGACTCACTGGTCGTGTGGAGAACTTTGGCCAGCGTCATCTCGATGATCGCTCCTCTGCTGCCGTCACCCAGCATGTGAAGCTGGAAGACACGTGAGCATTAGGCCTTTCACCTCCACCGCACATCTCAACCCAATACGACTCAAGCTACCTCATCAACCACCACCAGGCCCAGGTCATCCACCCTGCTGGTCTCGATCAGGGAGTTGACGAGGCTGTGGGCCTTCTCTATCGTGGCGATGTACACCGATCTGTTGTTTCTTCTCTTCACTGGAGGAAACCGTCCTTTACTGCCAGCGTACTCCTCCACCATGAAGTCCAGCTCCAGGCCCAAGCTCGCTAAGCCACGCACCTGCAGGAGAAACACCGGTTCTGACTGGTGGTTCAGGATGAGCTCGTAAAAGAAAAATGTGTTGAAGATGTAAGAGTCGTTCTCTGACTGTTTAATCTTTCTGTCGCTTGAGAAAAGGATCTTTGGGAGTCCTTGAACTAACTTTACTGGACGTGGCTCGTCTCTTACCTTCTCCTGCACCAGCGATATGTACGGTAGGATGAACAGGCAGTCTTTCCTTCTGCACAGCAGCTCACGGAGGACCAGGATCTCTGCAACCAGAGTTTTTCCTCCGCTGGTGGGAAGAGAGTAGATGAGGTTCCTCCTCTGCTGAACACAGTCCAGGTTCAGACACGTCTCCTGCCAGTCTGGAACAGGAGCAGGACATTGAAGGACGTTAGCTTAGCACAGAGACTGGAAACAATGATCTTGGAAATGTATCACTTTATAACCTCTGTTTTTTCTCTCTGAATATTACTCCTCTGGCTCAATCCTAATATAACTGAATATCTTACATTTGGTCTCTGAGAAACTGGGATAGCTATTGTTTGATCTTTTATGGAACGGATGAAAAGTGAAAACACGGTGTAAAGAAATCAATGTGAAGACAATAATTGGTAATTGCGGGCATAGTCGCTCACAATGAAATGATTATTGAACATATCTAAAAAGACCCTAAAAATGTCCCCACAACACAAAGCCATATCTTCAACACTTCATCATGAATCCTCACATTATAGAACATGGAGTTAGCTAGCTGAGGAAAAGATCCGTCACCATATAAATCCTTGATTCCTCTTAGTTTGAACATCAGCTCCTTCACTCGGGAGGGTAGCCCAAAGAACGGCCCGAGGTCCGGGGTCTCCGGCCTCACAGCCTCCATGGCCCGCATGGCGATGCTGATCTCCTCGGAGACCACGGCTTCCCTCAACACAGCGCTGCGCGAGACGCTGGAGGGAGCTGCTGCGTTGCAGAGCATCGTCCTCTTCATCTGGTCCGCCACGCTCCTCCTGGGCCTCCTGGTTCCCTCCTCCTTCTCCACATGGTCTCTGAGGGGAGTGGAGGTCTGACCTCCGTCCTGCAGCCGTCGGGTCTCTGCCGTCTCGTCGACTAGTTCTTTAAACTGCTGCTGGCTGGCGGGAAAGTCCTCCAAGACTTCGTCTCCCAGCAGGTCCAGGATGGAGTCTGTGAGAACATCTTCCCGCGACTGTCTGCGCCTCAGAGCGGTGAAGTCGGGCTGATCACACCGCCTTTCCTTCTGCTCGGCCTCGTCCAGCTTGGCCAGCAGAGAGTCATCCTCCAGGAGGCTGTCGTAGTCCCCGAACAGGTCCTCGCTGTCGCTGCAGTACTGCAACACAACACACAGCGTTAACCTGCCGCTCTCATCCGGATCAGCCGAATTTTCTTCCTCTTACACTGCAAAAATTATCTTTATCTTTATCAAATAGTTAATTGTTTGGTGAATAAATTGTCACAATATATTGAAACATGGACATCTCAGTCCTCCAAAGACCAATATAACAAACGTCTTGATTCAAGATGTTCAGTTTCTTATCGCAGAAGGGTAAGAAATATTCCTTTTGTACGTCTCTCATAACTCATAGTTGGACATCACTGGTTGTCAATAAGAACCTGAGCAGCCGGTCCCTCAGACGTGACGTCGCTGAGCCTGCAGCTGCTGGCTCCGCCCCTTTTCCCAGCAGGCATCAGGGGAGGCTTCAGGTTGTCCCTCGACCTCTTCCTCGAGGACACTCTTTTTATTCGGATGTCTGGTTCACCAGCAGCATTCATCACTGGTCAACTAGTAAACACACAGCTGTGCATCACTAGCCTAGTTAACTAACTTGCTAGTCAGTTTAACCACCTGGACGTTAGCTTCTTCGGGGCAGTTGGACCTCTGACTCTCTAATTTGGTCCCTAAATGAGACAGTTTTTCACTATAAACACTGCTAATTAATCTCAAACTCCCGTAATAACGTATACAAGTTGGTTTCCAAAGTAATTAAAAGTATTATGTCCATTAAAGCTTAGATTTACCGAGGAGGTTCAACAGCTCGGCGAACATCATGTTCAAAATATCTGTGTCCTCAGAGCGAGAGAGGGATCCTCCGTCGTTTCCGTCTTCGGTTCACCGGTTAACTACCAGCATCGTTTCCTTACTTGTATTAGTTAATCTCGAGCAAACGTCTGATAAATGACAAGAATCAAAGCCGATGATTACCAGATATTACACATGTTTAATCGGGGTTAGTTCTGCATCTTAACCATGTATCTTCGGTGTGCTGAGGTACTAAGCTGCTTAGCGAGTAAAAAAAAAAAAGGTGGAAATTCAAACGGAATCTGGTGAAAGGTCACATACAGAACTTGCTGTGACTACTTCGTCGTTGTGAACACGACCAGTATAATTACTGTGTTCAATAAAGGAGCAAGTTTTGCTAACATGACCTCTTCACTAATTCCGGTGACGTGTCTATCTTGACTTGATATTTCTTTGAAGCGGGTAACATTCAATCTTTTCCGAAAGAAACATTTATTTGCGTTTAAATCAAATACATTTAATCTGCGGGTACAAAAAAATTATATACAGCGCACATGAATGCGATATTTACAAATACAGCTACATTTCACGTGTAGTTTAACTCCAACAAAAGAGCAACACATTTATAATTCGTAGGAACTATTAATGAGAAAACTCAGCGGAACACCGGAGTTTGCGATGGACAACTTCCGGTCCTGAGGCAGGTCAAAATGATCGCTCTGAGAGGGTTACAGCGGCTAAAGCCGGTTTTATCTCTACATGGAAACACAAGTAAGACTTTTTTATGTGTTCGTCTTATAGTTTATAAAGTCAGCATGAATTATTGATCATTTATTGATTTAATTGGACGTTGAATTCTGTGATGAGCCGCAGATAATGTGTTCAATGCTAACGCTAGCTTAATAAATCTGCTCCTGCAGGTTTAAGAACAACAACGACACATGTCGTCCAAAAGAAAGATGACCTGGTAGGTATTAATTTAATATGTATTCATTTAATATTTATTCATTTAATACGCATGTATTGATTTAATATGTATTTATTCAAATGTATTTGATATGTATTATTTTTTTACTTTTAATATGTATTCTTTTAATTATTTTATATATATATATATATATATATATATATATATATATATATATATATATATTTATATATATATATGTATATATGTGTGTGTGTATATATATATATATATATATATATATATATATATATATATATATATATATATATATATATATATGTATGTGTGTGTATATATATATATATATATATATATATATATATATATATATATATATATATATATATATATATATGTGTGTGTGTGTTAGACTACGAAATATCATGGGAATACTTAATTATTAATAATTGGGCATAAAATAAAACATAAAACCTTTAGTTTCTTTGACTTTTGGGGAAATTCGTTTTATTATTATTAGTTTTTATTTTTTTATTTTTTATATTCCACATCAGAAACAGTTTGTACAAACTTCTATTATAATCCTGAAATTTATCATCACTTTGGAAGCTCGTTCAGATGGAAAACCCGTTCAAAGAGCCGGAGAAAGTATGCCTCCTGTGCAACGTCACAGTGGACTTCAAAAACATTCAGGTGAGAGAAACACCTGGAGAACACGAACTATGAGCTCACTTTATCGAGAGAAACACCTGGAGAACACGTGCTGGGAAATAACTTAACACTTGTCTACGTCTAGTCACACCTGTTTACACCTTCACTCATGACGTCTGTTGAACTCGTCTCCTTCACAGCTGCTGTCTCAGTTCATCTCTCCTCACACCGGCAGGATCTACGGGCGACATATAACAGGTGAGCAGCAGCAGCAGCTCTCCACCTCTCAGGTGAGCGGCAGCTCGCCGTCTGCAGGTTTCAGACTCACAGCTGGTTTTGTTTTCAGGGTTATGTGGAAGGAAACAAAGGGAAGTGTCGAAGGCCATAAAGAAAGCTCACTCAGTCGGTATGTGGCACCCTGTCAAATAAGAAATACATCTATATTTAACTCAAATTTATACGAATAAAACTCCTTTTTAAATGTTTAAAAAGCTGGTCACACCTTTTCTATAAATGTGTGTTCGTACTCCTCTCCAGGTTTCATGTCCGTGACCCACAAGCACCCTCAGCTCATGAGGGACCCCAACGTCTGCGGAGTCAAACGTCTGGATTAGAACGTCTAAATTAGTGTCGCTGTTTATTAAAGATGTGGGAACGCTGTGTCGGAGGGTTCTTTCCTTTCATCACTTCATACTTTCATGTTGTCTATGAAAGGAGAAAAGAGCAAAACATTTCCTTCTGGACATAAAGAAAAGAAAACATTTGAGAAGATGGAAGTGATTTGAAGTGTTTATTTGCAGATGAAGTTTTTGGAAGATTAAACTGAATTTCATCAATTCAACATTGACTTGCAGATTGTATTCTTGAATACTAATGTGCGCATTTCCGTACCAACCTCCTCGACCCTGTGCGACCTTGGGAAGGGTCATGAGGGATTAGGGATGAAAACCACGAGGGAGGAGACGGAGAGGAGACCTAAGCTAATAACTTTTGAAGACAACCTCTGATTGACCTGCAAAGGGTTAGGGGTTAGGTTTTTGTGTGACTGACCCCCACTAAAGAGCCAAGAGCCTCACGTGCACTCTCGCCGCAGACCCCCCCCCCCTCTCGCACACTGTCTCGGTCACAGCTCAGCTTATCGACCCCACTGGGCTGAGAGTAAGTCATGTTTGCACATAATTAGAACATGTATATGCACACATTTGGATTGTATTCTTGTCTACGTAGTTCTGTGTGGAATTTGTGTTTGGTTCCGTGGGAAGAGAAGAACAAGAGAAGGCAGAGGATCTCAGGATGGAGTGTTGTTCTCCTTTAACGGCCTCAGCTTGAGAACCCAGGGTTTTTTGGAAACGCCTGTGGCTAAAAAGCAGGCAGGTTAGCTTCAATGCGCTCTGCTTCCTGCGGTGGACCCCCATCCCCTCAGCGCTCCTTCAAATCTCCCGCTCCTTTGGTGCCCAATCGTGTGATCCTTTCAACTCTCCTTCTGTCCTTCACGTTCCATCTTTGGGTCGTGGTCGATGACAGTGACCTTCATTGCGTCCCAGTCGTGGAGTACAATATGTTTTACCACTGGAACTGGCAAGTTTTTTTAAGTTAGTACAATTGTATTTATGCTGTGCAAACATGGTAGACAGTGCATTCCCTGTTTCCCCACACAGTGCAGAGTGCAAATGTTGCAGGAGATTAGATGGATGCAACTGTTGGAAAGTTTCCCTCATTCCTGGTTTAAAGGACTTCTCCTGTTTATTGAGTCTGGAACCGCTTCATTTCAGGGAAATACCGGCCTCTGGTGTCGGTGTTCTGCCCTTTTGGCTTTTTATTTTAGACAGCAGACAAACAAATAGCACATCTCTGACATTTCTCTAAATAGTTAAAACATTTTTACATTTTGTGGAGCGTGAAGACTTTTCTGTTGGCTTTTGCCTTTAATTGAATTGGATATTAATCAATTTGTGCGTCTCACTGCTGCGTTTTGATGCTTTTAATGGTTTTATGTGAAGCACCTGTATGGAAGCCCATTCCCGCCACAAAAAAGTCATAATTATGACCACAAAAAAAGTATGACAAAAAAAAAAAAAAATAGAGGAAGTCATAATTATGAAAACTAAAAAAAATCCTACTTATAACAAAAAAAAGAGGAAAAAGTGATAATTACGACAAAAAAAATAAATAGTGAGATTTAAAAAACTCATAATTTAGACTTTTTTTGGGTCGTAATTATGACTTTTCTTTTTTTTCTTTTTTGTAGTCATAATTATCCCTCTTTTCTCCTCGATCATCAACACTCGTTCCTGTTCCTGCTCGCGCGCGCAGCTCGCGCTGCAAACATCCAGCCTCCAACGAGCGGCTTCATCTCGCGGAGCCTCGCGGTGCCGGGACGGCGCAGGGCGCGCGCATCCCGGAGAGATGCTCCTGCGCGCGCCCCCTCCCCCGTGCGGGGACGCGCAGCCTCCATGTGATCTCTTCCTCTCTCGCCCTCTCGCTGCCACGGGCTCTGACGTCAGCTCCTGCTCGGTTGCTGTGGCAACAAATTTCTCTCTCTCTCTCTCTCTCTCTCTCTCTCTCTCTCTCTCTCTCTCTCTCTCTCTCTCTCTCTCTCTCTCTCTCTCTCTCTCTCTCTAAATGGTACATCCAGCATCTTGCAGCACAATGGTTGCAAGGTGGTGAGCTGAAGGCGAGTGATTCAGCATCAGCGAAACTCTGCTTTTTTTTCCTTCCTTTCCTCATCGTCTTTTCTGTGAGTCTTTTTTTTTATTCCCTCCTCGCCATCTGCCGTGAACGCGCATGAAGTCGTCCGCGATGATCACCGCAATGTTTCTCGTCGGGATGTTTTGAGAGGATAAAACGCGCTGCCACCGGACTGGATCGTCATCAGCTGGCACGGAATGGTAAGGCCGCGCGGCTCGCGTGATGTGGATGCTCTGCAGCCCGGAGGGCGGAGTGATGGCTATTGATCCGATGGGAAGGTTAATGAAGTCCACTAGCGACGCCTCGCTGGGCAACTAAAACTAAACAACAAAAAAATCACATCTTGACACATTCTCCACGGCGGGTGTTTTATAACAAGTACTTTGCGGGTATTTCATGATGGCGCGAGTCTTGATCTCCATGCTGCACAAAAAGGCTTAAATAGCACGGAGCGTAACTCATTACATAAAGGCTGATGTCCAGGATGCTTCTCTTTGTTGTTTAACATTTCCGTGAGACATCTCTGCAGTCTGACTGTCTCATGGGCGAATTCACGCTGGTGAGAGGAACATTATGCATTTTTGATTAGAAATGCAGGGGTGGTGCAAACGGATGATGCTCTTCAAAACACAGCGTCCATGAGCCTCTCACACTGGAGGCCTGCATGCAGAGTGTGTCTCTCCTCCCCCTCACATGTCAGCTGCGCACCTTGTGCATTATGCAGACCGCAGACTTCAGCGGGGATGTGGCACCAGCAGCCTCACGCACGAGAGCGAGCAAAGCACACACAGTCTCAATGCAGGCGAGCCATTGATTCATGCCTGTGTTTGTTTGTGGTTTAATGGAGGGAAGTGGTTCCTGGAGGCTTTGTCTTACAAACTGAACTCGTCATGCAGAGGGACGGGATGTTATTCACCCTCGACAGTGAACGAGATGCACCAGAGGAGGACATGTCTCTCCATGCAGTTGTCTTCCTTCATGCAGCCTCCGTGAGCGCAGAGAGGCGTCAGGAACTCAAACAACAGCCTTCTGTTATTTAGCTTTTATTTTCAAATTTCACATTCTTCCACGTTCTTGTGTTTGGCGCCTGCCCCACGGGCGCCGACTAATTACTGGAGTTTTGCCGTGCGTCAGTGAGTCAGTGAAGGTTTTTTTTTTTTTTAAAGGAGTCACAACAAACTCTCCAGGTCTACAGGATGGAAAAGAGGGAGATTGTTTTAGCGCCGTGACCTTGGCTGCTGAATAATTCAGGAGCAGGCTTCATGCCTGAGAGTGCTGCAGGGAACAGCTGAACAATTAAACAAAGCTGCTTCTTCTCTTGTTGTGTGTTCCTGCAGCGGCTGATGGGAGGCAAATAACTGACACACAGGCTGAATGTACTTCATCCTCATCAGCAGCTGCTGGCAAACCATGTGCTTAATTGCTGGAGTAGCCTCAGCCCATGACTCCATCTTTATCGGAGGTGTAGACTGCAGGTCTACACAACGTGATAGTCACTGGTATTGATTTGGAGCTGGGCTGCTTGTTTATGCGATGGAACATCCTGAATGGAAACAGCCAACAGCACAGTAATGTCATCTTGCAACAGATGACGCTTGCACTTTAATTCCATTTGGTTTTGCAGACTTAGCATCGGTATGCTAATCCTTTGTTACGCAACTAAACACGCAACGCACGAAGAGGAGATAATGGTGCATGAACCATGAGGATGAACGATTGTTTCCATTATCAATGACTGTGCCCATTGTTTCCCTGATTAGTTGATCATTTGTTTGGTTTGTTCGTGTCATCTTTTAGTGGAAATGTCCAACAGATTTGATTTTTCTTTCAGAAAGAATCCAAAACTCAAACATGAACAGTTTTATAACTGTGTTGAACAGACAAAGCAGCAAATCCTCACGATGAGGACGCTGACGTTCACTTCAAACACTTTAACATGTAATTGATTCATCTTTGGATGATCAACTTATTGTTTCAGCTCTAAAGTGAATAGTTTTGTATGAGAACACGATCGGTAATCCACGTATTGAACATGTGTAGAACATGTGTGTTAGCTTGAGGTCGGTAAACACATGAGAAATGAATGGCCTGCAGGATTTGCATGAACTCTGGTCTCCTGGCGCTAAACCTTCATATAACTTGACAAACCATTGAAATATAATACCACCAAAGTATCCAGAAGAGAGGAGCATCAGCACGCAATGAAGAAAGACCCATAATGCAACACAACCAGTTCAGGACAGCAGGAGGTTCACGGGCTGGACGTGAGACGTTCAGGACTTTCTTTTCAATTCAAATAACAATTCTTGCTGAGCAGCGATTACTGAAACGTCCTTTGGAGCCGTTCAGCGCTCATGATCACATGGGAGGTCACAGCTTCATCTCAGGAGGATGGATTACTGAGCAGCACAGCTGCAACTTATCATCACCCGATGACCCGGCTCCCGCTGTGTTCCTGAGGTCCTGATCGTCCCTCCGTGTGGTCACAGTCTGAACAACCAGGAAACAGAGAAGTGAGACAATTTGCTCCAGAAGGAGACGGTCTGAGTTAAATAAATGTGTGTTACCGTGAGGAGGAATGTCGTCTTTATGATCTTCAGTGTGTGTGTGTGTGTGTGTTAGAGAGTCTCTCCATCTCTGATGTAACATCAAGAGGTTGAACAAAAGAAACAGTCCGTTAGAGTTAGAGGTCTTCAGGCAATTCAGCTTTATTTACCTCACCTGGAGCCCATAAAATGTGCTTTTTAATGCTTTTATGATCATAACTGTTGATTATTACGACCTGCAAAAGACAAATAATGTTTGTAACACATTTAGATTTGAACAGCCTCGGTGTGGGAAACTGTTCCTCGTGCTCCAGTCTTGTTCTTATCAATACAAGCAGATGCTCGCTGCTGGTGGAGTCCTGCAGGCTGCAGCATCGCTCACCAGCAGAGAGACAAACACACAGAGGTGTTCCTGCAGAGAGAGATGCTCAGTTATATCATAGGATTTTGATCTGACAGAGTATGCACTTTTGGTATTTACTTTTCCTGAAAGCTAAGCGCGAGACTTTCAGCCCGTGTTAGATTCAGTCCCCTCGCAGCACATCATGTAACATGTGAAGAGACTTCAGAGTGACTCAAAGACAAAGCTGAAAACCTGCCGTTAGCGGCTAATGCTAAAGGCGAAATGTAGGAATCCAGTTAGTCTTTTGGACCTGATGTCTTTGAGGAGCGACCTGCACTGTGATCCAGTGCGAGCTGCGTGGACGCTGTTGAATGGAGCTTTGCAGCAGTGATCGACTGTAACCATGGCATCAGCATAGCTCTGCCGTCAAACACGACATGTCCATCGTGTGTGTCATGGATGAAGCTCCATACAGGCTGTTTCACAGGAAGCACCGTGGTTTCAGTCTCTCGCTCCGGTGAGAACAGCCGTAACGATGAATGTTCCTGCGCTGCAGCGCTGGACATGCTGCATCAGCAGTTTTTCAGCTAACACGTCTGTTGTTTACCTCGAGTTGAGACAGAGGATGTGAGCGAGACGACAGAGCTCGGCCAGAGAGAGGACCAGCGTATCTCATCTGTAAAGAAAGGAATCGATCCGACGCCGGCGAACGTCCAGCGCCGGCTCGGCCTGCAGGGAGCCGGCCGAGCCGGCGCTGTCTGGTTTTTCCCGGCTGTATCTGCAGTTGGAAGTGTTTCTGTTCCAATCCCATGAGCCCCATGTGAGGCCGGACTGCGCTCGGGCTGCACAGCGAAGGAGAAGGCCGCATGCTGCAGGAGAGGCTGCTGAACCGAGCTCTCACAATGAAGAGAGGAGGGGGGGGGGAGGGAGGGGGGAGAGGAGGGGAGAAGAGGAAGAGGAGGGGAGGGGAAGGAGAGAGGAGGGGGAGAGGAGGAGAGGGGAGGGGAGGAAGAGGAGGAGAGGGGAGCGGAGGGGAGCGAGGCCGGGGAGCCCGGGAAGCAGGGAAGGAGGGAGGGAGGGAAGCAGGGAGGGATCGAGGGAGGGAGCCCGAGAAACAGGGAGGGAGCGAGCGAGGGAGGGAGCGAGGGAAGCAGGGAGGGAGCGAGGAAAGCAGGGAGGGAGCGAGCGAGGGATGGAGCGAGGGACAAAAGAGAGGCAGGAAAAAGGGAGAACCCCATGGCTCTCAGCAGAGTTGAGGATGGAGGACGTTGTCACAAGATGTGAATATAAGTCCGGGCGCAGGACGGAGGGAAGACGAGTGGCGAGAGGAGAGGGAACGAGGGAACAAAGATGGATGCGACAGGACACAACAACACCGCTGTGACCGACACGTTGTGTTTCCAGTAGCTCTCTGCTGCTCATGAAGACACAACACATGGTCTTTAAATCCCAGGACACGTCTTCCTGTACGACACTGAGCCAGGATGGACGTCTCCCTGTGTTGTGTACTTAGTGTGTACTGTGTCTGTACATGTACTATTCATATGGAACTCTTTCTCGTCAGACACCGTTCCGTGGAGAGCCGTCTCCAGCCGTTATTGGCATGATGTCCTCTGGTTGTCCTCCAACAAGTAATGAAATGAACTCGTGTCACACGGGAAATATCTCATAACCTGTCCGTCAGTACGAGCGTCGAGGTTTTTAACTTCTCCAAGAAAAGCTCCGAAAGAAAATGATGAGGGAAGATGAGCTGAGAAAGCTCATGTCAGATGTGATCAATAGATCATAATAAGTGTTAGTCTTAAAGTTTGCAACAACGCATTTAACATATTAGTGCATTTGTGTCTGATGTCATCGTGTCTGCTGCTGTTTTCTTGGAGTAAAAGTCTTTATAAGGTCTGTTGCTTCTGATGAGGATGAAACCGTTGTGAATATAGAAAGTCGTGAGCTGGGCGATAAATCAAGATGAAGCTCATTTCATCTCGATTACGACTAGTAATACAAAGTAAATATAGTTGACATAAAATATTCACGTGAAGTCTTTTTGTATCCTGATTTTTCTCCTTCTTTCGCATCGGCTTACCTTTGATATGTTTTCATTTTAAACAACGATATTGTTTAAGAGTTTCATTACAATATCATTCTGGTGAAAGGCGATACACACATCATCATAACTGCTGATGTGTGATGTAATATTTCCAATCCAGGGATGCAGAGAGGAAGACTTTTCAGTTTCTTCACCAACAAACATGTTTTTACATTTCATTCAACACAGAAAGTTAATAGTTGTAACTATTAATGTTCATCTGCAGCTACAACAGACCTTTAATAAACGGCTTGAATTGGGCCCGACTGGAAAGCAGCCAACGTCATGTTATTAGTCACACTCGTGTTTGACAAGATAAACTTGCCTCGTGTTTGATGATAAGTTCTCCTTCAGCCTCTGCTGCTACGCTGCGTTCATGCTGATGACAGAAACCGTTCATATCGGCCTCAGACGCAGAGATATTGGGGAATTTCCACACTAATGATATTTCCCACTCGGCGTCAGGAAGCACACAATAGTCCACAAACCCTGCGGTGACATGCTGGTTCATGAAATAAACTGAATCCCAGATTGACAATAATAGAATCAATTCAGCTCAGTCGAGAGGAGATTGGAGCTATTTAGCGACACAACAGAAGCAGCTGATTCAAACTATTCACCTGCTGCTAACAGACATTTGGGGAGCTGTTGCATTGCATCACAACACTTTGACTACATTGGATGACATCGCCACGTTTTCTAACAGCAGTGGCTCTCTATGCTGGTCCTCCAGCCGTCCAATCAGAGGCTGAGATGCTCCTCGGTTGCCAGGCGCGCGCAGTAAACTGAGAACAGAGAACCAAACGCTGCTGCGATGAAGAGCTGCTGTGATGAAGAGCTGCTGCTGCTGCGATGAAGAGCTGCTGCTGCGATGAAGAGCTGCTGCTGTGATGAAGAGCTGCTGCTGTGATGAAGAGCTGCTGCTGCTGCTGCTGCGATGAAGAGCTGCTGCGATGAAGAGCTGCTGCTGCTGCTGCTGCGATGAAGAGCTGCTGCTGCACGGCGGGTCTGTGCAGTGATCAGCGGTCTGCCCGAGGCGTCGCTGTGCCCTTAAGATTGGATGTAACAGAATGCATCCAAATACCAGAGGACCTGCAGAGTACACACACACACACACACACACACACACACACACACACACACACACACACACACACACTTGACAGTTCAGCAGCAGGGCCGTGCAGCGCTGCACATTAATGATCTGCTGCATCAGTAACGTGCATCAGACGTTGAAGATAATTAAAAAAACTCCTCTCGTCTTTTCCTGTTTTCATTCTGAGTCGTGTTTTCTCTCATCAGGGGTCGGTAGGAGAAGTAGAACTGAAGACCGGTGCACTTTTGAAACACGTGACCTGTAAGCGTGTTTTGATTTCCCGTTAATGTGCGTCTTCACCCGCAGACACACTTCACTCAGCCTCTGACTGAAATGTGCTTAAAAACACAACACACATGCACATACCTTGTATGTTTAGGTTGTTTTTGTTTTGAATGTGGTTAATGATAATCCTTTTTGAATATGTGTTCATCTCTCTTGTAGCCTCTCAGTCACTTGTTCTGATGAGTATTGTAGTCAGAGTGAAACATGGGATATTTAGATATTTGAGGAATGAGCGTTAGCTGCAAGCGGCAACGATGAAGATCATAGCAGATGTGGAAGATATCACTGAGTTTATGGACTCTCAGCCCATTTACTCCACATACTTGGTTGAGTTAGCTCACGATGCCTCACTGTTCTGCAGTGAGGCATCGTGAAAGAAAGAGAAAATCTCCTCAGTTCTTGGGCGTTAGTGTCTGAACGTAGCGCTCAGCCTGATATCACCTTCAGGGAAGATCTAAAATGGTGCATTACAATATTTACTGCTGGATGACACACATTTAGGCCACGTGAGAGGTTTATTATGTTATGTACACGCCGCGTAGCCGTAGCTAGCAGGCGGCGGGGCGTATTCAGTGTTGACCACTTGGATTAATAGCAAATATTGTGCTGGTGGCGGCCGAGATGTTTGTCATGTCAAACACACGGCTGTGAAATTACAACAGTGGACGGAGGGACTGTACCTGAAAGACATATCTATAAGCCGCCTTCCCTCATAACTGAACCCTTCTGTATTATTCATCCCTTGTGTCTCCTGCTCGTGTTTTTATTCTCTTCTTTTTCTCCTTTATTCTCATTTCAGTCGGTGTCTGATCGTTCTCGTTCTTCAAGGTGTTTCTCTTCAGAGTGCTCAACATACAGCTCTCACCCTCGCTGTCCGCCCGATGGCAAACATCACTCAATGTGCTTTGACTCTGCACAAGTAGAAAGTAAAAGCTCTGGCTAAATAGGCCAAACCAGAAATCTGACGCCTTTATGTCCCACATCTCTTTTTTAATGCTGCCCTGCTCCGTCTGGATTTAGCAGACAGTAAAGCCGTGACATGATGAGCGGACTGGTGGAGCTGAGTGACACATCTGTGTCCAGAAGGCCCTAAATTCACCTCCTGAGAGCAACAATGCGAAGCCGCATCCTTTCATGTTTGTCTCTGTTTCATGACCACATGACCAGCGAGGCTCAGCCAGTCATGAACATCACATATCAATTCATATGCTCGTCGGCCCGCTGGAGGCTTCATGACCTGTGAAACCCTCGAAGCGGAGTCACCGCGGGTGGAAGCTGCAGGATACGCCGCCGCCGCCGCCTCATGCGGGCGCCGCTGTCGTGCAGAGCTCCCTCGCCGCTTTATTCCCGCCTTGCAATCTTTCGCAACCGACAAAAAAGCTCCACAAAAATGTGAAAATCGACATTTAAACCAAATTGAGCCATCAGTCTGCTCCCAGCGTCGCGAAGCCTTACGACACGACTTCATACAAACGCAATGCCTGATGGGAGAATCTCCCTAAACGGCTTCTGGATAGCAGTGTTACATGTAACCCCGTGAAACTGCATGTGGATACAACGTCAAGGAGGAAGACGACTCTTATGTTTGTATCCTAAACGCGAAGCTACAGCCTGCAGCTGGTTAGCTTAGCTTAGCATTACGCATGATTGGTATGCAGAGTGATGACTTGAGGCTATGATATCAGGCGTATTGCAGATAAACGGAGCCAGGAAGTCATCAACAAACATTGCCAGATTGTTTTTCACCCCTCAAGGTCTTTTGTCACGTCACACCAGCGTCTCCAAAACACAAAGACATCAGGGTCAAGGTAGCCATGCTGCATCGATTATATTGCTCTACTCTCGTGGAGTGGGCCGTGGCGCCATTTTGTTTTTCTCACTTTTATTGAGAATGATGAAGACAGAGGGAATGTAACCCCACACCAGGAAGTACAGGAACCTGAACAGCTGTTCCATCTTGTTGATACTGGCTCTCCTCTGGTTGTGTGTTGCAGGTATTTATGAGCAGACATTTCCTATATAACTGCAGCCAACCCATCCTGGATGTGAAGATAGCCTTTTGTCAGGTGTGTGTTCCTTACAGGTAAACGAAGGTACTGTACCCATTCACTTCCATTTCCCCTTCATTGACCTGTGTGTTGTGGTGTTGTTGTGTTTCTCTGTGTCAAAGGGAGATAATTCAAGAACTTGATTCAAATATTAAGATAAAATACGATAAAATAATCCTTTATTAGTCCGTCAGTGGTGAAAGTTACAAGACAACAGCAGCAAAGGAGTAAAGTGCACATAAGAGACGTAGTAAAAAATGAGAAAAACAAGTCATACGTCTGTTAGCTTAACGCGTGTTAGCTTGATGTGTCTGTTAGCTTGACGTGTGTTAGCTTGACGTGTGATAGCTTGATGTGTGATAGCTTGATGTGTGTTAGCTTGATGTGTGATAGCTTGATGTGTGTTAGCTTGACGCGTGATAGCTTGACGTGTGTTAGCTTGACGCGTGTTAGCTTGACGTGTGTTAGCTTGACGTGTGTTAGCTTGACGTGTGTTAGCTTGACGCGTGATAGCTTGACGTGTGTTAGCTTGACGTGTGTTAGCTTGACGTGTGTTAGCTTGACGCGTGATAGCTTGACGCGTGTTAGCTTGACGCGTGTTAGCTTGACGTGTGTTAGCTTGACGTGTGTTAGCTTGACGCGTGATAGCTTGACGTGTGTTAGCTTGACGTCTGTTAGCTTGACGTCTGTTAGCTTGATGTGTGATAGCCTGCTACATCTGGACTGCACTTTGTCGTAATAATCGGATCACATCTTTGACTTGCCAGCCACGATGAATTTAAACATGTATTATTTTTTTGTGTGGAGAGATTTCAACCTCGCGGCTCTCAGCGACGCGGCTTTGTGTGGCGCGTGAGCTGTGTTGTAATTACTCCGGCTGTAATTAGCTGGTATTTTTGTTGTTGTTGTTGTTGTTGTTGTTGTGGCACCGCTTGTTCGACTGCTCTGCCCAAGTAATTACAGCCTGATTATTACTGTGTGCGCGTTCATAAAATAAATAGTGTAAAATAGTGTAATTTGTCCAGTGAATTAAAGACATGAACGGCAGAGTTGACATTTCTGCCTGGAAACAGAGTAAACTCAACTGTCCTGTATGTCCTGTCCTGTTTTTGCTACCGCTCCAGTTCTACCTGTTATCCCCTGACACACACTTTGCTACTGCTTTTTATTCTGATGTTTAATAACATAAAATGTACAAATGTACCTTTCACTGTACACTGATTGATGTTTTTTCTACTTGCCAGGTAAGTAAGTTAAAGGTCTTCCTCCGGCGTCTCTAACATAATGTCTCTGTTGCTTTTGCTTCATGCAGGGTTTTGGAAAACAAGTGGATGTGTCATATATCGCCAAACATTACAACATGAGTAAAAGCAAAGTGGACAACCAGTTCTACAGCGTGGAAGTGGGAGACTCCACTTTCACGGTTTTAAAACGTTACCAGAATTTAAAGCCCATCGGCTCTGGAGCTCAGGGAATCGTCTGGTGAGTGCGTCTCTTTTTACATCGTATCACGCTCTTTCATCTGTTTTCTTATGTCATATTTAATGTGTGAGTGTCTCAGGCAGCTGGTAGTGGTTTCACTAATTGTCTTGTAGTTTATTGCTGTGGGAGATTATTCAGGGAGGAGAAGGCCTGCAGATTTCTTTTCCCACCGTTGTCTTAGTGAAGGGCTGCAAAAGGTAATTTTAGAAAGCGTGATGAAGTTTCCATGATTGACTTGGCGGTGGTGGAAGTCTTGCTTCCAGTTCTCCTGAGCAGCTGATGCCTCCATGACGCCTGACATTCATGACGTCTGCCAGCGAGCAGCCAGGTGACTCATCTGAGAAGAAATGTTGTGACGTGCAAAGTGAAAGAGTGAAGAAAGAATCAATCGACGCAAAGTGTGAAGTTAGAAATGTGCAAACAGGGAGAAGGCAAATAAATCATAATAATGATGCTTTTCTGATGAAGAAGACCAGGAATATTTTAAAATGTGATCAGACACAAACACATATTCTAAACTGTGTCAACGACTTCACTCACTGATCACGTGGTTTAAAAAAACAACTTTTTAGGGTTCAGCTTTAGGCATAAAGTAATAAATGTGCTTGTATCTCCAAAAGTAATTCAGGACAATGACATCAATCTAGTGATCGATCAAAATAATCTTTTTCATGTCGCGTGGAAATTAGAAGGCAAGAGGGGTTAATAATAAATAAGACAACAAGAAAATGAAAGTAAAAACTAATTATCACAACCACTATATTTAATGGAGGAATCAGGAGGAGCTTCTGGCGTGATTGATTCATAAATGTGGAGTGCAGATTTGCTTTTGATATTTTGGGTTCATGGGCTCGTGTGCTGAGCTGATGCATTACTGCACCCGCTGGTGTGGAAAATGGACGTGTGCAGCGCAAAGGCTGCGGCAGGAAGGCCGCTCACGTGAATCCTCAGACGGGTTGCAGGGAGCGTCTGAGTTGCCATTCACCTCACGGCCGTCCTGTCGGCCGGCGCTGCCAAGGCTCCTCTCACAGGGAGGCGTCTCACGGCCTTCACAAAGCACCAAACAGACTGTAACCCATATTCATGTTGATGCAGCGTCACTGTGGGGACGGAGCCGCCTCTGAACCGTCCCGGGATGAGTCCAGTTGACATGTTTTGCGTTCCTCTTGCAGTGTTTAGAGAATCGCTGGCTCTCAACACTCAAACCCCCCTCGCCCTCCAGTCGCCCTCTTCCATTGTCCTTCCTGTGCTTCCCATGCCCTCGGCTCTTCTCTCCTCCCGCTGTAGCTGCTAATGCTGGGATTGTGCCCATTTGAGGGATATTGTAAAGATGGATGGCAGCGAGACAAATCTAATTGAACCTGCTCTGCTGTGTGCCGCTCGGATGGGCCGTGGATCTGTCACCTGCAGTCACCTGCAGTCACCTGCTGTCACCTGCTGTCACCTGCTGTCACCTGGTGATGGTCGTACCACGATCAAACCCCAAAGGCTGATGTACTATTCAACTGATTATAAAGTACACACTGTAGTAATAGTCTCATTTTCAATGTCAAGCGGCACATCGACGTCGCGCCGTGACGAGCATTGATGTCGGCAGCGTCAGGGTGACATAATGGGATCATCTAATGATTAGAGCGATGTGCTCACTGTGCATTATTATCAGCGTAATCCCCAACTGGACGACGTCATTTAATCTAACATCTGTCTGGTTTTGCACAGACAGTTGAATTCTGTTCTATCTTCAGTTTTTTTATTTTTATATTTTAACAAGAAACATTTACTAAAGAGTACAAACTGGGATGATACCATTACAAAACCCTCCAGGCGAAAACAACTAAAACACATTATTTAAAAGAATATGAAACGATGCGCATGGCCCCTTCATCTGGATGCTGCTCTGCTTTTCAGAGGAAACAAACAAATCTACACAAAGAGCAACTCACTAAGCTGCAATGACTTGTAAAATAGGTTAAGCCACGATCTAGATAAAATAAACCAGCAACTGATGACGAACACTTTCCCTCTTCCTCACTGCATTACACTGCGTCCTGTTGTTCACAAGACACAGCAACATCATCAGGTGTAAGCACGTCAATGAACATTTCATACTCATGATCATAAATGGGAGCGTTCAGTGTTCAGGCCTCTGGACGTGGAGTTAAAGGAACAGTTCAACATTCTGTCTTAGTGAAAGTTAAAGAGATGAAAGTGGTTAATATAAAGCCACTGCCATTTAAAGAGAGGCTAAAGTTAGCTTTACCTTTCAGTCTGTGAGGAATCTGTTGTCACTTTTAAAGGCAGAGCCAGAAGACATGCGCTCACAACAGCTTGTGTTGAAATCACAACACACCAGCAGCTTCCCCTGAAGAGTACCAGAGAGTACAGCGAGTGTGTATTCTGCTGTTCTCACGCAGTCAGACACTGAGGACACGATGAAGACTGAACTCCTGCATCGCTCTGCCGACGCTGCCGCCTGCAGACATCAGCAGCCTGTGCACATCTCTGCCTCCTGACTCGCTCGCCATGAGCTTCCAGAAGCGTCTGAGGAGGGATGAAGGCTTTCAGCAGTTTAGCTGCTCATGACATCATCTTTCACTCAGCCAAAAAAAAAAGTGATGACGGGCTCAAATCCCTCTTGGATCAATGCTTTTATGGAGGCTCCAGTGTTTCAATGGTCACTCCCTCCCCGGCCGCGGTCTCCAGAGACGTGATGAACCTCAGTCGCATCCCACCCGGTCGTCCACAAACCCACACAGCGGGTCACATGACCAGGCTGCAGACAGCAGGGAAACTCAATCTGTTGCATCTTTTATGGAGGATTCATCAGAAAGGCTGAGAAACGCAGCTCTGCTTTTCATAGGAAACAAACATAAATCTTCACAAAAATGGCAAAATCCCAAAAGACCTCAGAGGTTGTGTTTGTGTTCAGTCAGCAGAGAACTCACTTTGCTGTAAAGTCTAATGTGAGTTAAATAAAGCAGGAATGTATAGCGAGCTCCTACTCACTGCATTACACTAGAGAGAGAGAGAGAGAGAGAGAGAGAGAGAGAGAGAGAGGGAGAGAGGGAGAGAGGGAGAGAGAGAGAGAGAGAGAGAGAGAGAGAGAGAGAGAGAGAGAGAGAGACTGTATTGATCTTAAAACAGAACCATCAACAGTGTGTGTTACATTATGAATCAAATGGGAGGGGTCAGTATTAATCGTAGCATCTGGACGTGGAGTTAAAGGAACAGTTCAACGTTCTTGGAAGTTTGTTTTCTTGCTGAAAGCTCGACGAGGAGATCAACGCCGCCTTCATGTCTGCGCGTGAGCAGGAAGCTACCGCCCGGAGCCGCTATCTTAGCTTAGCACAAGGACTGAAAACAGAGCTAAACAGCTAGCCTGGTGGTGTCTAAATGTAAATATATCTGCCTCCAAGCTATATGACCCACTGAAGTATACAAATTGCATTAGTGGTTTTATGAAACAATGACTACTGATGTTACTCTGTTGTCTTAGCATTAAATATGAAGCCGCTGGCGCTAAGTGTAGCAGCGAGCAGCTGCCTCTGTGAGATGTCTGTGAATATTTATGCTTTTCTTTAATCGCTGAAAGAAATGCAGATGCCATTTTCCTCTCAGCCGCCACCTTAAGTTTCTTTACTGCTAGAGGAAAAAACAAGTTTTCCAGATAAAGATAAAGAGTTTAAACCATCCGTCACATATGTGCATGTCTTTGTTTTCTTGAAGATGATAACATCAGCATCTTGTGAAGTGATTCATCCAGCCATAACTAATAAAGGAAAACGTCTTCCCTCCTCCAGCGCTGGCTATGACGCCGTCCTGGACAGGAACGTGGCCATCAAGAAGCTGAGCAGACCCTTCCAGAACCAGACCCATGCCAAGAGGGCGTACCGGGAGCTGGTGCTCATGAAGTGTGTCAATCACAAAAATGTGAGTGATTCATCTGAGGGGGGGAGCAGGAATAATGGAAATGTCATTGTGAGACAGGAGCGCTGTTTCATCCCCAAGCCCGTGTCTATTTTTGATTTTCAATAAATCTCTTTTGCGACGTCGTGACTGAAGTCGATGCCTCCAGAAAACGTACCGAAGAGGCAGCAGAGCGACACAGAGAGCACTTCCAGGCCCGGATGTAACGTCACATGTGTGCCACATGTTTGACCTCTTTTCGTCCCTCTTCTTCCTCTTCTTCCTCTCCTTCTCGTTCATCCTGCTCTCTTGTTCCCTGCGGCCTCGTGCGCAGCAGCCATCTTCACCAGAACATTGACGTTTCCTGTATTTTTACTGTCGCTCTGGTGTGTTGATCCTCTCCTCCTGCTCTGCTCTCTTCCAGATTATCAGTTTATTAAACGTCTTCACACAACAGAAATCATTAGAGGACTTCCAGGATGTGTGAGTATTGTGTGTCTTTGCATGATTACATTTCTGTGAAAAATATTGAATTAGCTCATGTTAGCTCACAAAACAGGGCTACTAGTTTTCATTTGAATGATATTAAATGACTGATTTAACGATGTGTTGTGTGCGTGTGACTCCTTCACACCTGCAAACCTGTCGGCAGGTTTCCTGTTCGCTAACTCAGTGAAGCTGTCTGAGCATTTTCTACAATGAAAATATCTTGAGTCACACCAACAACAAACAAAGTTACACGATGTCTCATTGTAGCACAGCATGAGCGCTGGGTGATTATTGCGCTACCTGCTGGCATAAAAGAGTATTTCACTACTAGCCCAGCCTCTTTAGTCCAGGCTCAGACGATCAACAATGACACCATATTTGCAGCAACTAAATAATATTGTTTTGGACCGATTCAGTGAAACCTGCCTCTCTCACGGCACCGTGGTGGAAAATCACTCGCTCGCTCGATGGTGAATGAGTAAAAGCGTGTGAGCGTTCATGAGTACGTCTCCAAACTCTCAGGTACCTCGTGATGGAGCTGATGGATGCCAACCTGTGCCAGGTGATCCAGATGGAGCTGGACCACGAGAGGATGTCCTACCTGCTCTACCAGATGCTGTGTGGCATCAAACATCTGCACTCGGCCGGCATCATCCACCGGGTAGGAAAGCAACAACCGCAGCGTGTCGTGAGCAGCTGCTGGACATACGTTGGGTCGTGTGCTATGGAGTGACAGTAATGTGTAGATAGAAATAAAGAAGTATAAAGCCGAGTGCTACCAAACCATCGCATCCTGTTCGACTATTCAAAACTAGTATTCAGGCAGTCGTGATTAAAGTGTAATGAACGCAAGCAGGTCCTTTTGTTTTCACCCAGAAGCAACGTTCATGCTACGTGGCTAACAGATAAGATGCCAGAAATCATTGAGAAAAGAGGTTTGTGAGCAAAATATAAGATACGATAATCCTTTAAGTGGGGAAATTACAGGATTACAGCAGCACTGCTCACAAGTAAATAAGATTAAAGAAATCCAGTAATGTAAATAGACAATAGAACGGTAACACAATTAAACATTATCCGTAAAAAGAATATTAAATATACAGACGGAATAACAAAATAAAAGATGAACAGTTTTTTCAGGCCAGTCTCTCTGCATCTCCAGGACCTCAAACCAAGCAACATCGTGGTGAAGTCCGACTGCACCCTGAAGATCCTGGACTTCGGCCTGGCCAGGACCGCAGGCACCAGCTTCATGATGACGCCCTACGTGGTGACGCGGTACTACAGAGCGCCAGAGGTCATCCTGGGCATGGGCTACAAAGAGAACGGTGAGGACGCAGCGCGTTGAGCTCGGCACCGAGCCAATGCAGACTGACTGAAGTACGACAGCGCTGCAGTGACTCTGCTGTTCTCTCCCAGGAAGTCTCATGTTCACTCATTTAAAACTGTCTCCCTGTCGTCTACAACTTGTGATGTCGTGGTGTTACAAAGTCATTTTAAGTGGTGAATTACCTGACAGCAGCAGCATTAGCATTAGCATTAACGATGAGCAAAAGCATCTCTTAATGATCCCAATTGGAACAACAGCTGTGAAACTAACAGACACATCCGGCGTCTCTGCGAATGAGCTGCAGTGAAGTGAGGAGTCGGCGGCATGAGTCACCGGCGAGGAGCCTCCAGAACGTCAGACGTGTGATTGGACGCCAGCCTTAAGCTCTGACTCATGAGCCGCGTTCCTCCCACGGAGGAGCCGAGTCTCTCGGGGCGTTTGAGTTTCCTGCCGCTCGTTGTTCCTCTGCTGCTCTTCTGCTGGCTGTCGTTGGCGTGTGTCCTCTCTAATGAATCCTCCGCTAATGAGCGTTTCTTCTCCCAGAAAGCTGCATGTGTCTCACACTAACCGTTGCCTTTCCTCTCTTCTTTCTGCTCCCCGCTTTCTTTCCCGTCACCTCTGTGCACGCAGTGGATTTATGGTCGGTGGGGTGCATTATGGGAGAAATGGTGCGCCACAAAATCCTCTTCCCCGGGCGGGACTGTATCCTTGTTATCGGACGGTGACGCTTTGCGTCTGTTCACTGGCTCTGTGTCTGCTGTTACATCATGCAGAGTTCATTTAAAAGAAATCAATCGTTCTTTTTGTTTTGAACACGAGCGGCCATGTTGGGTTTCACGTGTCGGCCTCAAGATGGATTTCTGCCTCTGGAAACACTCTGAGAGTCAAGTGCTCAGAGTGTTTAATGTAATAGTTAATGTAATAGTAGCTCCATTATTCCTGTAAAGAATGTAAATGTTTCCTTCATACAGGAATACTTTGGTGGAGTTACATTCAGCTTTAGTTTCTTAGTTGTTCATTTCTCAGCTACATGTTGGGTTCCTGGCCTGATGTTCTCTGTGTGTCACTGAGGTGAACTAAACCACGCTCACATCTGTCTGCATAACAAATGTCCTCTTTCAACACTGTTTTAATCCACCTGCAGTAACACCATGACACTCACCAGTGTGCGCTGCTGTTCTCAAGCGAGTGTGTGTGAATGTAGAGCAGCGGTCCTCAAACACTTTGAGGAAGCAAAATGTTCTGCCCGGCGCCCATGAGCATCGAAGGTGACGCATCTCGTGCCATCTGGGTTCCCACACGCGTGAGTTATGAAGCATTCAGTGAATGAATAATGAAGAATTCATGTGTTCATCACATCTCACTCCTGTGTAGCAGCGTCATTGAACTCACAAAGCTGAAGCGTGAAAGGCCTAAAGCGTTGCCAGCTGCCACGACGGGAAGTAAATATAAGTATGAAGATGATGCAAAGCTGGAATCTTTTTTATTTTCCCATTCATGGGATCTGTTGACAGAACACCAGTTCTTTAAAGTTCTGAATGGACCGTGAGTTGTTGGGATGAGCCGTGTGTCTGCAGCTGCTTTGCCTCATGCTGCGGTCTCTCCATCCCTGAACACAGTGCTTGAAAGATTAACGCTCTGGAGAGGAGAAACCAAAGCTCTGCACTCCCTCCTTTCTCATCATGCTCACCTCTGTTAATCTTCTGCTCATAGATCAGTTTCTTGACCGCTACTCTTCTCAATGTAATCACAGACCTGAAGTACTGAGCCGGCTGTTTTTGCTTTTTTATTTTATTTTGTGGCGAGTCTCAGCGAAATGAAAGAACGAGGCTCTCCTGCTGCAGCTTTGTGGTGTGTGTTCAGAGTGGAATAGAGTTAGTGAGGAACGAGACGGCTTCAAATCAAATGTCAGACATTTGATGTGAGCGCTCAGCAGGTAGAAGAGAAAAGACAGAACGATGGCGCTGACTGTTTTCCTCCACTCGACCCGCTGAGGGGATTCAACCAGAGGAGGAATGGAAGAATAAAACGTGTGAACGGGTCATAAAGGAAGTGAGTCATGTGACATATTGGGACCCGATCCTTCCCCTTAGCATTTAATAAATGAGGGATACAAGATGAGAACTTGCATTTGTATGTGTAAGTCATTTAGGAGCTAGAAGAGTGGATTATAATGTGAGTGTGTGTGTGTGTGTGTGTGTGTGTTTGACCCCAGTGGACATGTGGTCAGTCGGCTGCATCTTTGGAGAGGTGATCAGAGGAACAGTGCTGTTTCCTGGGACGGACCGTATCCTTCTGACCTCTCGACCTCTCGACCTCCTGGAGGCCTGTATCCCAGAAACACCGCGCCGCTGCTTCCAGAGGCCGAGTGGCGTTCAGGTGCATCACGGTGATTCAACACCCGAATAACTCCAACGCCGCTGACACAACTTGCTAAAGAGCCGTGGAAAAGAACCTCAGATGAGAACAGAACCTGCATCTGTGAGGAGGACGGAGACAGAAACAGAGACAAGGAGGAAGTGGACGCGTTCCAGCAAAGTAACGGAGATCTCTGGCAGCGCCACGGCCTCCTCTGTGAGAACACAAGGAGGGGGAGGAGGAGGAGGAGGAAGAGGATGAAGAGGGGGAGGGTGAGGGGAGGGAGAGGAGAGGGAGAGGAGGAGGAGGGGTGTTTGCAGTGTGTGGATGAAGGAGAGAGGAAGCGTTCGTTGCTAACAAAAGAGGGGGAAGCACAAGCGGACACACACACAACCTGCACCACACAAACACACAACCACACAAACACAACCACAAACACACAACCACACTAACACAACCACACAACCACACTAACACAACATCATTGTGAACCTGCGTGCGTTCTCACCAGGAGGTTTGTTGGTCTGTTCTCCACACAGGAAGTGCTTCATCTATCTTCAGCAGACGCTAAATGAACGTGTTGCGTGGAACCAGAGATCACTGGACATCTGTTCGGTTCCCATGTTTTGCGTTGTTGTTTGTGTCTTCGCTGCCGCTGACGTGCGTCACAGAGCTCGTTCTTTATGTATTCATAGAAATGTGACTTCTTTCTTTTTGGTCCACGCCTCCATTACCTGAATCCAAGCGTTTCTGAATGAATGAAAAGCCGGCGTGTTTGCGTGTTTACGACCCGGTGATGCCTGCGTGGCCCTGAGGCGTCGGGGAGCGTCTGTTTCCTTAACCCCGACCCTGCAGACATCGACCAGTGGAACAAGGTGATCGAGCAGCTGGGCACGCCGCTGCCCGAGTTCATGAAGAAGCTCCAGCCCACGGTGAGGAACTACGTCGAGAACCGGCCAAAGTACGCCGGCCTCACCTTCCCCAAGCTCTTCCCCGACTGCCTCTTCCCCGCCGACTCCGAGCACAACAAACTCAAAGGTGAGAACTTGATTATTAGATGAAAGTGACTTCACGTGGTTTGACTCACGTGGAGCTCTGCAGCGTCTCACAACATGGATGAAAGCTTTGTTATTTACAGAAGTAGGACATTTGTAACATGTTCATAAGAATAACTATTGTGATAACTCATCTTCTTCACTTCTGTTCATCAGGTCAACATGTTGAAATATATCAAATATACCAAATACCTGCAAAAGGAATTCTTCTCATCAGCTGTATGAGTGCAATATATATATATATTTTGGGAATTAAACTTTTTACATAAAAGAAACTCATTTCCCATGATGCCTTTGGGCCTCCACATTAAACAAATCCACTCTGTGGATTCAATCTATTCTCATGCAGAGGATTAACCAAGACGTCATTACTCCTTCGGTCTCAGTTGAGAAGAGACTCTTCTCCTCTCTGCTGCTCCACTTTCCTCCCTCAGCAGAAAGTAGAATTCCTTCCACTGAGATATTGAAAAATATGCTTTTTGTCCTCTGTTGCTGCTTCAACATCAAAGCTCCTGTCTGAGAGAGAGAGAGAGAGAGAGAGAGAGAGAGAGAGAGAGAGAGAGAGAGAGAGAGAGAGAGAGAGAGAGAGAGAGAGAGAGAGAGAGAGAGAGAGAGACACAGAGAGACAGAGAGAGACATAGCGCTGCTGCTCTGTATGTTGTGTAGCAGAGAGACATCCTTTGGTTCCTCTGAGCTGTGAGGAGGAGGAGACGGTCCTCAGGACAGAAAGAGGAGGAGACGTATGGAAGAAGTAAAGATGGAGGCAGAGCCAGAGAGTCGCGTTGCTAACGCACCTTGTTTGTTTTCCACCTGCTCGGTGAGGAGGAGTCCTAGCAGCAGCATTAGCAGCAACATTAGCAGCATTAGCATTAGCAGCAGCAGCAGCATTAGCAGCAGCAGCATGAACAGTAGCAGCAGCAGCAAAAGGCTCGAGTGGCGTTCAAGAAAGCGCTGCGTCCTGCGTACTGACGCCCTCATGAAACCACATGGAGAGACGCAGGGGGATCAGGGTATTTCTTGGATTATCTCCCTGTCACAAGCATCAGAGCATTTTGCATTCCTTAGAAATAAAGCATATGTATATGCGACACACACATCTTGAGTTTCAGTGATTCCCATCACACGCTCTCTGAGCTTTGCACTAAATACTCTGTCCCAAAGCTCTGGCTGTGGGTAACGTCTGGGTTTATTCGCTAACCCCCATGAGATTGAGGATTTGTGAGATTCTGCTTTTCTTTGACAAGCTGCAGTTGTTTATTATTCTCTTTAATCCCTGACATTTCTCTCTCTCTTCTCTCTCTCTTCCTCCCTTTCTGCCACTTTCCTTTTGGCATATTGTTATTAGCATCGAGGAATAGTGTCTTGCCTCGGTATTAAAACCCCATGTTGTTGTTTCTTCTTCCACAGCGAGCCAGGCCCGAGACCTGCTGTCCAAGATGCTGATCATCGACCCCTCTAAGCGGATATCGGTGGACGACGCCCTGCAGCACCCCTACATCAACGTGTGGTACGACCCGGCTGAGGTGGAGGCGGTAAGCGGCCTTTGGAGGGAATATTGATTCCCATCCTCTCCTCTGATTGGTCAGCGGCCGATTTGTGTTGGCGAAGAAAAAAAAGATGATTATGACTCATTTTGTTTGTGTTATTATTTTTTAATCAAAAGCAATTACAACAAGTTACGACTCTTGTTGAGCTTCAAGTCGCAGTGTTCACTGCTTTACAGCTGCTTTACAGCAGTGAACACATGCTTTACAGCAGTGAACACATACTTTACAGCAGTGAACACATACTTTACAGCTGCTTTACAGCAGTGAACACATACTTTACAGCAGTGAACACTGCTTTACAGCTGCTTTACAGCAGTGAACAGCAGCTGTAGTTCATGAGGATCTTTTTAGAGCAGCGTGCACGTGTAGAAGTTGTTTAGCTGTGGATGTTTTTAAGTGATGATGATGTTGAGAGAGTTGTGTTGCTTGTACGATGCTGCTGACACGTCTTCTGCTTTGTTCTCTTCCTCCAACGTCGTCTCATGCGGATGAAGGCCAGAGATCTCATCCAAATATCCATGGTAAGTAACAACCGCCCGACATCTGAGGAGACAATCAAATGGGACTTTTTGTTCATCAAGACGGAAGAGAGAATATTAAAGAAGACATATTTGGTCCAACTCCATTATTCATGATGTTAGTTTAGAGAATAGATTACAAACTGCATTTTACTTTAATAGCTCTTTACGGGGGAAAGCTCTTGCTTTAGCTGACATGTGACCGTGTCAGAGAGGTTCATGGGTGGCTAATAAACACACAACCCTCTGGGGGAGGACATCGGCACTTTATCTGGACAACCAGATGTCCTCTCATCGCCCGGTAGTCAGGAGCTCAATGCAGATTCCTCTGTAGTATTTTGATAAATGCAACAAGCAATGATTTGGTCTTTATGTAGATCAGCATTTCATGTGATGACGGCGATACAAAGCACAGCTGTTTATTTCCTTCACCGTCACCATGTGACTGCTTCAAACCCGACATGTCAGTACATTTTGGTTTGTTACGTTATTGGTACCTGAAGGTAGACGCCAGTAAAAACAGAAGTAAAACCATTAACGCAGACAACAGACACACAAGATGAAAGTAGAGCTCCAGATCAGTGCTGTCATCATGATGATAATAATGTGTTCAGCCGTGTGATGGCTGCAGGAACAAAGCAGGAAGTCTTTCTTGGTCAAAAACAATTTTCATTCCCATCTTTGAATTTATTTGCCGAAATTCCTCTTTGCTCAATGTGATGCTTCATTATGTAAACTTGTGTTTGCATGGATATTCCACCTGGAGATGACAGCCATATCATTATTAGTCAAACTGTACTGAGAAGTTTGCTCGTTCCCGTTTAGCCTCCACCTCAGATCTACGACAAGCAGCTGGATGAAAGAGAACACTCCATTGATGAATGGAAAGGTGAGACTGACTCGTTTAATCCATCAACAGATGCTGTTTTTAAAACCCTTCACACATTTTCATAACTTCCTCTCCTCTCCTTTGCTCCACCACAGAACTAATTTACAAAGAGGTGATGAACTTTGAGGAGAGAACGAAGAATGGCGTGGTGAAGGGACAGCCTTCACCTTCAGGTACTCTCAGTGCATAACCCTAATCGCTCTGTAAGTGAATTTAATATAACCTCACTGGAGTCACTCGTAAATAGAGAAACCCATCCTGTTGTCGCCATGTGTCTCCGTCGTCTGCATCTCCCGTTTCAAAGTTAAACGTCGTTCAGTGTTTGTGTGTATTTGTTAAACAGCTAATCAGTAAATGCAAAGATTTCCTCTCGATGTATTTGAATGCAGATGCTGTGTGCACCTTAATGAGTGTGTGTGTACATGTGTGAAATGCCTTGATTTAAGATTTGGGTCCTGTGGGGTTCCATCACAGGACAGTTCAGTCCTCAGCTGACATGTCATGCTGTTGTCTCTGGAGCTCAATGCCTGCTGTTCTCCTCGTTTGCCACATGGGGGCGCTGTGGAGTCATGCTAGCACATGGACCAGGACGCCCAGACAAAAGCTTTTTGTTGGGTTAAAACTGCAGGAATTCTCTATTAAAAACTGAAACACCTGCTCCATTTGGAGGTTCTGAAAGCAAACTGATGCAAACTCCTGCAGAGACGCGAGCATCTGCTGAGCAGGAGAGGCAACGACACCACGACGCCAAACTGTGGCATCAACGTCTGTAGTGAGCTGTCATCAGGCTGCGTGCGCTTATATGATCCATCATAGTATGAACACGTTCACTATCCTGGACTACAAAGATGAAACAAGCCATCCGATGAGATTGAGAACGCTTAGTGATAATCTCCCATCACAGGCTTGAGCGAGTGTTAACCTTCACTAATCTTATGCTCAAATCATCTTAATGATTAAGATTGTAAGTCATGCTGCACCCACATGGTGACCTTTACCAGCTGGTTCTGGTGTGTTTCATGTGAACCTCCTAGTGCAGTGGCAGCTGGAGTTAATGGCCGCCATTAGTCCTGCTTTGTTCTGTTTTATTTTGGGTCGGCTCAAGTGCCCACCGGCCTCCATTAAGCAATTACCTCCCACAGGGAACCGACACACACAGCAGATTCACACACTGCACAATGTCCTGTGTGGAAAGAGAGCGTCTGTTTTAACAACCGGCTTCACACCGTGTGTTCTCATCCTGTGCAAGCTTTATTTATTTAGCATTCTTGCATATTTTAAGAGTTCTTTAATGAAGTCGCAAAACCTTTTCATCAATCTGAGGACATGAGGTTGTATTTAAATGGAGACCCGGCCACAGCAGACTCCTTCAGTGATGCCTTAACCATCTGTACAGCATCAAAATAAAAGCATGACTCATGCCAGTATTAGATCAAATCCTCACAATGGTTGATGCTAACTCAAGTAGCCGCTTGCTAGCACGTAAAACAAGCGCTCCCCTTGTGGATTGTTGAAGCGCTGCAGCCTGTTTGACGACGTTTCCTGTGAAATCCATTGGACCCAAACCCTACTTCCCTGTTTCATGACGCTCTGTGACTGTGACGTGTCCCACAGGTGTCCTCCATGTTGTGCACCTTTCAGCCTCATTGACTCAGCTTCACTCACAACTCATCTCTGGTCGTAGTATTTTTCTGCCGCCGTCTTTGCCGGGACTCTTTTACGTTGTAACCCCTTTGCTGCCGTTGATTCCCTTAGCACAGGTGCAGCCGTGAACAGCAGCGAGAGCCTCCCTCCCTCCTCCTCCATCAACGACATCTCCTCCATGTCCACCGACCAGACCCTGGCCTCAGACACCGACAGCAGCCTGGAGACCTCTGCAGGACCCCTGGGGTGTTGCAGGTGACTAGCCGCCTGCCTGCGCAACCCCATGTTCTTCCGAAGGTGAAGAACCCCACCCAAATGACCGACTGAAAACACACACACACAAACACAAAAAAAGAGTAAAGATCAAAATGAATATATCAAGAACAAAAACAACGAGTCATGGAAACACAGAATGGGAGGTGATGACATCTAAAGCCTGTGCATCTGTCATTCAAAAACAGCAGTGGTATTTAAACTGAAGTAAATGAGATATATGTTAATGATCCTCTAGTTGCTTTGCTTATATTACCCCACATATCTTGTATCTGGCATCCAAACAAAGCGACCAAGTGCTTGGACTATAACGCGCATACTGGCTGGCTGCTGGTCTTTCTTACGAAACATTTATGCTCCAATCATCGTGGCGAGGTGGGCGGCCATTTTGCTCATCCCTATACTGTACAATACGCCCCCCCTCCCCCTTTCAGACCCCCATGTATTGACACTGCTGTGTTTTAACCTCTGGGCTCTGTCTTCGCCCTCATACACGAACCCCGATGTAAGGTTGCCTGATTGGTGTGTTTTTATGTGGTTATTCTGCAGGGATGTGTAGTCGCTCTCACCCGGAGCGGCGCTTCCTGCGCTACTTGTAAATAACGGGATTCTGTACAGCTGAACACAGAGCGGGACTGACGGCCAGTACACTGGAAGACTTCTTTTTCTGACTAGCGCACCTTCCCACTCACCGCTTTCCACCTCAGTTGCCCCCCCGCCGCCTATTGCTGTAGTCCTGCATGATTAGAGCTAACTCGATGCTAATCTCACTGTATGCTAAAATGAGTCTGTGTGCAGACTTTTGTTTATATAGGATGTAAACTAACTCAACTCCAGACACGAGGGGGGGTCTGGTCACAGGATAGGACGAGTGACTGTATGGGTGTGTGTGTGTGGGAGTGTGTATGTGTGGGAGTGTGTGTGTGTGTGTGTTAACCAGAGGCAAGCCATCGAGACATTAGTAAATGTCAGGGCTGAGTTTGGGACTTAAAGGGTCAGTACACTCTGAAATAAATTATTTTGATTGTGCTCAGACTTCGTGAAATTCGCCTTAAGAGGTTTGAAGAAGTCTGATTTGTGCGTAACGTCCCTTTTATTTCTCCTGGCAGTGTGTGATCGGTCCCTCCAGCGCCCACTGCATGTCATTGTGTCCCATTAACCCCTCACGGGCACAGGTGGTTTGGTCTGTTTCGCTGTGGCGTCTTATTTATTTGATCGTCTGCAACACGGAGGCGTTTAGGAACGACACAGCGGGAAGTTTGAAGGCGGGTCGATGAGCGTTAACCTCGTAGCAACGAATCATTTTGTTCTCAAGGAAGCTCATAAACATCCGTCCACGACACGCTGCACAAACACAAAACAGTTTCTGTGTCAATAACACTGGATCGAGGCCACCCAACACTTATGTTGACTGCATCTTTTCTCAGCTAAAGATTTATTTATTGAACTATTTATTTTCATAGATGGAACATTTGGCAAGTGCCTTTTGGAACGAAGCATCGCAAGTGCAGAAATTAAATTATTTGGCGTATTTTTTTCCTATGCTTCTTCTTTTTCTGCCTTAAGACTATCCGAATCCCCCGAGCCACTAGTGTGTGTGGAAACATACAAACACACACACCGTGTGGCCAGATGTTTGGCGCTCTAACTTTCGGTTAAAAACCAGCGGCGGTGACTTTTTGTGGTGGGAAATCCAATCGCTCTCTTCAGATTGTAAGGCTAAAGACATACCTATGCTAGTTTCTACACAGCATGAAAGGGTGTCGGCCATTTTGCGTATTGATTTAATCTAATCCCCCATAAAATAATGTCATTAGATTTGGGACGAGAGCACACAGACACTCCCCGTCCTGTCGGTCACATCCAACCGTTGATATTTCACCCTGAGACGAGACCATCTGCTGTCCACCCCATCCAACACATCCCACATGTCCACTGCGCACAACAACCGTTCCAGCTACAGTTGTGTGTCTGTAATAGATTGCATTTGGGTGTTTCTACAGATATTAAAGCGTCTCTTTTCTTTTCACGCTTTAGATGCAACGCACTCATTCTAGAAGTAGGTGATCCACAGTATAAGTTGTTTCCTCGTGCGTGTGTTATGTTAAATAGTTCACATTATCTTGGTCTCCACTGCCATGTTCCATGTTCTCACGCAGGCTTGTGTGGGTTTTATGGTCAAAGAACCATCAACAGATGCTGGGTTATGAAATAACATTTTTAACAATTCTTCAGTCGGATGTAAAACTCTCCAGAAACTGTGAGCCGTGTTTGATTTTTGGAGGCGTTTCTCCGCTTTATGCATATTTTTGGATCGTAGATTAGCTTTCCCGTCCCCACTTGACAATCAGGTAACTGACAACATACAAAGATTTCACATTGTCCATGAAACAACATCTGTGTTTGTTTCCAGCATCTCAAAACACTATTCACCTTACTTTCTCTTTCCCGCGTATGGAAACTGCATGACTCAAACGCTCGCTATTTAAGAATATGATCCAACGCCAGCCCTCATCCTGCGAGGTGTGATAGCAGCACTGTTTGGTTGTCATTTGGTTCAGATGCTACAGCACACTGTGCTTTGCTTTCTGCATGGAGTCTACCTGAAGCACCCCGTCGCTGTCTGATGCGACGTCTCAGAATGAAATACACACCTTCTACTAGCTTCTACTAGCTTCTACTAGCTTCTACTAGCTACCTTGTTAACACTCTTCCTGCCTGTGGCTCGTGTGCAGTGAACCTCACACTGACCTACAGTAGCTTAGCAGAGCTAAAGGGTAACTGAGGGTGGCGTCTTCAGAATAAGCTACGGCTAGCTTGTGCGGCTAGCGCGTGCGACTAGCTCGTGCGACTAGCTCGTGCGACTAGCTCGTGCGGATAGCTCGTGGGGCAAGCTCGTGGGGCTAGCTCGTGGGACTAGCTCGTGGGGCTAGCTCGTGGGGCTAGCTCGTGCGGCTAGCTCTGTTCAGGGTCTGGGCAATCGTTCAAAATACAGGGTGCAACTTTGCAAATTTCTTTGTGTTTTTAAACTGGTTCAGATGAATCTCTCACAAAAGGGGGTCAAAGTGTTTTGAGTCGACTCCCAACACCACAGATGTTTCTACAGGGCATTCATATCCATCCCAACTCCATTCTTCTTTTTGAGGAATTCTTTCCTTTTTATTTCTCTCTGAATGTGATCTTTTTTTATATCAGACATCCCTCCAGACAATTCTGTTGTAATCAGAAGGTGCTTTTGATCCCGTCCTGACGCGCCTGAAGCAGAGATGAGTGTAACGGCCGGCGCGTCAGCACTGAATGTAGAAATGAATTGTTTCTCTCGCGGCGCCGCTGCTCTGCTTCGTCACCAGCGTGTGTGTCCGTGTGATTTCAAAGTCACCAGCGTTCAGCACACAAGCGTGTTGTCGGGTTGGGTTGGAAGATGTGACCTGGACGGTTCACGTTCTCACATGTTTCTCTCCAGACGAGATGTTGTGCGCTCGCGCATAAGAATGTGGATGGCGAGCCGGTACGCGTGTTTGGAAGCAGCTCGTGTGCGTGTTCACGTTCGGTCACGTGAACCTTAGAAGTTAGAAACATGTCGACGACTGATCCTGTTACGTTGCATCTCGAGCGAGTCAAAGCGATCTCTTGTCGATTGAGGATTCAAACTCGCGTCCGTCAGCCGTTTGTTTGTAATCTGAAAATGGCCGACGTGTCATTCAGCGTAATATTATCGCCAATTTCACAGGTTGGGATGCATTTTGTACTCCGCTGTGCCGACGTAACATCTTTGGACTTGTGACCCCCAGTTTATTAATTTTTCACCTCTTTCTTTAAGTCATATTGTATATAACAACAATCCAACAATGCAATAACAACTTTATTGCACTCAGACAGGGAGGCAAGCTACTGCAGCGGGTCGGCCATGCTGGGACGCTCCCAGTCTCCAGTAATGAAACCCGGTATAGCTCATCTGAATCAGGTGATGTTCTTCTTCAATTCTTTTACAAGGACCTTCTCGTTTCTTTGACTCCGTGCTGTTTTAATGAATCATTCTTTTGACATTGTCAGGTTGAAAAAACAAAATGAAGAAAAAAAATAATAATATCTGTTTCACGCTGATCTCAAAGCTTCAGGCTTCTTTCAAATGAAGTCAAAACAAATGCAAGAGAAAAAGAAAAAGACAAAAAAATACTGAAAGCTGTTACTGTAAACACAACATTTTAAAGGAACTGTGTATGTAAAAATAGTATATGTATGTGATTGAAAATAAACAAAATCTTTGATCTTGGGCGACAGTGTACACGTTTATTATTTCCTGGAGTCATTTATTTGTGTCATTTATATGTTTATGGGTGAAAACAAGCATGAAAGCAAGTGCACTGCCTTTCTGAAGGAGTTTAATATAAAATATAAAGATGAATAGCTTTGTTTACTATCACATATTTCCATAAACCTTTCATACCTTCTCTGCTTGTGTTTGGTAGTTATGGTGAATATTGGCAGACTTTTCCACCAGTTGAAACACATCCTATCAGCCATCTTGTTTCATTTTTATGATGCTGTTTCATTTAATTTAAATATTTGCGACCACATTAAAATAATTATATGTTTCTATATGTCATGCCAAATACCTCATTATCATACAGCACTCAATTGGAGTAATAATAATAATAATAATAGTAATAATAAGAATACGAGCACAATCATTTCATGGTTCCGGCTTCAACTGCACATTTTGCATCATAAATATTATTTATTTAATGTTGATAATGAAAATAGTAATTAGTTCTAGTTCTGAAATCTACTCATGAATAAATACAAGTTATGAGAGACTCTAAAAGTAAATAACAGACTCAAATAAAAAGTGTTTTTATTATTCATAATTAGTTCTTTTGTGTATCAAGCATCATGTCATGAACATTTCCCCCTGGCTCCGCCCCCTCCGGCCCCGTGACCACAATCCTTTGTGGTGAACAGAACTCGGTGCCGCTGTCGGCTCGGCTGGAGCCCGTTATTTCCCGGTGGAGGAGCAAAGTGAGACGAGCCGGCTCCTCCTTCCCTCCCTCATGTGTCACATGCCACATGCCACATGCCACATGTCACATGTCACATGTCACATGTCACATGCCACATGCCACATGTCACATGCCACATGCCACATGTCACATGCCACATATCACATGTCACATGCCACATGTCACATGCCACATGTCCTGCACCGGGCAGCAGCAGGTGGACATGGGACCTGGTCTGCAGAGGAGCCGGCAGCAGCTTCTTTTGGGAGTTTTGTACCTGTCAGCGAATCCACAGCGCGTGTGTGTGTGTGTGTGTGTATGTGTGTGTGTGTGTGTGTGTGTGTGTGTGTGTGTGCATTTGGCTTGAAGCTACATAAACACGTATAAAGACGTCAACGATATGCAGTCACGTTACAGACGTTCACGTCTTGTACACCGGCCTCGAGCGCCATCTTGCTCACTGAACTTAAATCTGGTTTGCTCAGAGGAAGACGGCAGCTACGCGTCTCCTCAGAGGGAACAATTTGTCGACTGAAATTCAAAATGCACTCATTTTTATTTGATCTGGGATTTGTGCCAATGACCCATCGTGCAAGTCTTCAAATGCATCGTTTGCTCATCGCAACACATTCCTCAATCCCAACACGTGCTATACCATCTGCAGATTATCTATAAAATATTTACATTACAGGCTCTTGTTTTGGTCATGGGGTGAAGCACGGGCACACGTGCAGGGCGTGTCACACGGTACGGGGCGTGGCACACGGTACGGGGCGTGTCACACGGTGCAGGATGTGTCACATGGTAAAACATCGACCGACAGAACATTCAGTACCACCTCGCTGAGACTTAACAAACACGTAAGTGCAAGGATAAATCTTAATATAAAACATTGATAACTTTGCTTAAATACCAGATAAACATGTGAGGATCACTTCTCCTTTCTTTTTACACACGTATGACAGTATTTTCTATCCGCATCGTTTCCTTCTATATGTACATGAGCAGATACAGAGTCACATAGACAAGAAGATGTTTTTGGTTAGATTTTTAAAAGTGAATTATGACCTTTAACCTTTCTGAACATTACTCAATAGTCCTGTGTATCATAGACCATGGTGCACTGGGGTGTGTCTGCTGTTTAAATAACGCTGTATTTACAGATGTCAGTCCGGCATCACTCCAGGTGATGTCTACATTTATAAAGGCGGCTTCCATTGCAGCCACGCCTCCTGTTTCTTAAATTAAAACATGCCGTTAACCTTTAGCAATGCAACTTCCCGACTCCTCCCCTCAACACCCAAATCCTGTTTGGAGGCCTCGCATTGTCCTCGTCATAACCCGTCTCCCCGCCTGCCTTCACTGTATCCAGATGTTTCGGTCGGGTCGGCGGGGGTCGGCGGCCGGGCTGTTGCCGGTCGCGGTGAGGTCACTGAACGTGGAGAAAAACTGCTCCATCTCCTTCTGCAGCGTCTGGTTGCGCCGCTCGGCGTCGTCCTTGGCGCGCTCAGCGTTGCGCAGCTTGATCTCCGCCATGGTGTACTTCTTCCTCTCCTGGTCCAGCTCCTCGTGGAGGCCCACCATCTCCGTCTCCAGCTCCAGGTTACGCTGCTCCAAGCTGAGGAGGAGGAGGAGGAAGAAGAGGTAGAGGAGGAGGAAGAGGAGGAGGGGGAGGAGGAGGAAGAAGAGGTAGAGGAGGAGGAAGAGGAGGGGGAGGAGGTAGAGTGCATGGTTAGGGTTTAAGGTAGTTTTTTTTTTCTTTTTAAGAAACCTTTATTAATCCCACAGTGGGGGATTATTCTCTGCATGTCATCATCCTCAGTAATGAAGGAGCTTTGTGCTGCGGTGAAGCTCTGAGCCTTCAGTGCCTTGCTCAAGGACACTTCAACATGAAACTATGGGGAGAAAACAGGGACCCAACCGGCTTCCTTGCTCATCTTTTTTGCCGAATATGAGTTATTTTTTGCACATGTATAACTTTATGTGCATTGTTTTAACAAAGTGATTGCACATGTTATTAGTTTTTGTCAGATGGAGCAATCTGGTTCACTTGAGATTTACATTTTCTTTAATCTCTTAATTAAAACAGCATGATGGAGGAGTCTCAACAAGCTGGACCATCTTGTTTCCATGTTGTTGGGGCGGTGGAACATTTTGCTTCCTCAAAGTGGAGACAGAAAACGTTTGAGAGCCTCAGGTTTAAGGTTGACGGCGTTCACACGACGGTGCCGAGCCGGAGCAGTCTCACCACAAAGCCCTCACCTCTTTATCCTGGCCTCGTACTCCGTCTTCTGCTTGTGCATCTCCTGCTTCAGGCCGGCCACCAAGCTGTGCAGCGCGCTGTGGCCGCCGGCTCCGTTACCGACGGAGAAGCTGTCGCTGTTGCTGCTGCTGCTGGTCCCCTGACTGCTCCTCGCCGCTCCGCCGCCGCTTCCTTCTCTGTTGCTGTTGCTGCCGTCGCCTCCTCCGTTGGACTGGGGCCCCTCGTCCAGGTCCTCGTAGTGAGCGCCGTAGAAGTCCTGCTCGGGGCAGGTGGTCGTGGAGGAGCGACAGGAGGTGGAGTTGTCGGGAAGAGAGATTTCGCAGGAGGAGGTGGACCAGGTGGCGCTGTCCACGCTCTGCTTGTCCTCGTGGCTGCTGTTCAGACACGCGTTGGCGACCTGGTTCTGCTGCTGCAGGTTGTGCTGGTTCAACTGGACGTTGTCGTACGTGGACAGGCGGTTCTGGTTGGTCGTCTGCTCGCAGTCGCGCGCCCGGCCGCTCTCGCGCAACGTCACGCAGCCGTTCGGTACCCAGAGGCCGTTGCGGCCGTTCACGCCGCCGCCGCCGCCCGCGTCCGTGCTGCCGCAGACGCCCATGCGCAGGACCCCGGTCCCGCTCCCGCCGGAGCCGCTTCCGCCCGTCACGCCGCCGGTGCCCATTTTCGTGCCGGAGCCCTTGAGCGTCCCGCCGCGGCGCGCCGGTAGACTCCCGCCGCCGTTGAAAGTCGGGCTCTTGTCGTGACTGGGGTCCGACGAGGGCGAGGAGCTGAAGGAGCCGTTGGTCACGATGCCGCTGCCTTTGCTGAAGGCCGGGTTCTTCTTGATGGTCAGCGGCGGACTGCGGGCCACGTCGAAGCGCCCCGCGGTGCCGCCGCGAGGGCTCGCCGAGCGCGGGGAGCCGGCGTTGTCCACCGGCCGGCGGTGCGAGGGCGACTCGGGCGCCTCCCAAACACACAGCCGCGCCGCCGGCGCGTTGTTGTTCTCGGCGTTTTCAGACACGGCGGTGATGGCGGAGGCTCGCCGCCGCGGCTCCACGTTGTTGTTGACCAGCTCCAGGGCCGCCGGGCTGTCCGCATCCGCAGGGAAGAGCACGTCGTGACGGCCGATCAAGACGGCCATGAGCTGCTGGACCAGAACCGTACCTGAGGACACGAGACCGCTCACTACTGAGAACATGTTCCTTATTTAAAGGCACAGACGTCACAAACGAGCGGCGAGCACACAGACCTTCCATGATGGCGACTGGATCCTCCACCTTCGGCCGCAGGATGTTTGGACCGAAGACCGTGGCCAAGTTCTGGACGCTCATTTTATTCACTCCTGAATACGACTGGACTTCATCGAGGAATCTGACAAGAGACACAAGAGAAACGTGTTCAGTGATGATCAGAACCGGATGTCAATCATTTTAATATTCATCTGTTAATACCTGCAGATGTACGTGAGCAGGTTGTAGTTCACTGGAGGTAAGTTTTCCACAAGCTTTCTCAACTCCTTCATGCCCTGCAGGTGATGCAGAAGCTTTTTAGTGGAAGTGGAAGAAAATAAAATGTGAATACATTCAAGCTTAAAGTTATGATAAAATATGAGCAAATACAACAATCACACCCACAAAGAAAATGTTGCACACATTAAAATAATTATATTAAAACTGAAAGAGCATCAAGGTTGTTTTTTTTAAAGAAAGCTACGATTAGTTTTTTAAAGGAACAAACACATAAAAAGATTTGTCATCTGAAAACAATGAGTATTAATTATTCACATGGCTTTCTGTTCAAAGAGATGTTTATTCTCTCAGATGAGGGAATGTGTTTGTCTTCATGACAGGAAGTAGTGTTGCACTGGTTCAGATCAAAATAATAAACAAAATGTGTAGATACTTTGAATTCATATGTTTTTTTAGACCATCAACCTGCTGCAATACTCCGTCATGAACCTTTTCAGGAATATTCAGCATTCTGCTTACTTATGTCTCCTTTAATTAAAATGTATTTGACTCCTTCTCCTCCTTTAACGCTGGAGACGTTTAAACTAAACATAAAATAACACGGAGTCACAGACGTGGGCTCTCAGTGGACAGATGTTCCTCTGAGAGGAAGCATCGTTTTCTTCATGGTGTGAAAGTGAAATCTTTGAGTCTTTTGAGCGGCGGCAGCTCTCAGGCCACCGAGCAGGTCCATGACTCATGAGAGTCAGAAGAACATAAAGCAACTATCACGGTGCAGGAGAGCAGAGCGCCGTCTCCTGCCTCTTTCCCACCATTTCGTCATCTTTTCCCAGCAGCTTGGTGCAGGACAGGAAGTCGTGGTACTTGTGGAAGGGGACGACGGGCTCCGGCAGCTCTCTGAGATACAGCTTCAGCAGGGAGGCGACTGTGTGCACATCTGTGTTACTGCACAGGGCGAAGACGGAGGAGGAAGAGGAAGAGGTTATTTAGTATTAAGAGTCTGTGGCACGGAGGCAAACACATCATTCACACTCTGCAGAAAGAACAAACCACGTGAAGACCACGAGCAACATGAAACCATCAGTCTACATGAGATAGTTGGGCTCGCTGCAGAACTTCATGGAGGAGAATCACACGTTTTAGGAAAAGACAGAAAACAGTTCAGAAGAGGATTTCCACTCCGGCTCGAATGAGCCAGCGAGGCGGCTGAGAGGCAGGAAGGAAGCAGGAAGGAGGCAGGAAGGAGGGAGCAAGGGAGTCAGCAAGGTGAGGAGACACGGTAGAGACAGAGGAGGGTGGAGCTGTTGTTCCTGCATACTTCATGTATTTCTCTCATCCTGCGTTAAAGGATGAAGAACGTCACATTTTAAATAAATTGCTCATTAAAATGAATTCCTTTCATTGGTCTGAACAATCGATTTTGCGTCTGAGGGCAAAGTTTACATCTGGAGTTTGACTTCGACACAGGAATTCACCCTGTTGGATATATAATACAGCAAACTATCTTCAGGGCATTTAGTGTTCAGGAAAAAATAAAACTATCCCACCCGATTTTATGCGTTTGAAAATTGATACTCAAAGTATCGCGATGATATCGTATCAGGACTTAAGTATCGTGGCCGTATTGTCTCGTGGGACCTCCGGTCGGGATCCGCTTCCTGTTTCCTCACCAATCAAAAGAGGGTTTTTCTCCGCAGTCGAAGGCGTCCTGCAGCTCTTTGACCAGGTTGGCCTGTCCGGGCATCCTGAAGAGGCCCTCCTCCTGCAGGCCCCACCGCCGGATGAAGTCCACACACTGCTCCACCAGCATGGGGGCCGGCTTGTTCCCAAAGCGACGCTCATAGCGCACAGTTTCCTCCAGCTTCTGCCCGAAGATCCCTGAAACACACAAGGTGACGGCACGGCGTTAATGAATGGCCTCAAAAGAGTTTCACTCGTATTTGAACCTTTCTTCACTGTGATGAACGTGGTTCATGTTCTTTTATTCACTATGTGGGAACCAGGCTGCAGTGAGTTTCTTAATGTCTTTAACAGATAAACACACACAATGTGTTTCTCTTCACAGCCAACATCACAAATTATAGTTTAACCTTTTAAAATATCAATACTATTTTAAATCCCGAGGACAAAAGAGCTTTTCTTCAAAAGAATTAGCAAAACCAACGGCCTTGCATCTGCAGCTGAAAGCACATGAAAGAGAAGAGTTAAAGTTGACTGAAAATAATAATAATAACTCTGCTGAGGCTGGATCGACCAAAACAATGTGTACACCCACAAAGCCTCAGTCTGATGATCACATCTCAAACCTCCGCCGAGCAGCTCTGGCCTTCGTGTGAGGAAGCAGCGTTCAGAAAGGAAAGAAAAGCCTGATTTCCACTTGCAGCCGTCTCATGTGGACGCAACTCAAGACGGGATTAACGCAGCCTTTCCTGGGAGATTTGGATCTGCATACTTTTCCGGTCTCCAGAGACAGACAGAGGCGACTCACACACACACACACACACACACACACACACACACACACACACACACACACGGTGGCGTACGGCCGAGTGTTCACGTGCTTTTAACAGCGTTGGAGAGAAAGAAGCAACACGTGAAATCAAATTGTTTAAGGTTTAAGGTTTTTGCAGCTTTTCAATAAAATCATCAAGCTGCTTTTTTCGCCCCGTCGTGTTTCGGCACCGTGAGACACTCTCACCCCTCCTGAGGCCGATCGTGAGCTTCTGCAAGAAGAGCCCATCAATGCATCTGTAACGCGATAACACACCAGAGCTGCAGACGTTAACGTGGCTGCAGTCCAGCTTTTACCCCAAAAAGACTTTGTTTTTTTGCAGTTTGGGCAGAAAGGAAAATAAAAAACGATGCAGAATAAACGAGAGGCATCAGGTTAAGAGCAACGTTCACTTCCATCTCACAGTCAACGTTTTTCTCCCGTCATCTTTCGTGGGAAAAGCTGCAGCTCAGAAATGTAAAAGTCTCTCTGGTCTTGGTCCTCAGGGTCAGCAGCTTCAGGGCTTTTCCTCTTCAGTCTTCACAGCAACACAAATGAGACACAACTGTAAAACAGAGAAACATCTGAAGCTGTGGATCCATTTCCTCACTGTTGGACCAGAGAGAGAAGTCAAACTCCACAGAGGGAAGAGAGATGAACTTCAGAGAAGAAGCAGCAGTGACGGGATGAAAATGAGGCCATGAGTCTGGGAATGTTTTCCCTGAGTCACATGTAACTGTGTGTGTGTGTGTGTGTGTGTGTGTGTGTGTGTGTGTGTGTGTGTGTGTGTGTGTGTGTGGGAAGCAACGATGAGCAGCACGCATGTGTGTTGACATGTTTGCTGGCTTGTAGCACAACTACAAAGACTTCAGCACACAAGAGAGACATCTCCCCTCTCACACACACACACACACACACACACACACACACACACACACACTGAACCGAAGCCTCATGAGAAGCAGAAGGAAGGGAAACACTTCACTGTGACGTCACAGTAAGGACTTTACGTTGAAAGAGGTTCAGACTGGAGCAGACATGACACACTGACTGAAGGAAAACACATGAAATCTCTCATGTCGGCTCTGGAGGACATGAAGTGTTTCAGCGTTAAGAACACTTCAAACACTTCACATCTTTAATCCAACAGCAACCACAGCGCAAACTAAACTGTAAAAACAAACAACGGGTAATTACCATGAAATAAATCCCCAAAGATCCAGATGGCGAGGCCACAACTGCACATGACCTCAAGCTCTCTCTCTCTGGCCAGTAACTCATTCATTCATTCATTCATCCATTCAGTATCATACAAGTGTTCAGCAGACCTTTGGCAGCTCAAACCCGGCTTCATTTTGGGGATCTGCCCTCGCTGTCCGTCACTCTCTCAACACAAATGTGTGACCTCACTTCAGAGGCACGAACCGGCCAATCAGGGCTCAGCTCAAGTCTGCTGCTGCTGCAAAATGTGAAAGCCTGCAATGTGTGTGTGTGTGTGTGCTCTGTGTGTGTGTGTGTGCTCTGTGTGTGTGTGTGTGTGCTCTGTGTGTGTGTGTGTGTGTGTGCTCTGTGTGTGTGTGTGTGTGCTCTGTGTGTGTGTGTGTGCTCTGTGTGTGTGTGTGTGTGCTCCCATTTGGAGCCACCTTTCTTGTGGCATCTTTGACAAATGGCTCGTCCTTTTGAAGAGCAGTCAACCGCGATCAATATCAAACTCCCCGCACTGCAAACACAGGGCCGGCTCGGCCTCGCCCCCTCCACCGTGTCACACAGAGGGCCGGCTCGGCCTCGCCCCCTCCACCGTGTCACACAGAGGGCCGGCTCGGCCTCGCCCCCTCCATCGTGTCACACAGAGGGCCGGCTCGGCCTCGCCCCCTCCACCGTGTCACACAGAGGGCCGGCTCGGCCTGTCCGCTCTCAAATGCCGCACTTGTGCCCCGCTCGAAAAAACACAATGTGGGACAATGGCAGCCTGGAAAGTCACTAGCGGGACTTAGCACTTAGCACTTAGCATTTAGCATTTAGCTCTTAGCGACAACCACAGCGCCGTGCACTTCAGCTGTGAGTTACAGCGCACGTGATGACATCACCGGTGTTTTTGTTGTTTTCTTTGACATATGGAACTGATTTGAGCACGTTGATGCCCTGCAGGCATTGAAGAGGAGGGATGGAGACAACCAACAGGATGAAGACGCAGACGCAGAGTGTGAAGTCAAGACATTCCTCACATTGTAGTGATGCAACCAACATGTGGCGGGACACACACCACCTGGACTACCACATGCAGGAGGCAACCTGCTGATTCATACGACAACGGACTCGCTTTAGAAACAACTTTCAACATGTAGTAGTACATGTAGTAGTACATGTCGTACTACATGTCGTACTATATGTAGTAATACATGTAGTACTACATGTAGTTGCTCATACGGCCCTAGCAGAGCCGGCGCTGATTGAAAGCACACATTTATCGGTCCTGCAGCGTCTTGACAAGTCATCCAAACGGACGACAAACTCTGCAGATGTCATGAGCCTCGAGAAGCGGCACATCAACACACACAGGTTGTGCACACTGACCTCCACCGAAAGGGGCCCAGATGACCCTGCGGATGGTCTTCACCCAGTCCTCCATGTCGTTCTGGGTGCTGGCCATGAGAAGGTAGGTCTCATGGTTGGCTGTCATCCGCTCTCTGTCTCCCCCTGTTCACGGAAAGAGAGACAAACAGGGATGAGCTCAACGTCCTGTCGGCCGGAACGACCACACATTCAACATCTTCTGGGATGAAACTCTGAACACACACCGAAGTACACAACAAGTAAAACATGTTTTGAACGGAGGATGAGTCCACAACTCAATACAGCACCGCGATATTCTGCGTGGCGATATTATATCAATACACAGAAGCCGAGTATTGATCTTTCATTTTATTAACTCTTAATGTTTTGGGAAAAAAATAATAAAATCTATTTATTTTGTGTGGACAAAGTTTTCCTTTGGGGACAATTTGCAGTTGATTTTTTTAATAAATTGCATTATATGGCGATACTCAGCACATGGTGATAACATCAAATACTTCTGCATGTTTTCTCACATCTTGTGTTTCAATATGCAAATGAGGCGGCGTCCTCTGAAATATTTGCTCATTTGCAAACTTTTCCTGAACAGAAATATGAACGAGAGATGAAGCGTGTGGAAATATAGTTTGTTGACCGAATTAGAGACAAATATTTTTCTTACAAAGAGAATCTGAGATATCTTTTTCTACCTCCTCATGAAGGTGAAAACACTGCCAGCAGCCACAGAACAGTTTCCCACGTGTACAGAAATACAACGCTGCAGAAACAAAGTGTGGAAACCTTCAGAGATGCAGAGAGGAATGGAAGTGCAAAGTTTGGAGAATGTAAATACAACTGAAGTGGAACTTTCTGTCTCACAGCCTGAAAAACAAATTAATTCAAAGAAGACGTCCTTTAAGATAAGTATTGTTAAATGTCATGTTTTTTGCAACAGCGTAAAGAAATTGTTGCTCATGAATATCACCAATAATCTTCCCCATTTCATTATTGACGATAAGACAACAGTTGTTTTCTATTGTTGAACAGTTATGTTTCAATATGCAAATGAGGCCTCAGCTAACGCTAACCTCACTGCAGACATCAAAACACAACAGCTGAGTGTTTTGGATGTTTTCTTCCATGTCGAAGCAAAACAGCCCAAAACTCTGAAAACAGCCGAGCGCTGAAAGCACGATGTTTACCTGTGTGACCTCTGAGTGACCGGCACGCCGCTGACCTTGAGCGCCCTCTGATGACATCATGATGTACTACGACTCAACCAGAAACACGGTAACTTTGAACAGGCGCGCCGCCCTTTACACTCTCCTCCGGTGATGAATCAAAGCCTCATCTGTGAGTGGAAGTGTGTGTTCCATGAGAGCAACACAACTGCAGCACAACGGCCACGAGCTCGCTGCCGCCATGCGACACCCGACAGCCCGCAGTGGAGGGTTTGAGTCTGGCTGCAGGGTTACGATGACAACAGAACCATTCATGTCCGCTCCACTTCATCCACAGCGGGATGAAACACACAAACACACAAACACACAAAGAAACAAACAAACAAGGACCGGTGTCATGTGCAGAGATGCACCTGCTCTGTTAAAGGAAGAGACGAGCGACTGAGAGACCAATGCTGTTGCACGGCCGCTGAATTATTCATGACTTTGACCAGCGGGATCCTGCTCCATGGATTGTGTTGCAGGAGATGTGTGTGTTGCATATGAAACATATTTATAGACTGCGACAACACAACATGACACTTTATCAATAGGAAGTCCTCACGAGTGAGAATGAAGGAAGACACCTGAGATGTTTTCAGCAGCAAAACAAAAGATCCATTTAGTTTTTAAAGCGCAAAGCATTAGAAAAACTACAACACAAACATGTTGTAGACACTTTAGTACTCGTGTGTCAACACATGATTCAGATGTAAAGTCATTATGATCACGCGTTGCTCCGACAACAAGTCCACATGTGAACCAAGAGAAACGATCCAGACTCACAGAGAAATGGGAACGTTTTCATCTGGATGACTCGGCTGAACGTAAAGCCTCACTTTGACTCTGACGCTGTCGTCTTCATGAGCAGACGAGCAGCAGATGTCAGTGTTTGCCTCCAGTGTCATTCTGCATGTCCACAATGTTCACACACGCTGTACACACAGGCAGTGTGGCGAGGGCGATGCCTCACCTTGTGGGAATATGAGGATGCATCTATCGCCTGGGTTTTGTGTGTGAATCAGTCAGTGTTGGTCCCGTTTAACGATCCTGAACATTACTTTTACGACACATTCTTCACATTTCCAAACTGCTCACGATGACTTAATGTCACCACAAGACGACATCATTGGGCAATTCATTGATTGGACAAATGTTCCAGCTTTTCAAAAGTGAAATATCCATTAAGAGTAAAATATAGCATTTTGTTTTTTATATTTTGTGGAGACAACAAATTAAAAAAAACACATCCAGCAGATTGAGATTATATATTCATGAGTTGAAGGCGTAAATAAAGCAGTAACAATAAAATGTCTGCACTTAAAAGACTAATCAAGACAAAATGATCCATTATGAACGTGTGATTTTTATTCGCTTAGCTTTTTTTAAATAACAGAGAAACTCTAAACTTTGAAAGTCACAGTTTCACGATGTTGTAATAAAACAGATGAATGTTGCATGAAGTGTCCAAACATCACTGCAGCCTGCACGTGCACAACATCCACCAACACACACACACACACACACACACACACACACACACACACACACACACACACACACACACACACACACACACACACTCCCATCAGAGACACAAGTGGAAGTTTTGACCCATATCGTGATCTGACATCACGTCCTTCCTATAAATAGCAGCTGACCCTCTGCTCCCGATCCAGTGATTAGCCACCCCCCGCCGCTGACCCCTCAGCCCATTGATTACAGCTGAGGAGACGCGATTGATCCCCTCGCGCCGATCACATCCGGGGCTTTTAATCTCGCGGAACAACATGAGTGTTGTTGGCTGTTTGAACAATTCCGCCTCTCAGCAACAGAAACAAAGAGGCAGCTTCAGCTCACCTCTCACGCGCGCGGGGCTCACATCCACAATGTCACTTCTCTCTCGTGCGCGCGCTTCTCTTTAAACCTGCGACGCGCAACAGATTCCCACCGGAGCCGTTTGTCACCACAGCGACGCACCGAGCCGCTGATCTCCCGGCGGCGCGCTCACTTCCCCCCGCGCACGAGAGCCGCTCTCCGGCCGCGCGGAGCAGCTGCGTGGCTGCGCGGGACCGCGCGTCACGCTCACGGCAACAAACCCGCAAGTGCTGTCGGGTGACAAACTCATACAATACCGGATTTAATGCAGAGACGGGGAGAGGAAGAGCATATCGACGTGTGTGTGTGTGTGTGTGTGTGTGTGTGTGTGTGTGTGTGTGAGAGAGAGAGAGAGAGAGAGAGAGAGAGAGAGAGAGAGAGAGAGAGAGAGAGAGAGAGAGAGAGAGAGAGAGAGAGAGAGAGAGAGAGAGAGAGAGAGAGAGAGACCACCAGGGCCGCTCCAAGCTTTTTAAGGGTCTGAAGCAAACCAGTCCAAAGTCCATGTTCCTCCTGGAAACGCTGGTATATTTTTGAAGAAGGGCTTTACATTTACAAAGGAGAATTAATCTCCTGAAGAAAAAGAAGTGGGCAGTTTCATTTTAGTACACGTTACTCAAAAAGAGGTAAATTGTGCATTTATTGTGGACTATTTTGAGCTGTGTGTTGATACATGTTTGCAGCGGGCACCAGCACGGTGTGCAGGGAATAAACTGTTCATGGTGGTGAAGTTACAGGACACCGCTGTGAAGCTGACGGAGGTGTTTTCAGTCATTTTCAGAGCTTCATGGCACAAATGAATATGTTATGTCAGGTTATGGCCACACAGGCAACTTATTAATATTCTTGGTCGTGTTGGTCTTCTCATGTGAGAGAATATAAAATATTACCATGCTTATCCTTAAAGCGAGGTAACGACAAAAAATGACCCCAAAAAAAAGCACAAACACTTATAAAGTATAATAAACAGTAATAAAGTATAATTAAACTGATCCAAACTTGTTTAATTAACTGTTCAGTACCATTATTGTCCTCTAGTGCAACAGGAAACATTTAGATTTCCACAAAAAAACCACCTACAGAACATCTATGCATACTTTCATAGCCAGGAGGCAATATTCAAATATAAAAACAGAATGATGACAACGACATAAAGCTGACATTGTGTTGTTCTGGAGGGTTCCCACCAATTAAAGAAGCCTTGTGTCTATTTACCTACAATCTCAGGTTACGTGTCACAGCAGGTGCAGGCTATTTTTGCAGTAGTTTATTAGGCCGTGCGTGTGCAAAAATACACTTTCTTGTAAAACGTGTGCTTTGTGCAACGAGCACTGTTTGTCAAAACATGTCACCCTGCTTTTAAAAAGTGCTCTCACTCTCTAACAGACAGTGAGAGCACGTTTGGGCATCTGGTCAAGTGTTTGCCGGACGGATTTCCACGGTGACACCAATTAGTCACGTCGGCCAGTTTGCCGCACAAAAGTGTCACATTTGCATCGATTGTCATGCAAAAGCGGTTGTGATTCCCTGGTGTCCCGCGAGGGCTTTTGTCCACGTTTCAAACCAATGGGCTGGTTCTGTTTCCACGAGCTGCGTAAGAGGCAGCGGTTCCTTTTGGAAACAACAGCCGTGAAGCTATTAAACAAGCGAGCGACGGGATTAAAGAGCATACCAGGGCTGTTACAACACACTGCTGTTCGCCTGCCATTTCCTGTTGATGCTCAGCATTCTTCCACAGTGGCTGAATTGTCTACTGTGTTTATAAAGACAGGGAGATATGTCAAACCCACTTAGCACACGGGCTACTTCCTCAAAGCTTCTGGACCTGTGAGAGCGCTGGTCCCCAGGTCTCCTCATGGATGACAGAGCTGTGGCCTTGCACCCGGCGTTCTCGGTATAAATAATAATCTTAGCACATTTACACATCCCAAAGACAGATCAAAATCAGGGCCAGCAGATGGCTGCAGATGCTTTGGTGGGCTGTTTGAAGCAGGCGACAATACAAGTGTCAACCAGATGACACCACCTGTCTCTGCATGCACGTCAAGAGCAGTCAGGGGAGCGGAGGTGTGTGACCAGCAGCTTCATTTACCCACCAGAGGAGTTTACGGGAACAGCAGACGAAAGCAGCAGCTGCAATAATGGAGTCATCACTTTGTGCGTGACGTACGGCTATAAACTGCTCGCTTTAATGAAAGTGGAGCGTTTGCATACTCGGCAAAGATCCGACCCTTTTCTATCGGACCTAATGCTATTTCTCCTCCAAAGTGCTGCAACTGAAACTCATGTGTAGCCTCATCACACACACACACACACACACACACACACACACACACACACACACACACACACACACACAGCATTCTCAGATAGCTCTTGCAGCATTGTCTCCTGATGTCAGACACACGCAGGTCAATCAATGATTTGTCTGCTGAGTACAATCACTAACAGATAATCAGAGAAAAGCAGAGCCTCATTCCTGGGAAGAACAAATATTAGCTTTTTAATCCCTGCAACGTTCACAGATGTCGGGATTTCGGTCTATTGAGCGTCAGCGACAGAACGATAAAAGCCCTGAGCTCAAATATCATCTTGTCGCCTGTAGGAAGAGACGTCTGTCCACTGAATAAAATGCCTGCCGGCTCCACTTTCACAACTCATCTCCCAGCTGTGGCGCTGCTTCCTTCAGGTTTTATTCTCCAGCACACTATTCTCCGACTCGCTCTCCTTGAAAAACTAAGTCCTGGCTTCTTAGACGAGACCAATCCCAGCCGAGGTTTGTTGCCGGAGCGTCAAGGAGACAGATCTTCACCTAAAGCACGAAGGTACCTGAAGAGACAACCGTGACAGCTGTCACAATCCCCCCGATTCAGCACGCCGCAGCACGCCGCTGCAAACTGTATAAACTCAGCGGTTAACAATAGTCAGCGTGACGGAGGACTGAGGAAGGATTCTGCTTTCACCTTGAGACTCACTTGTGAAGAAAAGTTCAGGGAAAAGAGAACATGGCACACCCTTTATCCTTCCTGCTGAATTCCTCTTCACAGTTCTCTCTGGTTCCAACGTGACGGCTTAGTTTACTAAACTTCTGCTATTTACAGACAGGAAGCTCTGCTCCAACTGCAAGATGCTGCAGCATCCTCGGAGGCGGATGGTTCATGCGATCAACCTCTAAACTGTGTGCAGCGTTAAACAAAGGAAATATACCACAACATGAGTTTCTCCTTCTATTAAATTACTTCTGATTCATAACCAGAAGATATCCCTGATTACCTCACATCCTCTCTCCTCTAACCTTTCTGTTATTTATTGCCGTCCTGTCTTTGACCATCTGTGTGGGGTTCAAAGAGCCAACAACTGCTCCTTCCAGTTTGACCAGCGGCCTTAATAAGTGGCCGAACCCAGCAGCAGCCGGTCTTCAGCTGACGGCTCAGGAACAGGTGGGAGACAACAAAGGACCCACTGTGCTGTAATCACAAATACCTGCAGCCCCGGTTCACTGCAGCTCTGACAGGAAGTCCTGCAGAACAACACGCAGATAGTCTACAACATGGAGGCGGTTGCACGGGATTTAAAAGAGACGTTGTGCAGATTACAGTTTTAATCCACTGCCACAGGATGCTAGCACGACGTCGTACCTGCTACGATATGAAAATGCTCCTTTGCAAACTGCGTATTGTTCAGTCTGTATTGTCTGTTTTGGCTGAAAGGAGGAGTTGGACAATATGCTGGTGTTCTCCTTCTTGACTTAAGTTAGACAAAAACATTGATACAACTCTCAGATGTGTCCGTTAAATCATGAAACTACAGCCAGGAGACGTTAGCTTAGCTTAGCTTCAAAAAAACCTCCTTAAAACTTCCAAGTTGTTGACTCCTGCTTTTGTACAAGTGTAACAAACACATTGGAGCAGGCTAGCTGTTTCTCCAGTCTTTATGCTAAGCTAACTAGCTCCTGTTCTGTAGTTTCACATTTAACAAACATATGAAGATGATCGATCCTCACAACACGACACAGAGTACACAACTAAACCCATAAAGATATAATATAATAGATAGAATATGTGTCTCTACCTTCAGAGCCGTGCAACATGTGATGCACCTTCAATATTCACCTCAATGCAAGCGCCCAACAACAAACATGGCCGACAATAAACATGGCCAATTTGTTTTCATGTTGCCGGGCCAAAGGAAGAAATATTCAGAATCCTCAAAGGCCGAATACTTTCAGTGGGAAAACTTGTGAAATTGTTCTTCCAGACTTTGATTGTGCTGCCGGCCGAGTGGAGGAAGCAGCTGCTGCCGAGCCAGAAACAATGCAGCTTTAATGCAGCACATGGTTTGATTCCCCCACTGTGTGTGTGTGTGTGTGTGTGTGTGTGTGTGTGTGTGTGTGTGTGTGTGTGTGTGTGTGTGTGTGTGTGTGTGTGTGTGTGTGTGTGTGTGCTCTGTCTTGTCTGTGAGAGTCTTCTTGTTTGCGTGCAGGCAGGGGCAAGTTGAGATTCAATATTGTGTCTAATGATAGTCTTCTCAGAAGTGCGCTCATCATGAGTACCTCCAGCGGGGCAGGAAGTCGCTCGCTCACAGAGCGACGTGGAGAACGTCTCTTCTGTCGTGTGGAGCGATGACGAGGATGTCAAGCGGAAACACAAACTGCTGTTATTTCCTCCTTTTTCCTCTTTTGCTTTCCAAACGGAGGCGTGGCGTTCATGAGCGATATCCCTCCAGATGATCTACATCCTCACCAACGTGCAGCTGTTGCAACCAAGAAGCTCGTGGTTGAGATGCGTCTTCTAAACATGAATCCACTGTGTGACAGGAGGCTCTTCAGGAAACACAGAACACACTGTTACCTTGATGCAGCCGCTGTAAGTCACACAATCTGTACTGTGGTACGCTACGAAAGGCCTGATGAACCACCTCCATGAACCACCTCCATCTCCATGAACCACCTCCATGAACCACCTCCAGGAACCACCTCCATCTCCATGAACCACCTCCATAAACCACCTCCATGAACCATCTCCATGAACCATCTCCATGAACCACCTCCATGAACCATCTCCATCTCCATGAACCACCTCCATCTCCATGAACCATCTCCATGAACCATCTCCACCTCCATGAACCATCTCCACCTCCATGAACCACCTCCATCTCCATGAACCATCTCCATGAACCATCTCCATCTCCATGAACCATCTCCATGAACCATCTCCATGAACCATCTCCATCTCCATGAACCACCTCCATGAACCATCTCCATCTCCATGAACCACCTCCATGAACCACCTCCATGAACCATCTCCATGAACCACCTCCATGAACCACCTCCATGAACCATCTCCATGAACCATCTCCATCTCCATGAACCACCTCCATGAACCATCTCCATCTCCATGAACCACCTCCATGAACCACCTCCATGAACCATCTCCATGAACCATCTCCATGAACCATCTCCATCTCCATGAACCACCTCCATGAACCATCTCCATCTCCATGAACCACCTCCATGAACCACCTCCATGAACCATCTCCATGAACCACCTCCATGAACCACCTCCATGAACCATCTCCATCTCCATGAACCACCTCCATGAACCACCTCCATGAACCACCTCCATGAACCATCTCCATGAACCATCTCCATGAACCACCTCCACCTCCATGAACCACCTCCATGAACCACCTCCATGAACCACCTCCATGAACCCTGGAGGAGGAGGAGTCCCTGAAGGAGGAGGAGTCCTGAAGGAGGAGGAGCCCTGAAGGAGGGGTCTCTGAAGGAGGAGGAGTCCTGAAGGAGGAGGAGACCTGAAGGAGGAGGAGCCCTGAAGGAGGAGGAGCCCTGAAGGAGGAGGAGCCCTGAAGGAGGAGGAGACCTGAAGGAGGGGTCTCTGAAGGAGGAGGAGTCCTGAAGGAGGAGGAGTCCTGAAGGAGGAGGAGCCCTGAAGGAGGAGCTGCTCCTCCATCTTTCTGGCCTGAGTGAGTGAGCACAGCTGAGAGGCTGTGAAAGAGAAAGTGAAGGAGGGGAAGCTTGAAGAGGGGGTTGTGGAGTAGAACACACACACACACACACACACACACACACACACACACACACACACACACACACACAGCTCTCTTAGGGACGGGAACAATACCCAGATGGAGGTTCGGGGCTCGACCTCAGAAGCAAACGTTTTCACGTCTTCACTGTTGACATAATGATATCATGTTTACTGTTGTTCTGTTTACTTTAATGTCTTTATTTGTATACAAGTAGAAGAGCAACGGCCTTGAGAACATGAACGAGGCCATTAACGCTGATTCTGATTCTTTTCTGCTTTAAGACATATATTATTATAATATTCCACATTATTACAACTAGTTTTATATCACTTTGATTTGATATTCAAACATTTTGAATAAACAAGTTCAATTAATTTGAATAAACTGTCAAACTCATAATGAAGCCTTCAATGAAGTAAGTTAAACTAACATGTACATATAAGTATTGAAGACGTTTTATGGATTAAACACAACAATTATTATTAATAATAATAACTGTTACTTGCATTAAAGCGTCTGATTGTTGTGATGAAATGACAACATGAGGTGAACTCTTTAGTTAATTCATTAACTGGTTGATTAACAGCAGAATTAAAAAGTAATTTCAGCAGAAACAGAAACTTTCTCACTTTGCTCCTCAAACTTTGTTTTTCTCTTGGAATCATTGGGAAAGTCAAATCTTTAGGTTTTCACAGATGAAATGATCATTAAAAGAAGTGTTACTGGCAGCTATGGCCTCCATGTGACGACCGTCCATCAGGACATAAAGTCATCAGGTTGACACCAAATCTCACTCTTGCATCACCAAACATCCTGAACTCCAACTAGAACTCCATCCTGGTGACCAGCTGATCTCTGCTGCATCTCCATGTTTCTCAAAGGGGACGAGGGGTGTTGTCCTCTGCAGGCGCCTGGAGGGAGGCGGCGCCGGACAAAGAACGCAGAATAATGTCCACGTGGAGCTGAAGCCTCTGGTGCTGAGAGGTGAAGGAGAGCGTCTTCAATGAGCCGCCATGAGGACGTCCGGTGGCTCCGTTCTGATTCCAAGCCAACTAAATAAAGAGCTGCGTCTGTGTGCTGCTGTAAATATAGACTTATGCAAGAGGGGACTCGATTTCAACTTCAGCAAAAAGGAAACACGGCTCACGACTTGAAGTCCAGATGATCTGGTGTTGGACCAGAAGCCGGAGTCATGGATTAAAAGAGGAGAGACTGAACGGAGGAACGGGTAGAAACGAGGCTGCGTTTGTTCTGTTTGGCTCCACTAAGTCCAAACCTGGATCCAGCGTCTTCCATCAATCTTAAAGCTTTCCAGTTGAACTGTGACAGCATGAGGACACAGCACATCATGTTTCCTGTGATGGTTGATTTACTGGACTCTTAAGAGCGTTTCCAGTTTCTTTACTTCCCTGAAATGGAAACCAAAGCAGCTTTCAGGCAGGAAACCTGAATCAAACAACCTTCAGACCTCTGAACAAATAAGACCACAGTGATCCTTCATGTTTGACTTGTTTCAAAAGTCTTAACAGTCCAAAATAAAACTGTAAAAATAAGTCACAACTGACATTTATAGCAGCTCTCGTCAAATCGCCACGAAACCACGAGCCTTCTGTTCCACGCTTCATTCTCACGGTGACTCGCAGTGCGGCGTGAGATGCATCCCAAGCACCTTTGAGCCGCGCTCGACAAGAGTTTGAGGTTAGTTAAAATACTGAAATCCTGAGGAGTCGACGGTTCACACCACGAGGAGCTGAACGTCCCGTCCAAACGTTCACGGTGGTGAGTTCTGGTGAGCAGCTGTTCTGAGGAAACACTGCGTCAGACTTCATGCTTCAGAGAAAGAGACTGAAACGGATCCAAGAGAAACACCCAGAGAGCGCTGAGAAGTCCTGAAGATTTGAATGCACCAGCAGTCAAACTGTGTTTCTGCTGCGTGTGATGGTGCGTGTTCCTTACGGTTCTGTAAACGTATCTCTGTGACAGATCACCGATCGGACAAGTGCATATATATAGATATAGATATATCTATATCTATATCTATATCTATAGACATATAGATATATCAGCCTGTAAATCTGTGTAATTCATACCAAAACGAAGGATCGCAGCTTGTCTTAACATCCAAATATCTTTGAGTTTGATACAGGATGTTGTCAGTGGAAACTTCACACACACACACACACACACACACACACACACACACACACACAGCGATGGAGACAGTGACGCTGCTGTAAACATGTTTTAGTCTTCCTCCTCAGTCTGCTGCTTTGTTTCAGACCCTCCAGCTTTGTAATCTTCGTTACCTGGATGAATGTCTGGAGACAAGCCTCCTGGCCCTCAGCGAAGGGGCTGCACCTCCCTCTAAACCAAAGAAAGAAACGAGGGGTGACTCGACAAAGTACCTGTTGCTGGGCTCACTAATACCTTCTAATATCCCCTTTCAGCGCTGACGGGGGCTTCAGGCCAGATGCACACCTGCACACCTGCACACCTGCACACCTGCACAGCGACAGCTGGAGTCAGCCCTTTGAACTCTTCACACGAGGTCACTGAAACCCTTCTGGTTTATTGTTTGGCTGCCTTGGTGTTCTGCTTTTCCCTGGTGAGAACCGGCGTCGAGGGAGGATCAGAAAGGAACGTCATGGCTGAGCGGTGAGGAAGACCTTTAACCCCAGACGTGAGGAAGAGCAAAGACCCTGAATGCGTCTGTGATGTCCACGCACCTGAAGCCGCTTCCTGATGAACTCACACTGGTTATGTTCATAGACGCATTCATCAACGTTTTCATTTGCTTGATTGCTCACGGGCCTGTCGGGGGGGTGGGGGGGGGGGGGGGGGGGGGGGGGGGGGGGGCAGACGCTCATCCGTCACCCGCCTGCACGAGCTTTCCCACCACTTCATGCTTCCTCTTGGTGACGGATGACGTGGAACATGACCGACGCATGTTCCCGGTGATGCCGGAGCGGAAACCTCCCGTCTCTGTGTCTCCTGCCGGTGCCAGATGTTCACACACATCTTGTGTGAAGCACCAAGAAGGAACAAAAACAAGACTCGTCGTCCAATTGTTTCCTCAGCCGACGGGTGAGATGAGCTGTTTAGGGGTTTTGCCCGTGGCAGCAGTCCTGTCGCCGCGACAAACATCTGCGTTGTTTTCTCTGCCAAAGCCGGTTGAGGGGGGAGGATGGGGGGGGATGGATGGAGATAACGGGGAGGGGGGTGTGGTTGTGGCGGGGGGGTCGGTGGGGGGGGGGGGGGTGATCGACGTGGAGCGAGACAGAAACGCTGACGAGGAGGTCGGCTCTTTTGTGCGTCGCTGAACTGTTGCTGATGTCGTTGGGTTCGTCCTCTCGATTCGGAGCTTTGAAGCTTTGAAGCTTGAACACAGCTTCAGTCACTGCAGCGTCACTGAGTCACGTGCACGTGCACGTGCACGTGCCCTGTTTTTAAACCAGTGAGGGTTTCCAACCTGTATATCGTGTTGATGCTCTTTATAGCAGCACAGGAAGTGGTCTTTTGGCTAAATGGTCGTTTTATGATTCATCTGCATTTTTGTTTCATTTAATCAGTTCCTCCTTTGGTTCCAGAAATCAGTTTTCCACACACATTAAATCGCTTTTAGGGTCCGAAACCGTCCAAAACCCAACGGTGTCCAGTGTGATATGACGTAAGACGATGAAAAGCAGCAAATTCACACGTTCTATCGCCTCGTCGTTCATTACTTGCTCTCCCAAAAGGCAGATAATGAAACATGTTTCACCAGCTCATTCTCCTCTCGTTCCTCCTCTCCTCCGCCAGCATTCTCTGACTCTCATTCCTGCAGCGGCATCCACAGTGATTCTCCTCTTCTCTCATGTGTTGCTCCAGATTGTTTGGCCTGAGAGCGTCTCCGTCCAGCAGGATGGATTCACAGCAGCGTGTCGGGTCGTCTGCCTCGAGCGGTGAAGCAAAGTGAAGCGTGATCCAGCAGTGGGAACGTCTCTCTGCTTCTGGTGGTGCAAGACCTCATGATGAAGCTCCATATCTGTGCAGACACACCTGGGTGGTATTTCACTACTTATATGCTTTAAAAAGCTCATGATATCACATAACTGTCATGGCTCAGGTGGTTAAACCCGTTAAAGTTCATAGTGTCTGTAGGGATTGCTAAACTTTGTATTAAGTCTTCATTCTGTTAAGTTAAGACATGAAACTTTTTCTTAATTCATATGTGATGCTCAGTAAAGTGACGAAAACACACCAAGAAATGTTTGAGTTGCTCTCTGTGCTAAAGAGAGAGCAACATTAGCCGCTACTAGCATAACACATCTGACCCAACTGTAGGTGGTTGAGCTGCATTGTGGGTAATGTTAAAAGTCACTACATCAACAGAGTTGTCTACAGATTCTATACAATCAAACTGCAGCATAATTCATGAGTGAGTGCATTCCCATCCTTTAACGCCACAGAGAGCCCAACTATTAAAGATGTCATTGCATATACAATAAAGCATTTTACAAGAATAAATGACTCAGTTAGTGACAGAGCTGTCTGCAGATAAAAAGCAACATGCAGCCGCGTCCCCTGGACAGCAAAAACAGCAACGTGAGCATCGTAAAGTGACGATCTGAAATCACAGCTGCAATAAACACGCTATGTGCTGCACCTTGTAAAACACTCATGTGCCGACATGACGAATGGACGGCATGAGGAAAAAGATTCTTTTTTAATGAGAACAGTCGTTTGCAGCGCTGCGAGTATCTCCGAGTCGCAGGTTTAATAAGAGAAGTAAAGCTGTCAGCCCTCCAGTGGGAAACTTAAAACAGTGCAAAGTCTAATTATATCGCCGCCATCGCTCCAAAACAGATGTGCTGGTATTTATTACCGCCGGAGAGAGACAGACCTGGGTTGCAGTTAAGATCCATGGGGTGCCGGAGAAGTCGTGCACCCTGGTCGGCTGGAGCTTCAGGGAGCAGAAGCCACGCTGTCGCTGCTCACCGCCGGACCCCCGCCGCCACTTCTTCATCTGTTCTTGTTCGGCGCCGCAGATGAATGGATCTGCTTCTGTTGCTGTCGGACTCTCTCCAGCACTCGGCCTCTAATAACTATCACTCTTCCCCCGGAAACTTCATTCTGTCAAGTCAACGGCGGGTCAATGTGACTCGCCAATCAGCAGCACTCAGGTGGGGGGGGGGGGGGGGCTGCAGTCTGTCGGCCCCTCAGGAAGCCTTTTCCTCTGCATGCACTCCTGTCAACGCAGCTGCACGAAGCCAGCGGCCGAATGAAACCGAGCGAGCCGAAGGCAAGATGGTCTCTGGAGGAAGGAGAGGGGAGGGAGCTGCTGCTGGTGGAGGAGGAGGGGGAGGGGGGAGGAGGAGGAGGGGGAGGAGGGGGAGGGGTGGAGGAGGTGGAGGGGGAAGGGTGGAGGAGGTGGAGGGGGAGGGGTGGAGGAGATGGGGGAGGAGGGGGAGGGGTGGGCCGTAAATCAAGCAGCCCTCCCCAAAGTGAAGACCTGTAAATCTGGTGAAGGAAGAGAGCGGGCGCTCTGCCAAATGACTCATCCGTGGCGCTCTATAAATACGGCCTCGCGGGGGTCGACGAGGCCGCTGCCGGCGGCCAAGAAGCCTGCGAGACGCCGGGGTTTCACCCGCCTCTGGAGGGAGGTCTTTAATAGCCTCCTCATCGCTCTGCAGTCTCACCAGGACTTCGAAGGCGGACCCTCACATCGTTGGCTAACATCAAATGACAGACGGCGTCCCTTTGGACCTGGAGGGGGATTCGAACAGAAGACCGACACGCGACCCGCTGGTTGAACTCAGCAGGGCGACGGGGCGGCTCGTCGGAGACTTTTAAATATTTATCCAGACAGAAATCCCGTTTACATACCATCCAAGTCAAGAGTCCCCCAGCAGACAAACACACTGCAGTCCTCAGGGGGCCACGATGAGCGCTCGCAGGGACCCGTCCACCTGATCGCCGTGGAGCAAGGGCTGTGCACGAGGGTCAGAGCGGCAGGCTGATGGAGGACGCTGCTATGTGCCCCCCCCCCCCCCCCCCCCCAGTGAGCCTGTTAGCATCCGAGCTTCCTGTCCCGTTTGGGCCTCTGTGCGTTTCCTCATGCAGACGCTCACAGCGCTCAAGAAAGGAGGAAGCCTGGAATGTTCTTGCAGGAGTGAAGATGAGAAGGAGGCAGATCTACCAAACAACACGGAGGTATGCAGCTTATTGTTTGGACCTGCTGGATTCCCAGACATCCTGCTTTTTGTCACGTATCTTCTTGAATGGGCGGTCCGACAGCTCGCCGCCGCGCGCCGGTCTGGATGAGAAGCGAAGAATGTGGGTCAAATAAACGAGTGGAAAAAGTTCCCAGGTTGTGTTCCCGTTCTGCACTTTGCGACGTCTTCCTCACCATTTCTTGACCTTCACAGCTCGGATGGTAAAAGCGTTTACCACGGCGAGCCAGCGCGTCCTCTCCTCATCACCTGCCAGCTGTGTGAACACCTTGTTGCCGACGCGATGTGGGAAGCGGAGCAGGCAACATGGCGTACGCACTCACCCTACACACATGCGCTCGTGCTGCTTGCTGCTGTCTCTTCTCCTCTTGCAAAACAGTGTTTTTTTAACAGTCAAATGCCTCCACACATGTCATTTGAGCTCGTGACGAGTCAATATCTTTGATTTTGGCCTCGCTGCATAACTCCGCCTCCTCTACAGAAACATGGAGCCTTCTCCTTCAGCTGGAGGCGACATCCTCTGTCTTTCATGAACAGGCATTACTGCAAACTCACACTCAGAATCTGATGAAACCTTAAAAGGACAACATCTTCTCCAAACTGCAGACTTCCCCCGTCACGAGGAGTCAGATCAGAAGGGAGGCGCGTGCTCATGAGGAGGAGTCCAGCGCCATGAGGAGCTCCTCTCCGGCTTACCCAGACTCCCCACAGCAGCTCAGGGAACAGCCCGCTGACCTTCTCCTCATCCACAGAGCGACGTGTCGTCAGGATCTCCTGAACTCGACCCTCTCATCAACCTGTGAGCGGGTCAGGAACATGGCGGCTCTGCTTCGGTCCTGTTGAAGCCGTTTGACAGTCGTCCAGATGCTCCTCAGCACGTTGGCGCTCTGAGGAGTTTTTCTTCGATCTGTTTGAGGACACAATCCCCGAAATGCGTTTTTTTTTAATCTCTCTCAGCAACTTCTGCCAAGGAAATGTTCTCACACTCCAACGATTTCCTCCTCTTCCTCCTGAGGAAGGAGGTGTCCTCCTGCTGTTTTATTTATTTTTCAAACTGCTCCTGCTGACACGGTCCAAATGTCAGCCGGCCTCTGCAGAGGCCCACAGGCGGCGTCCTCACTTCACCTTCTGGGACGCGCCGGGGTTTGTCAGGAAAATGTCAAAACTAATAACTTCTTCTATTGACTGGACCAAACGTCCATGTTGAGATATTCCACAGAATCATTTGGAAAACCTTGACCTGCTTGTGGCAGTTCATAGGAAGACCAGCAGGAGCCAAAGAGCCAAACACACACACACACACACACACACACACACACACACACACACACACACACACACACACACACACACACACACACACACAGTGTATGTTGTTTACTGTCAACACAATTCACAGTGAACACAATCTTAAACACTGGGATCGTCTCTGGGGACAATATGACTGTTGCTGCGTTATATTTTCTCACTTCCTCGCTGCCGGCACGTTGATATAACCCGTGTGTGTCTGTCTGAGGTGGAACATGAATACAGATGAAGAAACGACAACAGGAGCGAAGCGCCTCACCTCCTCCAGGAGGCCGCACGCTGCTGCGTCACCGGCAGCAGGTTGTTGACTTCATACGCACCGCTGGAGGAACACATGCATGTGCACAAACACGTCCAGACGCACAAACACAAACACACACTGAGGAGGAGACGTTCACTTTGTGACCTTCCTGAAACTGAAGAGATTGCTTGAGAGGGAAACGACACAAAGGAAGAGAGCGTCAAATAGTTGATTTTTGCAAAACACAATCATGTCTCTCATGCTTCTCCGGCGACGTCATTATTTTTGTGTACCAGTAATGTCCATAAATCTCTGCGCTCCCTCCTCCTGCATTGACGCTGCATTAGCAGCTGCGTGGGCTTCATGCGTCCTCACGCTGATGAAATCAATACATCAGAGCAGCCTGAAACAGCGCTGCGTCTTGTTCATGCCGCGTGTCAGATGCATGTGATCAAACTCCTGCAGGTTGATATATATTCTGTCTCTGGCGGCGGGAGCTCTTTCATTTATTACAGCCGGGTGGCGTTTCCTTGAAATGCGATAGCTGAGCCTGCATTTTTACTTTAATTATGACCTTTTTTTGCATTTTCCTTTGATTTTTATTTGCCTTCTTTTCATTTGATATGTGCTTGTTTCATCTTGTGTATTATAAATCCACTGCCACACCCGCTTCCTTTGAAATCTCTGAACTATTTCCATCTCAGTGGATGACGAGTTTGATTCGTCGGCACCTGCTCTGTCTGAACTGCCTGGAGCTGTCCTCTTTATTCTCCAGCTTAATCTCTTTTATTCTACTTTATCTAATAGATCTCTTAATGCTTTCATGTATTGATGATACATGAAAGAATATACAATGAAGAGGAGGAAGGAATAGCCTTGAAATAGAGCTGCGAATGAAGCTGTGAGGCTGTCTGATCAACATATTCCAAGGTCTTACACACACACACACACACACACACACACACACACACACACACACCCACACACACACACACACACACACACACTCTACCCATGACTATGGGAATGGGGCCTATCTGAAAGCGTCCTGGCAGTGACGTGTCAGCACCACAGAGGCTCTCAAGCTGAAACACAGACGCCTGCTCGTTATGAAGAGCTCCGTTATGCATGGAGTAAATGTTTGGGCTATTAAAGCCGCCCCCCATGCCGGCTTGGCCTTTAAACAATAATATTCATAATGTAATTCCCCCATCCATCTTCCCATCATCACGTTGCTTATAGCCGACATGCCAGCGTGTAAGTAACCTCATGATGAACGGTCCGAGGTCTTATAATTACACGTCTGTCTTCACCGTCTGATAACAGCCGCTCAGTCGTTGCTTTTTAATCAGACGTCTGACTCTATAGGTTCAGGTGTTAGCGTGTTACCCTGATGGAGCACATCACACAGTGACGAGGTGTTTTTCAGTCCTTCAGCAGCTTCATGAGGACAAGAAGGGCTCTGAACATCCCGTCTGTGCACGTCTCAGTCTGATTTACTCACTCGGCCCGGCTCATATTGCCCCGCGTGATTATCATAAGTCAAGCTCACGCGTCACATGGTGTGAATTAGACATTCAGCTCGGTGATGTATGACACCCATCAGTCACCGCAGAGGTCACCGAGGTCACATGCACGTCATGATGCAGGATTACTCATGGACGCTCTAAATACAACACAAAGAAAACGAAGAAAAAGAAAGAGTCTGCTCAGTAAATGCTTATTAATAATATATATATATATATATATATATATATATATATATATATATATATATATATATATATATATATATATATATATATATATATATATATATATATATATATAATAGACTATGTTCTCAATACCAACACTGTAGAATACAAGCAATGCAAATGTGAATGAAAATGCAGTGATTCACATCTGCACTTTTATTATCAAGCACAAAGTCTAAAGCTTTGCATGATTCCATACAGACGGATCATACGATGTTAACGCTTTGCTCCAGTGGAAACCTGCATCCTGTTCTCCTTAAAGCAAAAGGAGATTAACACTGACAGGCCTGATTAGAGGATTTACCCAGCAGTGCAATGCCTTAGAAATCCACACGAGGGCGCTATCACCATAATTTACAAACTTCCCCTCAGTCGACTCACATGAGGGAATGCAGAGACTTCACTTTGTATAAAGTGAAGCCAACGATAATCTGTGACTCTGGTGGAGGAGAGGAAACCCTTCTACTCTCCAGGAAACAGAGACTCAGGCGATGAGGCGTCCAGCTGCACGCAGACGTCACCACAAAGCCCTGAATGAAGGGACGGTGGCCTGCGGGGGATAAACTCTGGAAATATTCCCATAATTCAGCAGCGCTGTGACCTGAACAGACACTCGAACCAGAGAAACAGAGAGAGAGAGAGAGAGAGAGAGAGAGAGAGAGAGAGAGAGAGAGAGAGAGGAGAGAGAGAGAGAGAGAGGAGAGAGAGAGCGAGAGAGAGAGAGAGAGAGAGAGAGAGAGAGAGAGGGAGAGAGAGAGAGAGAGAGAGAGAGAGTGGAGAGAGAGAGAGAGGAGAGAGAGAGCGAGAGAGAGAGAGAGAGAGAGAGAGAGAGAGGGAGAGAGAGAGGAGAGGAGGGAGAGAGAGAGAGAAGCGAGAGAGAGAGAGAGAGAGAGAGAGAGAGAGAGAGAGAGAGAGAGAGAGAGAGATTGAACTCTACAGCCAAAGCCGAGTGTCCATGAGCCATGCGCTGAGGGAAACAGGAGCACACTGTTCCTCCATCAAAAGCACAGCGGGGAGTGTTTCCTGTGTTGGTTCTTGTTTTACAGGATTAGGATGATTAGTCCGAGTCGGACCAGCTTAAGCTGCAGGTATTCATGCAGCTTTGACAGATGAATATGTTTTGTCTGAATTCATAACTTGCTAAAGGCGAGCTGTGTGTCGTCACACAGCTGTGTGTCTGACATTCTTGAGGGATTCAGCAGCATCAGATAACACTGGTCCTCAGCAGCAGCTTGTTCCTGTTCGCTCTGCAGACACATGGACTGAGATAAACCCCAGTTTCTATCCTGCCAGCGCTGCCTGTGTGGGAGCGACTCCCTCAGGAGTTACTTTTCTGTTGTTGTCGTCCCTCACAGGAAGTAGCAGAGTTTAGAATAGCCTGCAGGCGGCTCAGGACATGTGCTGTAGTGTCCTGCAGCGTGGCGTCAGCTTGTCCTGCGACGATGAGCTGCGTTTAGTGCCACAAACACAGATTTTGACAGCAGTGCTTTTGCATTTCTTGGGTTGTTACTCCTCTTCTCGTCAGCTCGGCCCGTGTGCGCTCATGTTCCAACGTGTCCGAGTGGAGGAAGAACTGCAGCTTTAAGTCTCACCGTGTGGGCGAGACAAACAAAGCCCCATTGTGTCTGCACCACAGTGTGTCAGTGTCAGACATCACCGTGATTCCAGTCTAAATATTGTTACGCCAATGTGCTGGATCGGCCCTCCTCCTCCTCCTCCTGCTCCTCCTCCTCCTCCTCCTCCTCCTCCTCACCTTCTGTCAGTCTTTCTTGCTTCAGGTTTTTAACACACACCATCCAGATGTGGAAGAAACAAAGACAGGAGAAGACAGATTGACAGAACCTCACGTTCAAGCTGTTTGGGGCTCAGAGTGAAGGACGAAGCTCCAGAACAGAGACACACATGTGTGTGTTGGTGTGACAGCAGTCGCCCTGCATGCAGATGTCCTGAGAGATGTCCTGATACTCCAGCGGCCGAGAGGACAACGGACATCTCTGTCCACCACAGACCCCATCACACCCGTCTGTCCTGCTGCCAGAGACTGTCTGTGTGTTGTGTTCAGTTCCACTAGTGGAATAAATGTGTCGGCTTTTCCTTTCACTCTCGCTTCTCTGAGACTTCTTTATGTGCCGTCTTCACAACAAGAAATGTTCTTGTTTTCCGTCCGTTTGAGGGCGGAGTGGATGCTGCCGAAAGGCGAAAGCAGTTTTTTGTAGCATGAGAGGTGTTTTAAAGAAACTCTGTTGAACTCGGTTGGGTTTTAACGAGCAGAGCGTGTCGTGAACGTGGCTTTTAAGGCCTTTTAACACGCAGACACAAGAAGCCGCAGCTTTGATGCTTAGAAGAAGAACGTTTACGACAAACGTTTGGAGTGAAGTGAGAGCAAAGAGAAGAAGAGCTGAGGCTGTGAGGGCCGCGAGATGCTGAGGGCTGGACTTAAGATAAGATAGAAGATAGAAGATAATCCTTTATTAGTCCCTCAGTGGGGAAATTACAGGATTACAGCAGCTCACAGGAAATACAGATAAAGATCAAGAAATATAAATAAACAGTAGAACAGCAATAAAACTAAGTTAAAACAATTAAACAGTAAGAAGAATATTAAATATACAGATGGAATACAACGTACAACAAGTAAAATGTGTATAAAAGTATTGCACCATGAGTAAAAATGTGTATCAAACATTGTGAGGAATGTAACCTCATGTATATATACATATCTATATTTATATAAATTTACATATTTCCTTCCTTCTTTGAAACGAGAGCTTAACCTTTGAAAGAGGAAATAACTACATGTGAGTTGCACAGAAGCAAACATCACTCCGGCTTACAGAAAGAGACAAAATGATGCAAATGTTACTCAAAGAAAGAAGAAAGCCTCATCAGTCAGTTATGACCTTGGTTTAAAAACAATGAAATCTGAGGGTGAAGGCCTTCATTATTTTTGGGCATTTAAACTTAACTTAAACACACATTTCAGGATACGAGCTAGTAAAACGCTTCTGTATTCATCTGTGGTGTGTATTTCCAGACAGAATAATACTCATAATCCCTTCAACCCTCACATCCAGCCCAGACGACAGGACTGTGACCCTCAGGCTGAAGGTCAGAGGTCAAGGCCGCTGAGAGCGGCACAGAGGAAAGAAGGAGTGACCAAACGTACTCGCTGTGACCGCACAACACAACTCTGTACAGGTGTGACCGCACAACACAACTCTGTACAGGTATTACCACACAACACAACTCTGTACAGGTGTTACCACACAACACAACTCTGTACAGGTGTTACCACACAACACAACTCTGTACAGGTATTACCACACAACACAACTCTGTACAGGTATTACCACACAACACAACTCTGTACAGGTATTACCACACAACACAACTCTGTACAGGTGTTACCACACAACACAACTCTGTACAGGTGTTACCGCACAACACAACTCTGTACAGGTGTTACCACACAACACAACTCTGTACAGGTGTTACCACACAACACAACTCTGTACAGGTGTTACCACACAACACAACTCTGTACAGGTATTACCACACAACACAACTCTGTACAGGTGTTACCACACAACACAACTCTGTACAGGTGTTACCACACAACACAACTCTGTACAGGTGTTACCACACAACACAACTCTGTACAGGTGTTACCACACAACACAACTCTGTACAGGTGTTACCACACAACACAACTCTGTACAGGTGTTACCACACAACACAACTCTGTACAGGTATTACCACACAACACAACTCTGTACAGGTGTGACCACACAAAGACGACACCTGGGACAGAGCATATATATATATATATATATATATATATATATATATATATATATATATATATATATATATATATATATATATTGGAGGGAAATAAAGTGCAATAGTTGTTTCTCACATCCGGTGTTTCCTGCAGTGTTTTACTGTGGATGTCTCTACTGGTGCTACTGTATCTTTTACCAGCTGTCTCTACGTCCCCAGTGTGTGTGTGTGTGTGTGTGTGTGTGTGTGTGTGTGTGTGTGTGTGTGTGTGTGTGTGTGTGTGTGTTTAAATATCTATTCCATAGACTCACATTCCTGGCATCGCTCCGCATGGGAACATACTCCAGTATTCCTCTGAGCTGCTCTGGAACACGTTTCCATACAGCCTCCTGGCGTCTGTGCTAGTGTGTGTGTGTGTGTGTGTGTGTGTGTGTGTGTGTGTGTGTGTGTGTGGTCAGTGGTTAATGTCAGCTCGTGAATGAGCTCCAGAACTAAAATAGCGTTTAGAAACTTCTTCTCTTTTCTTCTGAGAGTTCGATGTGTCGATCGATACCGCTCTCATATCCACTAAGAGCAGCCAGTTAGCTTAGCTTAGCATAAGGGTTCAAACAAGGGTCTCTGCTGGATTCAACATACAAAGGCACTGACGTGTGTATTTTATGTGTTAAGCTTTGTACGTAGCGGGTCCATCTATTGCCCTGCTTCCAACCTTAAAGCCAAGCCAAGCTAACACCATGCTAGCTGTAGCTTCATATCAAGAGTGTAAACATGAGAGCATCTTCTCATCTCACTCTCTGCAACACATATGAGTATAAATCATATCAAGAGCTTCATCTCATCTTTTCCTACCTGGAACGACCTCGAAGAGGAATTTCCCTCCTTCATCGCCGCTGGTTGGATGCTCTGAAACTTTGTTTCCTGGTAACAAAATGGCTCCCTGCGGAAAAGAAGAGCCGACGATCAGATGCAGAACACCAAACCGAGTATTTTACTTAGACATAGACATCTGTTTATTCATGTTTTTTCTGCATGATTCAGATTATCTGTGTTGTTTTTTAAAATATCCCACAAGAATATATTATTTTTACATTCTATTCATATATGCTTTTAATTCTATTTACATTGTATTTTACATGCAGCTGCACATTTGCTCTAGAACAGTTTATCTTCACGAGCTTCTCCTCCTGTAACGTTCCTGAGCATCAAAACACCGACACCATGCGTGTCACAGGATTCATTATGTTGCATCGTCACGTGTACGAGCTGGCCCGAGCCGCTGGTCCATAATAATAAAATAAATATATATAACCCCCCATGGAGCTCAGGATGGTGGAGCTCAGCACTTCTAAACGAGGCAAAAGAGGATCCGGCTCTCCGCTCGGCTCTGTCCTCTATGATGCATCGACGACTCTTCTTCACAGCATCAGCATCAGTTTCTACCAAAGTCAACCAAGACAAATAACCTCAACAACCTGAAAGTCTGAGGGCGCACGTCGTCCTCCAAGAGCATCATGGGAGGCTGGAGCCCTCGTGGACTGGACCAGAGACACACTGATAGGATTGTTTTTTAATAATAATTTAAATATCCGTCACTCAAAAGGTAAGAAAAAATACAATAAACAAACCATGCGTTTGGCCGAAAGGACCACAAGGAAAGAAACACACACAAAACAACAAGTCAATGAGTAAAACAATAAGAATATAACAATAAACTAACTCAAGTGACTTCACATTTTACCCACAAAACACAGGGTTACATTATGAGGGTTTGAATTAGCGCCATCAGCTGATCGCTTTTACTTTTGTCCGTTGGCTGATTAAACTTCACTGAAACATTAAACAGACTCATAAAAGAGTTTTATTCATTGTGGTTTTGCAGCTTTTTACAGTCGCGATCGATCTTCAAGCTGATTCATTCCTCGTGAAAAGCATTAATTTCAGCTCCAAAACTCTCCAACCGCTCAAGTATGAGTATTTGGTTATTTTATTTGGTCAGTCCCACACATGCTTTCTGTCATTTCATGTGCATTTCATGTGATACTGAAACTCATCATGAGCTGCGACCCCGTGAAGGGATGGACCTGAACCGTCATGGGCTGGATTCACACTGCGCCCGCGGCGGCCTCGCCCAGAGGTTTCCTTCAGTCGGCCTGTGACTTCCCTCTGATCGCCGGCGTGTTGCTCGGCGCCACAGAGCAGCGTGACCGGCGTGACCGCGGCCTCCAGCCGGCCACGCTAACGCACACAAGCTGTGCGTCGGTGACGGCGCTGGCGCTGAAGGACCTGAACACATGAAACGATCTGAAGGGGAGTCCGCTTCCTTCCTGCTGGAAAGAGAGAGCTCTAATGAGCCTTAACTGTGACATCCAGGAAGTAGACCCCACCTGAAGCCCCACGAGGAGCTGCTTTCAAACGGGTTGGAAAGAAGGAAAGAGGGAAGCGTGTTTGATGTGGCTGTCAGCAACAGGCTCTGTTCAGCTTCATCGTGCGGATGAAACGCTTCTTGAAGAAGTTCTTTATGAAGTTCTTTATGAAGTGAAAAGCGATTTTCATTTCGGTCACGCCTCCTGATTCCAGAGCAAACAGGATGCGACTGAAATGAAACGCGTGCGGGTGAGATGGACTTCAGAGGTACGTGCCACAGTGTGAAGCCACAACACGGACGTTGCTCTCCTCTGGCCTCAGACACACTTCCCATGCGGACATGCGTCCCCGGTGACCAGAGAGCATCGGCCCAACCCGACGGGCACGAGGAAAGAGAAGAAGAAAAACTATTTTGGGCGGTTCTCCGCATTTTTACACTGCTGTTAACGAGGATGAGGTCATTCTTTTGGGAACGCTGCAGTGACACAAACCCACTTATCTCTTGTGCGCGACCCAAAAAGCTGTGCAGACACAACGGAGGAAAGAGACAGCAGGAGGCTCAAGTCTGCATATATATATATGAGCTCCAACTTTAACATATGAGTTGCATGTTTCCTGTGATATTAATTGCATATTCAGCTGAGCTTCCAGTGTCCCTCCACCCTTAAAACCAATACCCAGCTGCAGGTGGCGTCACTACTTTGCATTGCAAAGTACACAAATGACCCCCACAGAGCCAGCAGGAGGCATATTCCTGTGCAGCACATATTTTACAGGTAAATTACTTTGCAGCTTTCAAACTGAAGCACAGCTGCACAGACGGCAGAGACGCCACGCTGCCGCTTCATGTTCATTCAGTTTGTGTCCAACAACTCAGAGCAGACGGCGTGGAGTCTGAGAGGATAAACAACGCTTATAAACAACGGCGGGACTTTAAGATAACCGGCGACCAGGAAGAAGAAAAAGCCTTGAATGAAACCTTGATATGTCTTCTGAAGTGATAATGTGACATGCAGCTCATCAGAGAGCTGAAGAACATGAAGGAAACAGATTGAAACTAGATTGTTCTGCTGGATGACGTCATGACGGCCTGCGTACAACACAGTGATATACAGCTCGAGTCTTGGTTTCAAGAAAGACACCTTCAACAAAAAACATGGGTGCAAATCCCAGAAAGCAGCGTGGTGCTTATGTGCAGAACTTTGTATAAGCAGAGAGTTCCTCCTGTACTGCAGAGAAGTGTCCATACTTTACCCACTTCCTCTAAAAACAACGCTCAGCACGTGTCATGCCTTTGCAACAGAAGCTTACTGATGCAGGACTTTTGCACGGTCGCATGTTGAGTTCCCTCCACGACCTCAGTGGGTCCAGTTGATGCAAAACACAACACGTTGCTGCACTGTGCATTGTGACTGTTTCTGTGTGTGACTTCCATCTCACGCTCGACGTAACAGTAATAATAATGTCAACTCTTTCCTTCCTGCGGCCCGGTGATCTCTCTCTGGAGCTGCTGACGTGCAGCGCCTCATGCGACGTGCCATAACATCAAACCTCACGCCGGCTTTGATTTGCTGGTCACAGCAAACAGAGGAGGAATGGCAACAGACATCGTTTGTGTGCTTCTGCTCTCAGCTCTGCCTGCAGGCGTCTGAGGCGACACAGTGGATGGATTATATGTCATGAACTGATACTGCTGATGCACATTTCTGTCTGACAGATCACTGTGTTGCAGACTGAGCAGCGGCCCGGCTGCCACATGAAATAAATACCTTTAAAGTCTCTGTTAGCTTGTCTACATTTGCTATTGTACATTTGGCAACTCATCAGCTGGATTATAATATTTAATTCAGAAGTGTCCTTGAGCAAGGCACTGAAGCTCCAGAGCTTCACCGCAGCACAAAGCTGCTTCATTTCTGAGGATGATGACATGCAGAGAATAATCCCCCACTGAGGGATTAATAAAGGATTCTTAAAAAAAAAGAAGTTTTTTTTAATAGAATCTGCATCTCGTCCCACCTGTAATACCTATACGCCCCACTAGAGGGTCACGCCCCACCTGTAATACCTCTACGCCCCACTAGAGGGTCACGCCCCACCTGTAATAGCTCTACGCCCCACTAGAGGGTCACGCCCCAGCTGTAATACCTCTACGCCCCACTAGAGGGTCACGCCCCAGCTGTAATACCTCTACGCCCCACTAGAGAGTCGCGCCCCACCTGTAATACCTATACGCCCCACTAGAGGGTCGCGCCCCACCTGTAATACCTCTACGCCCCACTAGAGGGTCACGCCCCACCTGTAATAGCTCTACGCCCCACTAGAGGGTCACGCCCCACCTGTAATAGCTCTACGCCCCACGTCATCCTCTGTAACCAGAGGATGATGTCATCAGACGCACGCCTGACGACATCATCGACGTACACAGGAGGGTGTTTGGATCATGTCCACATCATCGTGATGGCGCCGTGTGAAGAGACGCAGCGTGGCGTCTCAGGCGGAGCCTGGTCTGCGTTCCTCAAGGTCGACGTGGTCCAGAGCCTGCAGAGCGGTGAAGGTCAGAGGAGCCGTACGGCGCTGGTGTGTTATCAAGAGGCGGCAAGACGACACAGTCTAGCAGGGTGAATAATTACAGAGCCGCAGTGGCATTTCACTCACCGCCGCTAAAGGCCGAGGTCAAACAGTTTGCAGAGGAACACACAGGACTCAGAGCATCATTGCTCTGTTGCATTATTGAGTTATTGCAATTCCTCATTGTCGTACTTTCCTTCAGACCCGTTTGTCTGAGCTGGTGCTCTGAATATTTATCAACTCACTCGCAGGACTTGTGACGAGAATGCTAATGTGCTAATTACATATTAATATGTCGTTGACTTCTTCTGTCATTGTAATATCATCAAAGGGGTTTCATTCATTCATTTACAACTCCCTCATTCAGTCATTCATAATTGTTACCTCGCTCCCTCCTCTGGAATACAGATGAGTGCTTTAAATTACAATAATCAAAACCATTTCACCCGCCGAATGAATCCGGTCTCTGTTTATGGTTCAGCCAGATGTAATCTGAGAACCTGTGTGTGTGTGTGTGTGTGTGTGTGTGTGTGTGTGTGAGAGAATGCTTGTGTGTGCGTCTCCACGGGCGCGTACGGCAGGCAGATGGCATGTTGACGCTGAGCCCACACGTGCCGGCCCTGCGCATGCTCTGCGTGACCTTTCACCTCCGTGTGACTCCGTTCTTCAGATTCCCGGCGTCGCTCGTTGAGGTTCGGCCCGACGCGCTCCCACGCGGACAAGAATAATGCACTCCTTCTCATGATGTGTGCCGGCGCTGCTGCTTCATCCTGGCAGGACCAGTTCAGAGCCGCGTGTCATGTGTGTCGAGGAACACGACAACGTCGTGAACATCTGGACAATACTGCAAATCATACCGTCACTGGTTCACTGGTGTTCACTGTTAAGGTCTTTTCTTCTTCGGTTAAGTGGTTTTAGTCACTTTTCCTCTCAGGATCACATTACTAAACGTGTTAGTAGCGACAAACCCACACAGGGCCGAACAGCTGGAGAGTCTCCTTTAAAAAAAGTGTTTTAATACTTTCTTTTTACCTTTGTATCGCAAACAGAAACCATATGTGCAGAAATGAAAATCACACAGTAATAACTAGGACAGGAAGTGTCTGGTTGGCTCTCTCCTCTCAAACACGACATGCAAGTTGTCGTTTCTTGTTGTATTGAGGTGTGAACGTGTTGCAGCGTTGCTCCTCTTGGGTTCTTATTCCAGATGTTAACATCTCCATCTCACAACACTGGACAGTTTCCATCAACTCAGAAGGTTCACAGCTTCCTTCAGATCACTGTTTTGTTTGTATGTTTGTACCTTCACTGTTTTGTTTACTCATAACTGTTCTCAAAGTATTATTTTTAAAAGCAGAGGCTGCGTTCAACAACAAAAAGCGATAAAAAGATAAAACTTATTGTCACGTTTATCCTCTGAAGAGCCAGATGTTTCCCTCCTGGATGAGACTGAAAACAGAGCTGAAGGTAAATGTTTGACCAGAAACACTTGAAGCTATAATAATATGTATAATAATAATATGTGTAATATGTATTGTTACACTGAGTAAGTATTTCTTTTTAAAGAGTCATAAGTATAGGGAGCGGCAGAACACAATAAAACACGTCTGTGTTTCAACATGTAAACGCCTCATCAGCATCCGTGTTGCCATGGCAACAGAGAGGCAGATGTCGCTGCCACCGCTAACTAATGGAGGCGCCACAGCGCGCCACAGAATCCATTAATACCGGATCTAAATGTGGCTTCACGCCGTCGTGGTTCAGGTCAGAGAGAAGCACTGAACACGCGCCGAGCGGGGCGCTCGCTCCCCGATGGGTCAGGGTCAAAGGTCAAAGGTCACAGGAACGACTCGGCCTCTCTCTCTCTTTTGGGACGTTAGTGACTTCAGACTGTTCGTCTCCGCTGTGAGAGTCTCGTTAGCATTTCTTTGAAAGCAGTTTTATTTTTAGAACGTATTTTTTTTAAAGTTCTTTTTGAAAAATTTTTTTAGAATGTATTTTTTTTTTAATTTTTTTTTTTTGAAATTCTTTTTTAGAATGTTTTTTTTTTTGAATTTTTTTTTTTTGAAATGTTTTTTTTGGAATGTATTTTTTTAAACGTTTTTGAAAGTTTTTTTTTCAAATTTTTTTTTTTCAAATTTTTTTTTCAAATTTTTTTTTTGAAAGTTTTTTTCTTGAAATTTTTTTTTTTCAAATTTTTTTTTTTAGACCTTTTTTTTAAAAAAAAATTTTGAAAGTTTTTTTTTGGAAAGTTTTTTTCTTGAAAGTTTTTTTTTTGAAAGTTTTTTTTTGAAAGTTTTTTTTTTAGAAGGTTTTTTTTTAGAAAATTTTTTTTTATGAAAGTTCTCTTTTTAAGAACGTTTTCTTTTAGAAAGTTTTTACTTTAGAGCGTTTTTTTGAGAGCGTTTTCTTCTTTTAGAGCAAAGGTTTTCCTTCACGGTTGAGCTGTTCCTGTGCTCCATCTGTGCTGCGCTGCTTTGGAGGTCACAAAGTTTGAAGGAGTTTGAACGCACTGCTCCGTGCCCGACTGAGTTTTAATCAAATGTTCCATTCTCTGGAAAAATAAATAAAAAATAGCAGTTCTCGGTATGTGAAATCTTTGTTGGCTTTGTTTCATAAGTATGAGAGAGCAGACGGAACATCAAAGAGTCGCTGCAGTTGTTGAGACATTAATGGATGATATTTCTGGCTGGGTAAAAATAGATGGAAGAATATTTAAAAGGCAAACAAATTGCTTCCTGTCAGAGTCTGTAGATTATTATAAGGACCTGCTGCACATCACTTGCATCTTCCCCTCAGGACCTCCACAGCACCAACAACTAATGTAAAGGTAAAAAAATCGAAGGTAAACAAGTCGCTGCTCCTGCTTTCACTTCAGAACCGGAGCTGCCCAGAAACAGCAGTGAAGAGTTTCTCCTCTCCGAGTCGGCGAGCGGCTCGCCTTCAGGTCTTTAACCTGCAGACACTTCTGCTGCTGCTGGAGCTTGAGTTTGGCGACGCCGAGCATGCTGGGAAGTCAGCCAGACAGAGACGAGTGGGTTGAGGAACAGTATGAAGGTTTGGGTCGTGCTCAAAGTGTTCCTGTTTGGGTGGATGCTAAACAGGAAACGCTCGTGGTCCTCTGTGTGCAGTGCAGACAATGAACAGAGCTTCTGGTGAGAAGCAGCTGGCTGCTACACTGGCTTCACGGCGGTCATTTTGACAAGTCACTGCAGGGTGAACACAGGTGTAATTAATAACATGAATTATGCTGCTCCATCTGAGGCACGCTGGTTCTGTGCGCGCCGGCTCACTGGAGCGACTCATCATAATGGGGCTGTAATTATTTAAATCTATTACGCCTGTGTATATTCTGCTCTGCCAAAATGGCTGCTGTGAAACGGGAATATTGCACAAAGGCAACGCTCCAAATAACGAGTCGCCCCATTGATCTGGAAACAACCGCTAATTTATTAAAAGCTATTGATTTTGAATGAATCAAAACTTGTGAGTCTCTCTAAAACTGAAGGGACGTAAATGAATGACAACAGATTCCCAGCTGCAGGTTCAACTTTGACAGTTTGTTAAAAACAAAGAGATATTCCTTTTCTTCCTGGAGTCTCTGTAATGAGGAGGAGAAGTCCGTCTGGCTCTTTGTTCGCTCTGCACATGCTCACACAGAGCGGCTGCCCGGCGACGGTAACATTAGCGACGCCTCGTCGTCTGCATCGCTCACTGTCAGAGCTTCTTCCAGCGAAGCTTTGTGTGACGACAACAAGCTCACAAGAGACTTTACTTTGACTTACAGTCACAGCGCCGAAACTTTGAATCAATCCCCAAAAAAAAAAGAAAGTCTGTGCATCAAAATCTAAAAGTTGTCCTCATTCTGTGACTCAACCTGCAGTGAATGTCCGGCTAATGCACATCAAGACACATTTATTTCCTACCTGGACAAAGCTCTTTGTGTCCAGATGGGACTTTGTCTGTTGTGTCGTTGAACCTGACCAGGAACAGACGCGTGGGAGACAATCGATTCCCAAACATTACCCCTGCAGCCTCCGCCATCTGGACCTGATCAGCTGTTCACAGTGTCGCTCATCTTGTTTCATAAGCTAACAAGTCAGCTGGCTGCTGGGTCACATCAACTCAGAAGAGATTCACTTCATTTGTTGGGAACAGAGTTGTTTTGCAACTCAATGCTCATAGTTTTTAACAATGTACAATTATGAATGAATATATTTACGAATGCATGTTTCATTGTGTAAGTCCCTGCATGATCAAAGGACGTGGCACTTCATCATTTTACCCCGGTGGAGTCTTTCTGCATCCTTACCAGGACCTTGGTCTCGTCCTCGTCCTTGTAGTAGTGCAGCTGCTCCCCTCGGAGCACAAACCAGCGGCTGTGCCACGTCTTGACGAAGCCGCCTTGCTTCCTGAGCCAGCCACACCTGACGGCGCCGCGCTGGGGGCCGGCGTGGGACTCGCGCTGGTCCTCCATCGCAGCGACTCTGATCTGCAGGAAGAGGAAAAGGAAAAGTTTCATTGTGTTTTGGGTTGCAGACGTCGAGTGTGTGTTCAGAGCAGCCGAAAGGTGAACAAATGCAACGCATCACAAACAGATGCTGCAGAATCCACCAGCGCTCTCTTTTCAATATTTACAACAGAAAGCTTTCGTAGAAACTGGAGCGTTGAGAGCGAGGAGACGAGCGCAGAAGAGGAAGTGTGGGAGGAGGAATTCATGACCAGATGACCAGACAAACCCGTAATCTCTTTAATCTGCTAACCCACCTGCACATGTCGGTCTCTTTGGACCCTTCCACCCTTTTTAACTGTTTTAATATTAAAGTCTACTTAATATCCAGGTGAGAGAATGTGATCTGAGTAATACTGTATGGTAATAAGTAACGTTAAGCAGCTGAAATGAATTAAAGGGGATCTATTGTGCTCATCTATTATGAGATTCATATTTGTATTTTCAGTTTTCTAGTGTGAACTTAATATTGCTGGTGCCTTTAATGACTGGTTGATTGTTATTCTAAGAGGTCATGTACTGAGAGACTTTGTAGGGTTGACTAGTGCCTTAGAAAAGTCAACTCGCTGCACGTTGCAGATATAATATGAATCCATGAATGCAATAACTCATGAACAGCGTTTGCTGAGTGTGCAGAAGGTTAAAGATAGAGTTCTTCAAACCACTGTGATTCATCATTAACCCTCCAAATGGACATCCTGTCTTTGCGTTCCCCTTCCTACAGCACAGTGCCAGTCCTGCTAGTAATCGGTTGTCTTGCTCAAAGGCACGTCGACGGGGGAGTAGCATCGTTAATATACTTCAGCGGTTGATCTTCTTTGACCCTCTGAAGCAAACGCTCGTCCTTTTACAACCTCAAAGTTTATACGGTTACACACTCGTAAGCAAACATGCCAGGAGAGACGCGAAGCCTTATCACACACACACACACACACACACACACACACACACACACACACACACACACACACACACACACACACGAGTGCATGCAATAAATCACCGACACACTGTTCCCACACGCATAACAGACACACGCCGCCAGTCCAACCAGCCCGCCGGTCCAGATGAGGACCGGACGCAGCCCAGCGGCACCGGAGCAGGAGCAGCAGGACCGCTGTTGTGATCTCAAACCCTGCACGTGTGTGTGTGTGTGTGTGTGCGTGTGTGTGCACAGACACACTCACTACTACAGACAGCATGAAGGCCACAACCCACTGGTGCTGTTGGGTCCAGCGCTGCTTCATGTGCGCCTTTACTGCTGGATGGAAGAAGGGAAAACGAGGGCAGAGCTTTCTTTATAACAGCGGGGAAAGCTTTTATCTGAGCTGTGGAACAATCTTCATTTTGTGGGAACAGGTGACACTAATATTGGAGGGAATCACCTCAGCGGCCCTGATGCTTCCTTTGTGAATCCCTGAGCCTGAACCAGAGGGACCAGAGCCGAGTCGCCTGCACTGCCGGGTCTGTGCAAAGTGAAACGGTCAATAACTTCAGGTTTCTTCATGTGAATGACTTGCAGTTGAAACATTTACAATTCACTGAGGTGCAGTCCAGTGGACGTACGTCGCAGCGCGAGGAAGAATCATCTATGAATCTATAAATCAACAGACGAGTAGAAAAAGATTAGCAGGACGTTAGTTTCTCGGCTCACGCCTGGACGCCGTGAAGAATCGTGACCTTTGGAAAGTTACTCATTGTAAATGTTGTGTTCCCACTGGAAGCCGGAAGAAATGTCATGAAGCAGAATCATGACCATGATGTGATGCTAACAACAGCCATAAAGTAGAATATATTTTATATACGACATGAAGATAAACTGCTGGAATAAGCAACAGCGCTCAAACAGGCAAACAGGAGAAGATATATCGTCCTTTGATATTTTAATATTGGTCTTCTGGTCTTCTGTGGGTCGGTTGGTCCACTAAATATCTCAACAACCAGCCCGGCATTCAGATCCATCGCCACAGACATCGCCAACCTCGTAACCTGTCGCCTGCACAAAGGAGCTCAGACTCTCTGACTGCAAAAGCATGAGCTGTGAAAACACAGCGTGCAGACGTGCAGGAGACATGAGGGATGCTGGTGAAGACACGCTGGATGATTAATATGCTCTTATGATATAAAAGCATTTGTAACGACATCATCACTGTGTCTGGTTCATCTGCAGGGGGATGGAGAAGGAGATGGAGATGGAGAAGGAGATGGAGAATGAGATGGAGATGGAGAAGGAGATGGAGATGGAGATGGAGATGGAGAAGGAGATGGAGATGGAGATGGAGATGGAGAAGGAGATGGAGATGGAGATGGAGAAGGAGATGGAGATGGAGATGGAGATGGAGAAGGAGATGCAGGGATAACTGGTCTGTATGAATACTTTGCCAAAAGTTTTCCTGCATGAATTAAATGTTGGCTAAAAGAGGAAGATGATGCAGTAGAAGAGACGAAGCCAACAGGTTCGTCCACCTTTCTTTGTCTTTCTTAAGCTGAGACTTAACGCTCCTTCATGACGTTGTTTGGACTGAAACACGTGGTGTCGATGGAGGAGGTGGATTGTTTCAGAGCTCCTCTGGATGTCTACATTTTGCCAAAAACAAGAAAAGAAAAAGAAAGTATTGTTTGAACTTTCCCCGCCCCGATGAGCTTCAGTAAGAAATAGATGGATGAGTCTGATCAGCATGAGGAACGACCCAACCGGGCTGAAGTCCTGCAGTCGACCTATTTTTCAGACATGGATTTTATATGATGCCATTATTTTTGATGCAACTGCAAGTTTCTGCAAGAACACATCGCCGCTGTTTTGTCGATTCAGCGCATTGAAAACAGCCTGTAACAGTGTCCCCGTAAAGCACCTGTGTGCTGGTGTGTGTGTGCTGGTGTGTGTGTGCTGGTGTGTGTGTGCTGGTGTGTGTGTGCTGGTGTGTGTGCTGGTGTGTGTGTGCTGGTGTGTGTGTGCTGGTGTGTGTGCTGGTGTGTGTGTGCAGGTGTGTGTGTGCAGGTGTGAGGCGGGCAGTGTGAGTCGTCCCCTGCGCCTCTAAAATAAGCAGATATATAACATTTCCCCATCAGGACAGCAAGGTTGGAAACATGTAAAAAGAAGTGATAAATATAACTTTGCAAGACAGATGAAAGACTCCGAGAGCAGTTTGTGTAAAACATGTATGTTGAACTACACATTTAGCAAAACGTGCATTCACAATTGGGAGAGAAGTTATTTTGGGATGAAGTAAATATAGTTAGAGATTGACATGAAGTCCAATTTTCTCCAGAATAATGACCGTGCATGGCGGCACGATGGATGGCTTCCAAGGCGGTGATTAGCGCTCTGCGTTAGCATCTGCTCGTCTAGTCACACTTGATTCTAACTCTGCAGTTCAGGAATATCCCAGAAAGCTCTCACCACACGCCTGAGACCTTCCACCAAACTGAGGAGGAGAGACACTCCGACCTTCATACAGAAACAACAACAACAAAAACACACACACACACACACACACACACACACACACACACACACACACACACACACACACACACACACACACACACACACACACACACACACACACACCACAGAACCCTGGAGAGGACAGCACAAAGATAGCCCCCAAAGCTTTGCGGCATGCTTGCACTGTAATTTCTTTGCAGGATGTAAAGGATTTGTGGCTCTGTGGCAGAGAATTAAAAAAGAATGAATTCCACAAGTGAAAGAATAAAAATGGACGGTGTGACTTTTCTATGAGGAGAGCAACCATGTTGGCGCTGGATTAGTTTTCTGTGTCAGTCTGTGACCATCAGGAACAAGAATGCTGAGCCAGCAGATCAGAGACTGATGCTGCTTTGAAATATGTGTCTGTCACATCAAATACAGCTATTAGACATGTCCTTGTCTATTAGACATGTCTTTGTGTCTATTAGACATGTCTTTGTGTCTATTAGACATGTCTTTGTGTCTATTAGACATGTCCTTGTGTCTATTAGACATGTCTTTGTGTCTATTAGACATGTCCTTGTGTCTATTAGACATGTCTTTGTGTCTATTAGACATGTCCTTGTGTCTATTAGACATGTCTTTGTGTCTATTAGACATGTCTTGTCTATTAGACATGTCTTTGTGTCTATTAGACATGTCTTTGTGTCTATTAGACATGTCTTGTCTATTGGACATGTCTTTAATGATAAAAGCTGTTCTCAGGTTGTTTTCCTGTGACAGTCACTTGATGTAAACTGATACCTGAGGTGATGAACCTATGCATGATATTAGAAAAGGTGAGTTCTGTGTGTTATGGAGCGGTGTAGGATGATGAACTGCTCAGGATAATTCAGCATGCAGCGATTTCAACCTTTAAATATGAGCACAGTCTTTTTTCTCCTGTGTAACTGATGCCAGAAGCATGTTGGCGGCATCAGGAGTAAGAGTGGACCCGACACAGAGGAAATGAGGAGATGTAGAGGTCTGAAGGAGAAGAGAAGTGAACTCTATGAAAGGCCGTCGTGTGACTCGTCTCTCAGCGTCAGGAGTGTTTGCTCCCTGGAGGGAAAGTCCTGAAGCGAGCAGCACCGAACAGCCGGCTGCTGTTTGACTCGTCTGTGTTTGAGTTGAGCTGCTTCACAGGATATTGAGTCTGGCTCTTCCTCTGGGAAATTAAAAGTGTGCTCGGGAAGATTCTTTTTTGGAGGAGGGTGTGTGGGTGAAATTACAACAGTTACCAAAATCATACATTTTGACCTTCAAAAAGAAGAACGTTCAATTCCCTTAATTGGGACTTTTAAGACTTTTGCCCAAACTGCAAAACAAATGTGGTGTCGGGTGGGGACGGCGGCAGGAAATCTTCTGAGACCACAGGAAGTGGCCGGTCGCAGCAGCCACAGCGGAGCACTCTGTCCAGAGGAAACTGCACCAGCAGACTCAGATTCTCATCCTGCGGTTGGATCCAAACCGCCGCCGGCAGAAATGGTGACCATGAATCTTACAGACATCATGTGCCACATTTCAAGTCATCTTTGGAGCAAAGCGTCCTCTGAGCTGGAGAATGATGGTAAAAAGTCTCTTCAGAGCGTCGAGTCATCGGCTGAAAGGATGACTTGCTGGCGTATTTATCTGCTGTGGCTATCGAGCTAGTGATGCTAACGCTTAGCCTCATGACTGCTTTGCAGACGCTTCGCTAGACATGATGCTAACAGGGTTAAGGTCGCTGGAACGTAAACTGAGCTGGATAATGATGGTGAAAAGTGTCAGGCTCAACTGATAGCAGTCAGGAGCGTCTTTAAAACACACATGAAACTCTCACACCACAAACGAATGAGCCTCATGCTCAGTTAGCCGATGTAGCTAGTAACTGGACTGCAGTATAGTTTAGATAGTACTGCTTCTCTTGAGTTTTTGGAAGATAATAAAGGAAGAGTCTTGATCTACACCTCTTCTTCTGTGGTGATTTACAGTTCCTCAGTCCTGATTGGACAATAGCTCCACGGGGAAACTGTTGCTGAGGATTTTTAATAAATCAAATTTCTCCAAAACATGTTGTTGATAAAAACTCTCACTAATGTGCAGTGTGTTAATAATACATGTGATCAATCTCCACGGAGATGGAATGAATCTTCAGTCTGAAGGCTTAATGACTCACTGATGAATAGCAGCTAGAGTTGTGTCCTGTAACTTGTGGCAAACAACACTATTACCATCTGTCTGTCTTCAGTCTCTAGGTTTTTTCTGCGTGTTCAGCAGCTGCTGCGCTCCACATCGTCTCTGGTGCTCGCCAGTAAAGTCTGTGCCAACTTTGGAAGACGCAAAGGTCACTGGTGCATTGAGCAGAAAAGTCACTGTGGAGGGTCAAAACAGAACCGGCTCTTCTGATCAAGACTGATGAAACATGATTTATTCCTCTGACTGTATGTCTGTGTCTCATTAGCGACCGTCTCTCCACGCTGACTCAGATCAGATGTGAAGACGTCCATCAGCACTTTAGAGGGGTTCGAATTTGTTTGTGCAACGACCAAAAAACATGCAACAGAGGAAACATGAACTACTATTTGCCAGCCAATGATGTCAACCCTTTTAATATCCCTCTGCAGCATTGCCCCTTCAAGTCTGCACCGTGGGCCTCTGTGACCCACATGTGTTCAAGACAAATATAACCCGCCGCCGGCAGCGCTGCAGCGCCGCGTCTGATCGACTCCTGCGAACGCTCGCAGAGGAGGGCATGTTGCTCCTGTAGCTGTTGGGTAGGAGGTGAAAGAGGAAGCAGCTTCAGAGCGTCACAGACGCAAGTACTCACACACATGAGAAAAAGAAACTGATCCACTGATCCATCCAACGCACGCACAAGGCGGGTTTGTTATGATTGCTGACGGGTTGAGGCGAGGTCACGATCCGAGAGCTACATCCTTCATTATGAGGTCGTCCACGATCTGTCGCAACCCGCTCAACCCGCTCTGCCAGCCACAAAGAGAAAGGTGGAAGGGTGAAAGCCGGAAGAGAAACCGGGAGGTGAGCGAGGTCATGTTTCCCACAAACAGAAGGATTGCTTCCAGGAGATGAATTCTCCTTTTCTCTCCCTCTGTTTGAAACCCCAATAAACTCCCGAACTTTCCCAGTGTGAGTCAATTTCATGAGTCAGTGTCTATTTTGTCTCCACACAGATTTAGACACCATATGTGCCCCTCACCCCCATTCACAGTCTGCCATGCAGCACGATACGCTCGCTGCCCATCACTGGCCCCTCCCTCCCCAGTTTCCTGTGCGCCATGTGTCACCGTATGTCTGGTAAGCTGAGCAGCAGCTCTGTGCAGGAGGCTGAAGGCTTCACGTCGCCCGCTGACTCATTCTGCATGTGTTTGACACACTGCTGCAAGCCAGCGAACCATACCGTTGATGTGGCGGCTCTTCGTCATGCAGTCGTCTGGATGCAGGGGCAGGTTTCACAGATTTAATGGCTTCAAGATGCTCCGGTCACAGAGTGAGACTGAAAGTCCTTTTCCCCCAGAGATGTTATTGTTGTTACCACTGCAGTGTGGGGAAAGTTGACTCTGCATTTTAACCTTCAGAAGTGTCACCTTGCCGTAGATTCTCTTTGTGAACGAGCAGATGTTAAAGCAGCAGTTGGACATCTTCATGCAAATGGCCTCAAGTTAGATGAGATGATTGATTCTGGAGTAACTGAACGGGACATAAAGAGTATTTCTCAAAATGAAAACTCATTTCTCTGATTCGTCTCCGTTCCCGTGTTGCTGTAGTTTCAGCTCCTCGTCTCCATCCTTGCTCTCCGTCTCAAACAGACGTCCCAGAGTGAGACCTGGGAACAGTGCAGAGCAGCAGCTGACTCGGGAACCTGATCCTGGTCTTTCCAGCTTGTGCACTGCACACATTCCTGGCTCTGGAGGGTCATCATATCTGCTTCTCCCTCGGCTCATGCCCTGTCTGCTGTCACCTCGTTCTTTTCCAGTTGACTCGCCAGGTGGAGGAAACAAGTGGCAGAGATGTCTTTCTGCCATTTTATCAACCACCTTGTTGTTTACACCCTTTCATTGTCCACCACGCTGCCAGCACCCTGATGGTGTGACGGAGCCACAGCACTGGAGCTTAATTACATGAGGAAAACCTCCCCAAAAGTAGAGAAGGTTGATGCTACACTGCTGTATAACGTTGCAAAGGGGATTCAGACTGACATGGTGCCGCTTCAGGTAAACAATGAAGCCAATATTCTTTCCATGAAGACGGCAGCGTTTAGTCTCTGTTTGTTTCTCTGATCCCCGGCAGGCTGACGCAGGTGTGACATATCTATGACATCTCATCCCTCTGCTGCGTCTCTACTTGAAGCTCAGGGCGACACAGCTGGGTGAGTTGTGCCGCTGCTCAGTGGAGATCACTCTAATGATGGAGATCACATCACTAGACATGTCTGTGCATCACGTCACCGACACTAACAGTACACACTGCTGTGCAGGAGGATGTGTAACTTCTGTAATTCTATTTAAAGTTCAGCTCCAGTCGTACCTGCATGCTTAGCTTATGAATTACATCACTGAAAGTGTCAATCAAACCCTGTGGACTGAACCAGGGAGACGGTTTGCCCACAGCATCGTCTCGCTCCTCTGCCGTGCCAACGGGAGTAGAGATGTCAAGTCTGATTGGAGACGTCGGCACGCACAATGCAGAAATACCTCCGGGCAGAAAGCACAGTGCAGAACTCAAAGAGACTCACCTCTCACACACACACCGCCGCGTCGAAGCCTCGGCTCTGACGTGTGCTGATGCACACCGCTGGTATCCAATCCAGTGTCAGGTAATCAGTCAACATAGATCCTGCTAACACGCCAGCTGAAGTTGCACTCCAGCTCAGCTGCTCCTTCTGCTGTCCCCAACACACACACACACACACACACACACACACACACACACACACACGCTGAAGCGGCTGAGTGTGTGCAGTGGGTTGAGCGCTCTAAACTTTTCCCCTGACTGCTCACACCATCTGCATGCTGAGAAAGTCTCCGCTGAGAACAGGATGGACGGTCAGCACAGTCACACACACACACACACACACACACGCACACACACGCACACACACACACACCAGTGTTACAGCGGGAGTCTGCCCAGACACATGCAGTCACACACAAACACACACACACACACGCACACGCTCTCCACTAACGCGGCAGCCGTGCAGCTCCAAGTCCTCCAGTCATCCAGGCTGCTGAGACACTCGGTCTGAGAAGAGAGTGTGTGTGTGTGTGTGTGTGTAACGGAGAGGAGGAGGGAGGAGAGAGGGAGGGGGAAGTGTGTGTGTGTGGGTGTGTGTTTTAGGAAGTCTCAAGACGAGAGCTCTCAGACTGAGCAGCTCCAGCAGAGCGGCTGACTTTCTTTTGTGTTTCAGAAGGCAGGTTTTTCTCTTCCAGCTCTCACGTTGTGCTCCAGTCCTTCATAAGGTGGAATATACATCAAGAGCTCTCCATGAGTCATCTGAGGGTATAGTTCTGCATACAAACACAGTTTGAAGGTGCCTTCAAGACGCTGTATACAGATGACTGCGTGCTCGCAGCTCCACAAACATTTATTCAACGACACTGTGGTGCGAGCCAGCTGAACACACACGGCTGGAAGAGCACCGTGTTGACACGGGAGCGTCTCCTTCTGCTGAGCGTCCCTCTGCACAAGAGCGTTTTCATGGTGTGAACTATGCACAAATGTGTATGATAAAGGGAGAAAATGTCCAATATTTTCCAGTGGAGTCGTGCACGTGCAGGCTGCCTTCACACTGCAGAGCTCAATCATGACGCTGCTCGCTGACTCCTCACCACCGGCTTCATCACCACACACAAACTACTGATTTATGAACGCAGCGCAACGTTTGAAAATGTTACTCTTGTCACGCCGGCTCTGAAACAGAAAATTGAGTCATTATGTGAAATTAAAGAAGATTTTCTGGAGAGACAGATGATACAGAATGGAGGAAAGCTTCTTTTTTTTCATGCAAAGACATATCAATTGACAAGCAAAAAGCAGAAGAAGCTTGTACATGAAATAAGAACATATTCACCATTTAAGTCTTTCTCCCATCTAATATGTAGAAACACTGGAAAAACACTTACACACGAGGAGGGAAATTCCAATCTATGGAGGCGATGTGTCAACAAGATGACTTCCTGCAAATGAAATCACTGTGATGAGGTGCTTCATTTACAGACTCACAGGAGAGCATGGAAGTGTGTGTGTGTGTGTGTGTGTGTGTGTGTGTGTGTGTGTGTGTGTGTGTGTGTGTTGTGTGGGGTCATGCAGGTGGTTTGGATGTGTTTGACCTGCAGCCGCTCAGCGTTACACTCGGTCCTTCTCTCTCTTTGTCAAGTGATGCATGAAAGCAGCAGCAGCTCATGAATCTGTCCAGAGATTAATCCTGTTGCTTCACCAGGTTAACTGGGGCTTCAAGCTTTTGGAAACCGGACGCGAAAACCTTCCCGTGCCTATTTTAAGTCCCAGCATGCCCCGTTCACACAATCTTTTAGTATAAAATACGTAATTTTTCCATTTTTGAACCGATTGACACAGTTTCTTAACTGAAACTCCTTCCTAACAGGACAAGTCTTTGTTTTATTGGGATTATTGTTTCAGGTTCTGATTCTTTAGGTCCTAATCTTTCCATAAAGGTGTCTTATTGACGCTCCAGGAGGCTTTTCTGGGGAATCTGGCTCATGCTGGATGTTCATAGTTACCATCAAAATATCCTTTAAAAGTGTTTTTTTGTGTGCAGATATAATTTCTTTCTCAGTTTGATGTGCATCCTTAACCCTCATAACACTCTCACCAACATGGCATGTCTTTCTGGTGATTTGAAATATAATATTTATTGCTCCAGCGCAGCTTCAAAATCATATTTTCATACTTTCATACTGACAATATTGCACAGTAACCTTTAACGGCCCTTGGTGGAGCACTACTGGCTTCAGAGTCATTTTATCACCCAATATAAAACAGTGTTATTAATGATGGTTTATTTGCAGCTATGCACAGATATTTATACTCAACAGTCAAAAGAAAAGTACAATTCATAGCTCCTCATAAAGTTTAGTCTCATCAGCTGGAAGAAGCTGAAAGAGACGTGGAGCCTGAGCCATCTGTCCTCCGGCCTCCTTCAGCGTGTTTTATTATATTGGCAGGAATGCTGAGCATGGAGCTCTGTGACCTCGTGACGTGAGAAGCGGCCGTCCGTAAACAAACTGGAGCTGCGTTCAACTCCCAGGAGACGCCGCTGGGCGACCTCACCCGACGGCAGAGGACTCACGAGGATCACGGATGAATCTTCACAGAGGAAAAACCTCCGGCAGCTGAAGCGTTCTCCTCGGGTTCTGCCGTTCTCATGGTCTCGCAGTCAGAGGTTCTGGACAGTTGACGGCTTCTGGGAAGATGACGGAAATCTCTGGAGGCCCAGTTTCAGCCCGACAAAAAGCATTTCCCCTTTCTGCTTCACTGGAACATCACTTGAAGAGGGCGGCTATGGAGCTGTTTCATATGACGGTGTGTGCTCAGATAGGTATCACCTGACACCTGCCTGTGGCTTCTTTCAGCTCATCATGTCTGGCTTTACAGCCTGAGACACCATGATGTCATCAGGATCCACTTCAGACGAAGCCGGCGCATTTATATTGAATAGAAACTCCTTAAAAAGGTCTTTAAAAGCTGTGCACTACACCTGCTCAACAGCGAACAGCAGAGCCAGAGGTAAAGGTCTGAGGAGCCACAGGTAACCTCTAACCTGCTCTGGCTTTAAATGTCACTCTAATCCTTATTTAAAAAGGGAGAAAAACAGAAGGGTAAAGATTGAAAAGCGCCCGTAAGCAAGCTGTAACGTTCAGGTAAGGTCAGAGGTCTTCACCTTGAGTGTGAAAGTTCACAGGAAGTGTTTATGTGAGTGCGCGCTCTTGCTGCTCCAGGTCAAGGTCACCTCCTACAGAACATTATTTTGTGCTCCTCGCTGTCTGCTCCATGTTGTGTCCTGACCTCAATGTGTTGCAGCTCCTTCTTTAACTTGCTGACTCTTGTTTTGAAAGGTCAAACTCTGCACTTCCTCTTTCCTTCTGCCTGCATTGAGCACATTGAGCTGTTAGCCTTTATTCCAGCTCACAACACGACGCTGCAAACGTTGCTCAACATGATATTTATCTATTTTCATCTCACATGAAGTCCATCGTTTTCCACTGCAGAGGTCTAATCTCCCATTGGAGGATGATGAAGATGTCAGGAGGAAGTTTTGCTCCCCTGATTTATATTGACGTAACATTGCCCTCTAGTGGTCACTTTGAACACTTCATGAGAATTTAAACAAGCATATTTACACACACACACACACACACACACACACACACACACACACACACACACACACACACACACACACACACACACACTAATACTGTTTTTACTGTTTGAGGAAGTTATCTTATAGTGTAAAGTTATATTATAGTGTAAAGTTATAAAATAGTTATATTATAGTGTAAAGTTATATTAAAGTTATATTATAGTGTAAAGTTATATTAAAGTTATATTACAGTGTAAAGTTATATTATAGTTATATTATAGTGTAAAGTTATATTATAGTTATATTATAGTGTAAAGTTATATTAAAGTTATATTATAGTGTAAAGTTATATTATAGTGTAAAGTTATATTATAGTTATATTATAGTATAAAGTTATATTATAGTGTAAAGTTATATTATAGTTATGTTATAGTATAAAGTTATATTACGGTGATGAAGGAGCCAAACATTGACATTTGGTTAGTGCTGTAGAATCAGACTTGTTATAAATAGACAAAGACATAAACATAAATTAAGACAGTGAAGGTAAAAGTATTCCAACGTTTGTTGAAGCTTCAAAACAAACTGATGTAAAATAAATGCAAAATAACTTTATGAAACATTGTCACCCAGCAGCCACTAGAGGTCCATGTGATACAGCACAAATATGAACGCTTAAAAACCTGCTATGGTCAAAATCAGTAACTCATGCAGATGTCTTATTAACTGTAATGAAACTGTTTTAATATTTGCGATGCTAATGCCAACACATTCACTATCACATTGAATCAAATGTTTGTCACAATTCAATAATTCATGACATCCAGTGATTATCCCTGACAGAAGCTTTTGCCTGTAACGTCTTCTGGCTTTCTACAAACATCCCATCATCACACATTTCATCTCTTTGAGTCAGAAGAGGAACGTTTCCTCGTGTCATCTGTATGATCACATGACCAGGTTTCTCTGGCAGGATTGTGTACGGAGTGAAAGAAGCAGGATGTGGCGGTAGAAGTATTTAAGCTCCAATCATCTAACAGGAAACGTCACTTAATGAAGTCTTGTGATCTCATCTGACATTACAGATTACATGACCTCGTGTATTAATGCTGATGAGTGATAATAAACTTCTTCATTCACAAGAAACAAGACAATCCCTCTACAGGACCAACGAGGTCGAGGCTCCTCTTTTATCTGAGTTTCAGTGTTTCTCTGTGTTTGAGTCCTCGTAGGAACTCAACATTAATTACAATACTTGTGTTTATTTTATGCATTTGTTCAGCAAAGTCTTCCGAGAAAAATGTATATCTGCAAAAAAAACACTTATAAAAGATATTTTGATCGTAACTATGAACATCCAAGAGCAAGATTCCTCAAAAAGCCTCTTGGAGCATCAATAAGACACCTTTATGGAAAGATTAGGACCTAAAGAATCAGAACCTGCAACAACAATCACAATAAAACAAAGTCTTGTCCTGTTAGGAAGGAGTTTCAGTCAAGAAACTGTGTTGTTTGTTTGATTGTCTGAATGGGGCCTGCTGGGACTTGAAATGGGAGAGGGAGGAGTTTCCAAAAGGTTAAAGCGTTAAGTATTTAAATAAAGGAGTCAAAGAGTTCATGAATCAGTCTGCCTCCCATTCTGGACAAAGTCACATGACAGCCTGGGAGTTAAGTGCTCCTGGTTATAATTCATAAACCTTAAATATCTGCCGTGCATGTGATGATCAATCTCTCCTTATTGTCCTGGCTCTCAGGGTTCACGCCTCGTCTGCATCGTGTCAGTCGACACTGAGGATAAACAAGCTGTTGAGGCCGGCCGGGCCCTGAATACCAGGACATCTATTTGTAGTCAATCAGTGTTATTTACTACTCCATTCACGCACTGCTGCCTCTGCAGAGGCGGCCGTGACGCGTTCAGGGACTCAGATAAAGGATATTTCTCACCAACGCTTTCCTGTTATTTTCCAGGGTCCTTTGTTTGGTTGCGAGTCCTCGGCCTGCCGGTTCTCTGGGGAACCGGAGGAACGTCTGAGCCTCCAGCGCTGCTGAACGCTCCTGATACGCAGACCGCTGCATACCTGTGTGTGTGTGTGTGTGTGTGTGTGTGTGTGTGTGCGTCACCTTGTCCTTGGATTGAGGCGATACTTCCACGCAGTGAATTCATGTTTCACAAAACTTCATAAGCATTTGAATTTTACGATTTATTAAAATACAAACGTCATCATGGTTTGAATTCATAATAATTCATCTTAAATTATTAAAAAGAGAATTGACCTACATTCATTTTATTTTATTTGACGCTGCAGCTGCAACTTTATTTACATTTTCTATTTCCCACTTTGTCTACTGGAGAGATTATTTAAAATAGGACGTGGATCAGAGTTATTAAATATGACTCCTGGTCACTCATATTCATGTGAAGAACGGCGTGTTTGCTGGTTGTTGTTCAGCTTTCATTTGCATATGAATTGAGCAGCGTGGAGGAGAAGTGTCCTCTCCTCTATCTCTCGCCAAGAGGACGGAGCCTTTGTTGCTTTTTCAAGACACAAAAAAGGAAAAAGCCGTCTTTTAGATTCCCGTCCTGCAGACACAACAACAACAGGAAGAAGGGACATTCACAGGTGTCAGGAAGCGCAGGAAATAAACAAGCTGAATACTGGAAAACATGTCCTCAGGAGTCAGAGGTGAGGCTCATCAGGGTATTTATAGCGGGACAGGACTGAGACGAAATGTTCAATGAGATGATTTTGATGTTTCACACAACAAAGATGATGAATATTTAAATGTCATCAAGTGATTCACTGCAACACAAACCAACATGTGCATATTTCATCTTCTAAAGTGGAAAGTGCATTATATATTCAGATCATGTATTTTGGAAGATTACAACTTATCATCACATAATTTGCAGGTTAACACAAAGTTATTGTAATGTATTTAAAAGACAATACATTATTAAAGGATGTGTGACTTTGATATATTCAAATATTTCAAAATATTACGTGATTATTTGGTAAAGTACGTTGACTCACACACAACATGGAGAGGATCAGTCTTCTCTTCAGGAAAATGATTTATTTCATTCATATGCTGAAAGTTGAAAGTCTCAGGCTGAGAGCATCTTCATGCCTTTCATGAATATTGTCCTGCAGCTTTTCTCCAGCATTACCTCATTGAATCAGCATGTAAATCATTAAGAGCAGCTCCTGTCTGCACAGATGTATTTCAGTCCTAAAGCTGAGTTGATAACTTTCCCCACATTCTCTCCATCTGATCGTTTGCTCTTCATTTCTTCTTCTGCTCTTTATGGTGAGAATGTTTTTCCACAACTGACAAATGTGTTTTGATGGGACCAAAAGAACATTTGGCCCTTTGTGGAAGTGGAGGAAGTCGGTCGTCTGAGGAGTTCTCAGCGTCCTCAGCTGATGTCCTGAACCACTGCACTGCATCATGGGAAATAAAACCTTCTGCTCAGAAGACATATTTCTATCCAGACCTTTCAAAGCCTTTTCCACCTCCCATAAATAAATCTCTCTCATATCATCCTGAGAATATCAGCGTCTTCTCCTCTTTTCTTTCTCACAGGAATGAATTTGGTTTCTTCAGTTTTTGGACAAACTATTTTTTCAACGTGCCAACGACGTGTAAACACGTCAGATTCTTCTGGACGCGTCACAGATTCTCTTCGGTCAACGTTTAAACACCCAGAGGAAACATGTTGTCGTCCTTCAGCTGCGACGCAGTAACGCAAAGAGGGAAGAACAAAGAAGTCCTTGAAGAAAAGCGCAGCGAGGACGCAGCTGCAGCTGAAACATGGAAACACCAGGAGACAATGGAGCGTTTACGCTGCGGCGCTCAAGCACTTCGTTAATCAACTCACGTTCCTCAATTCTATTGACTTTTTCTACAAGTCGTCACGTGATCGTCATTCGACTGATAGTTTATTTTATTTTACAACATACAACATGTACTTGTTTCGCTACACAAAGACGTGTAAGTCACATTACAGGGTAGTATTCACGGAGAGTACTTCTGTGTATTCACATGTTAAACTTTAGTTTGAAATGTGAATCTGCTCCTGCCGAGTTTTAATGATTTATTACACATGAAATCCATTCAGGCTTTTTGTCATCACTGCATGAAAATGATTAATGCATAATGATTCAAATGAAACAAAATGAAAAGAGTCTGTGATAACTTTGGTTTAATCGTGAATCTTTCTTTACATGCTGGTTTCACATACATGATATGTCCCATGTCCACGTTCCATATACATACAAAGAAGATATCAGAATGGAAAACTACGATGAATCCATGAAAAGGTTTACGTCTGCAGTTTGCAAAGTCATGTTCTCATGAACGTTTCTTTTGCTCAACAGTAATGAGGCAGACTAAAGGAGGCCTCGCTGCTCCTGGGAACAGATCTGCAGACACAAAGAGAATAACATGTCGTCCTGTGTATTTCAGCGCGTCGAATGAGGACCAGACAAACAAAACACAACGTCCAAATGCTGTAAAAAAGTCTCTCGTTGTTTTAGCATCATAAAATATATCTTTCACTTCATTTATAAGTTAATGCTACAGTGACACTGAAATAGATTCAGCCGCGTCAGCACTTGTCAGCGAGGGATGAGCCGCTTCTCGGCGGTGGACGTGTCCGGGTGTCGCTCCGTGCTCTGGGCGGCGCTGACCTCTCCTGAGCCGAGCTCGGCCGCTGGAAACACAAGAGAGACCGTCTGTTACTCGCCCCGTTCACGCAGAGGGGCGACTTCACACATGACTTCCCTCTGGTCAGCAGTCTGATGGACAACTGAACAAGCAGACACTTCCACCAGCTGCACTTCTGGACCTGTTTACTGTTTACTTATTGTCTTGTCTTTTATAATCATCTTGTACAGAGACGTACGTGAAAATGTACATGGACATTAAAGCTTCTGATTCTGACAATATGAACAATCTTCATTTATTGTCTTTTACCTTCTTGAGGGTCAGTCTTGAGTTTGCCGGCGATTTTGGCAAAGAACCTGAGTGTGAGACAAGCGCCCGTCTCCCTGTCACAGATGCCACCTTTGCAGTTGCAGGTCTTGCGGCACTCGATCCCATAGGTTCCATACAGACAGTCTGTGAAGAGACAACACATTACTTTAGTCTGCCTCGTCTCGGAGGAGGGTTCGCGTCCCCAACTGGATCTGATATCCTATGTATAGTGTCAAAGATGGATATGCAAATAACCAGAGATTAAGAGAAAAGGGTAAACTGCAAGTTGGCAGAAGCGTTCATGTTTGAATGCCTCAACTCCTCTTTATGGGTTAAACATCAAGTTAAATGTCCTTTTTTCATTTTAAGCAAGTCTGCAAATGCCTGTAAACCACTGTGTTAATCTGCATTGTGACCATTCAACAAACATGAGCCTTAAATGCTGACACAAGCTGCCGGATGAACTGCATTTGGTGCATCGGGGCATCACACATTGAACACGCAGCTCACAGGTAGAAAACACGCACTGAACGTGTCCGTGTACCTTTGCAGATGCCGTACTCGTCCCCGTAATCGTCCTCGTCCTTGTAGAACTCGCAGAATAATCCCGGTCCGCACTTCACCCCGTGCATGCCCGACACCGTGCGGTAGCAGTGCTCCCCTCTGGCGGCTGCACAGACCTGGCAACAGCCGCAGTCGTCCAGGACCGTCCGTGTGCAGCGCTGCGTGCCGCCGCACCGCTGCGCGTTGCACTGCTCGGGGCAGTTCACCGCGTACTTTGGGACATTGGCGCCCCACGCCGCCGCATCGCGCACGAGGAGCGAGGCCAGCACCGTGACGAGGAGGAGGAGAGACATGACTGTGGGCGCAGGGGGGGCAGAGAGCTCGTGGAAGGGCTGCTGCTGTCTGCTGGAGGACTCCGGGAAGGGACGAGAGGAGCGGGCCACGTCTGGAGGACCTGCGCGGAGTGACCTCTGGATCATCAGGTTGCAGGGTTATCAGCGATGAGCAACTTTGTTTTGCACATGGCTTTGCCCTCGTCAATTTCCTCATTCCGGTGTTGTTGTCGTCCTTTTTTGCCAGTCAGCCCCCCCCCCCCCTCTTTTTTTTTTTTTTTTAGAAATCCGGCGTGGAAGTGGGATTAACTCTGGACCGCCATCCAGGAATTGAAATGCGTGTGAACTGATGTCACGAGTTCTCTTTGGTTTGTTTTTGTGTTGGTGACTTTGAAGAATCACAGTTGAAGTTCGGATGTTTTTTTTTTTACTCACAACATCCTATGATTGGAAATACTATTGACAATGTTTAACATGATGCATCAATTAAACCATCTTGTTTTATAAACGTTGTTTTTGTGTTAAGGTTGCGTTCAACATTTAATCGTAAAAATAAAATGTAAGAGAAAGATCTACATGTATTTAACATAACATATCCAGGCCTATAGGGCCGTACAAACAATTACAGAAAACATGAAGTTATGGACACTGAGATGACCCTATAACACCCTTATATTGATAACGTGTGTTTTTAATAGTGTGTTGTAGTTATGTTTTTTTTAAAGTTATTATTTTTTATGTTGTAACTTGTCAATAGTTTTTCTGGTTTAATGTTTTATTGAGAGGCTATTACACGAGGATGTAATGTTATCAAGGCAATAAAAGGGACAAATATGACACACACACAGCAAGATTATAAAAGTACTTTACAAGGGGCACTCCAGCAACTAAGTATTGCAATTGAAGTTAGATGATTGACAAGTGTAAAAATGAAATGATCAAATCCTGATTTTTAATCCTTAAGTCCCAAAAAAAACTGGGTCCTACATTTCCCAAAATGCAACATTATCAAGGTTATTTTCTTGACAAAGTTTTCTCCTGAGCCACAGAATACTTCTTTTACTCAGGCTCAGGAATAAACCCATGAGACTTATGAGAAGTAAGCTAATATGTATATTTATATTATGTATATTAGCTTACATCTTACTAATATGAACAATAAAGACATATGCTGAGAACAGCTGTGTCTTCATTTGACTATAATGATATTTAACAGGCTGAATGAAATAAATAGAAGTAAAGAAGATGAATATAAAACGTGACGATGGAGGTGATAATGAAGAGCGCTGTTCCCACTCCCGGACACCAGGGGGCGCCGTCCCGCCGCTGCTGTCGCCGCCTGGTGGTTAAACCTCCAGCAGACGAAGAAGAAGAAGAAGAAAGAGGAGAAGGTTGATATGATATTCACGTCCAAGGGAGACCTCACCGGGACGGGACAGGTAACGCAAAGCACTTATCTGCGGTTTTTAAAAACATATTATTTACGGTCAAGGTGACGTACGTGTGCGCGGTGTGTGTCTTGTATTCACCACGTGGATATCTTATCACGACGTTAACGAGGAGCCGCGGGAGTGTTTTGCTGAGAGCTGTCAGCCGACCAGCGGAGGGGCTTGGTCGGTCTTGACAGCCATGGACCGGACTAGCAACGGCACTGCAGCCAGCCGTTAGCTCAACTGTCACCGCAGATGCAACAACAACAACAACAACAACAATAATAATATTCATTTGACACCCCCGGCGTTGACAAATGGCGACTGCGTTTCAGGTTCACATGTTTTGGCTGTTTATGTCGGTGAAGCCAACGTGACGGTTTAATGTCACACAAAGCTAACTATCGCTCGAGAAAGAAGAAGAAGAAGAAGAAGAAGAAGAAGAAGAAGAAGAAGAAGAAGAAGAAGAAGAAGAAGAAGAAGAAGAAGAAGAAGGAGAAGAAGGAACGCGTAACGCTACGAGGTGTCAGAGTCGTGCGCCAGAGAGCAGGGGACAGTTTAATGTCGTTAGTCCGACATTAATTAATTAAATGATCCTGTTGGCTGATGTCCTGAGCGAGGATGCCTAACTTCGGACACACTGCAGTGTGTGTGTGTGTGTGTGTGTGGGTGTGTGGGTGTTTTTAGCTGACTGCTTTTTTCCTCCACAGCATCTTCTAATAATGAAGTGGCTGTCCGGTATTATGGAGCTCTCGTTGTTGGTGAATGCATCCAGAGCCATTCATTAACACATTGTCTAAATATCAGAACCCAAACAGACCGTGTGGCTCAGCAGCTTCCTCCAGCTTATTCTGGATGACTTTCAAAGGCCTGGATCACCTCCAGCTGGTCCTGGGTCAGCCTTCAAGCAAGGTGATGCAGGATGCTGGAGGTCCTCCCAAATAACCGAGCATCCATCCATCCATCCATCCATCCATCATCCATCCATCCATCCATCCATCCATCTATTGATCTATCTATGATGTGATCTTGGCCACATTATATTCTCAATATTTCATTATCAAAGCTTGATGAGTGTGAGGGCTTTTCTTAGTCATGTAATAGTACATTTAATATATGTGGGGCTCATTAACGAGGAACAACAACCGTTAGTTGAAGCCTATGTTTAAATTTCATATTGTTGTCTAATAAAATGCATGTGTATTTTCTTTCTTTTTTAAAAAATAAACAATACCCAAAATATGTGATGTTCAGCAACACGTTGACACAGCTTTGTAAATTGTGACGGTTCTGCAGTGCTGGGCGATAAGGAATCATCATTAAATATCAATCAATGATATTGAAGGGTTGACCATTGGTGCTTTTATACAATGCTTACACAAAGATATGTTTGATAAATAATCATTAGTAATGTGTAAATAATGACCAAGTAGGTAAAGGTAAATAATAGAACAGGATAAACAACATGTTCCCTCTCATCATTCACGCTGCACACGTTCAAAATCAGTCACTGACATGGATTTCTTTTAAATGTATGAACGATATTGGGTTTGAAATGACAGCCAGTCGGTCGTGTATCGTGATGGTCGCGCCTTACAATGCGGCTGGTTGCTTGCTGGTGGTCGTCTGACCCCAAGACTCCATTGCTATATCAATGCTTGCTGTTATTTTTGGCTTGAGTGGAAACCATATAGCCCCACAGCCCTGAGGCAAAGAAAGCGAGATGACTGGACTACGGTGGCATGCTCACATGTTTTCAGCAACTAGCATTCTCTCACTCGCACCGGCTCGTGCATTTTGCATTTGCACGAGTGTTAATCCTCGAAGGAGTCTCAGTAAATACCAGCGAGTATGGCGACTTCTACATTACAACTCAACCGCTGATTTCACTGGTTTCCCCTCAACCTGTGTGTTGCTCGTCAGGAACGACGCGTCATTATCTCGGGGTCATTATAGCGCATTATATAGAATTTGAAAAGTATTGAACAGCATTTGTATTGGCGGGCACAGTTATTGCATCCGTTTTTTGTACTAAATGAGTGGTTATCTAGTCTTGTATTCAGTCTAGAATTGGTAGAGTAAATGTGGATAATACCATGGAAATGTCATGCCACTGATATCCCCATGAAATCACCTGCTAAGATTTGAATGCCTGTCTCATTTTAACCTCCCTTATGGAGATAGGAAAACCCAAATCTGTATTTTCTTTTCCCCCAGAGCAACTTAACCAAAATGCAGATAGACAGTTTCGGTTGTTTTGGACAATTGTGTAACAACCATATTGAGAATTTAAAGGAATATTGAAGGGGGAGCAGATTGTTATCACGCGTGTCTAATGTCTTCTTTGACTGGTTATATTATGACATTCACACTTTCAAATGTTAACAAACCAAAAACATCCCTTCTGTGTTGTGTAGCATATCAGCTTGTGAGACAAAAGTCTCGTTAGCGTGGGTGTGTTGGTTAGCTGTTATCAAAGAGTGAGCTGACCTATTTCAGTGACACCCAGTGGGCCTATGCCACTAGCCTGGATGTACTGTATGCTGGAAAAGTTCCAACACTAAGGAGAAACCTGACACCTTTACTCTGATTTTATTTGGCAGGAAAACGCATCAGATCATCGACTTTCAGCGGCAAATGTTGCCTGCAAATTTTATGGCGGAGATTAAAGAAAAAGCCATTGAAGTGTGTGGGACGATACGTGTGAATTTGATGAATCTGTCAATCCACGGCTCTCATTAGCTCTTTCAATCGTGTTCCCCCTCTTTCTTTCAGGTGTATATCGGAGTACAGATAATGCCCAGACATGGTGCCTTGTCAGACCCATGTGTTGCTGAAGTGGCAGGAGCACTTCAATAGCTCCTGGGCAGCAGAAGACAGCGTACAGACAGCCAGGCGGCATGGCGCTGCCGGGCTCTACAACAAGCTGCTCCACAACAAGGAAGTGGTGACTCTGGCCCAACCCGTCCAAGAGCTCGTCGGCCCGCGCCTGCCGGACTTTGAGTGCGAGTCCGGTGCCTCGTCGGAGAAGGAAGAGTACCTTTCGTCCCTGCTGCACAGCCAGCGATGGCTGGCCCACCGGATGCTGACGCAGACCTCCTACACCGTGGGCCTCCACCAGAGGCTGGTCGTCCTCCAGAGGATCTACTACGCGCTCCACAGCAAATACCACGACCGGTTCCGCGTGCCGCTGCCCTCCCAGTCCACGGACAGCGGCGCCGAATGCGGGCAACTCGAGCTGGCCTCAGAGCCCCGCCTGCTAGGGGGAGCGTCCAAAGTCAAGTCGGGGACGGACGTTCTGATAGAGATGGGTGTGAGGACGGGCTTGAGTCTGCTCTTCTCCTTATTGCAGCAGAACTGGAGGTACGCAGCGTCCGTGCACCCGGAGTCGGTTCTGTGCAACGACGTGCTCGCCACGGCGTCCTCCGTGCTCACTTCTCTGCCGCCGCTCTCTCTGGCCAATGAGAATAAGATCCCGTCCGTTGGGCTGGACTGCTTGGCACAGGTGTCCGACTTCCTGAAGAAGACATCCGTGAGCAGCGGGGCCGGCGGTGCGGACCCGACCGGCCGGAGGCTGGCGCTGGAGCTGCTGCTCGGCTTGGCCATGCAGAGAGGCTCTCTCAAGTTTCTGCTGGAGTGGGTGGAGGTAGCATTGGCTGCTTCTATGTCCTCATCCTCCACCACATTGTCTTCTTCTTCTTCTTCATCATCCTCCTCCTTCTCCTCCTCACTGAGCTCCCAGAATTCAGCTGGCGTGGGCTTCGATGTCATCCATCAGACACTTCTCCAAATGAAGCAGTATTCGGTAGGGCTTTACATTTGGACCTTTTTGTCTGCTGTTTTCTGGTGTTTTTGGTGTTTTCTCTTACTGCTGCATTAACTACAGTCCCACATAACTGTTATTATTGAAAGGTTGTGATGTGTGAGCAATTCCTTTGTCCTCATATTGCATGATTATTTTTGATTTGTGTGTTTTTGGAAGTTTAAGATGTCCAGACTATAAGACAGGGTCACCTGGAGTAATCTCCTCTATCCTGATTGTAACGGACTATTTAACTTGTTTCTATAAAAAGAGCTTTTTCTCTTACTTGACTTAAAATATGGCAAACATCATCCTGGAGAAGGAATTCAGATGCGTTCGTCTCATCTCGATATTTGGGTCGTTGTTCAGCTGTGACTCATTACTTATCATGTTTCCTTATTATCAGTAATGAGTCATCACTCATTAATGTATTGAGGTTAGTACTCAAGTCGTATGAGGTAACTCACCTGCACATCTATGACCATACTGGTAATTGAGGCCCATTGATTGTAAAGTAGGACATTTGCTCTTTGCTGCCACATCCATCGCTGCTTTTTATTCAAACGGTCTCATTTGAAGCTTGGAGAGATGCATTAGTGTGCAGAAACCGATTAAGATTGAGCCAGCCTTTCTTCCCTCCCTTGGTATTCCTATTGAGTCATCCCTTAGCGGGCTAATCAGCTTTGCAATATTTCTAGACAAATGACAACAAGGGCCGGCTATTGCCAACATCCTCATGGTTTAGAGCTCTGGAGCAGCTTAAGAATGTCCTGAAGGAGAAGACGACACAAAACACACTTAACATCTGCATCTCAAGATTAGGATCTCAAATGTGTGCCTCTTCGTCTTTCTTAGCTTCACCTTCATCCTGGTTACGCGGTGACTTGTCTTGTCCCTGTGTTTGGAATCGAGGCTTCTTTGTGTTGTGATAGAAAATTCTGTTTTTGAAAGAATGTGCAAGTGGAACGTTTGGAATGTAATAAAACAGATGCATTGTACATCCAAACCAACCCAATATGTCCTCACACAGGGAGTCACTGAGAGTAGAAACACACTATGCTTGAAGGCTAAACACATATATTTCCCCCCCAGGGCTTCAGAGGGGATTCTGTCAATACTCAGGTGCTGAAAAAAGATGCAGACGGACTTTGCCGACTCTCCCAGGCAGCTCTGTGTCTGTTTGAGGAGGTACGCTCTCTAACGTTGAGGCACTGTTAGGAACTGATGTACTTTCTCGTGACTGACTTCATGGACCTCGCCCTCCTCTCTTTTTTTGACAGATTTGTAATCTCGCGTCCTACTGCCTGTGCTCCTGCAGCACTAATGCAGCTGCTCCTGGTTCAGAGAGCGACACAGTCATGGTGTATGTGTGGGGCAGCAACAGCAGCCATCAGCTGGCGGAGGGGACTCTGGAGAAAATCCTGCTGCCAAAGCTGACCCAGGGCTTCAGTGATGCCCAAATGGTATGGCTTCCCATAATAATGATGACCCATAATCTTACTCCGCCATCTTTTAAACTTCTGTTGTTGTTTTTTAATCCGCTTTGTTCGTCTTGTAGATCGAGGCAGGACAGTACTGTACGTTTTCAGTGTCTGCGGATGGTTCAGTGAAAGCATGTGGAAAAGGCAGCTATGGCCGCCTGGGCCTGGGGGACTCCAACAACCAGTCCATGCCCAAGAAACTGGTGCTGGAGCCACATAGGAACATGAAGAAGGTGTCCTCCTCCAAAGGCTCTGATGGCCACACTTTGGCCATCACTGTAGAGGGCGAGGTAACGAGCTAAAATAACTACTATTATGGACTGATACATATTTTTCAGATCTGTATAATAACACAATAACACATCTAAGAAATGTTTATTCCCCAAATGTTTAAGTAACCAATACAGTTATAAAATGTAAAACCTATTTCCCCAGGTGTTCAGCTGGGGCGATGGAGAGTACGGGAAACTGGGCCATGGCAACAGCGCGACACAGAAATACCCCAAAATCATACAAGGCCCGCTCTGTGGCAAAGTAGGCCTCCAGAAAAGCTTCTACTTCATTCATATATACATTTATGTGGAGCGCTACGCGGTTTAGCATAATTTTACATCCATTACGGTCTCTCTGCCAGGTCGTGGTGTGTGTGTCTGCCGGCTACAGGCACAGCGCGGCCGTGACTAACGACGGGGAGCTGTACACCTGGGGAGAAGGAGACTTCGGCAGACTCGGTACACACTTCTCCGTTTCCCTCACTTTGCCTGCGCTCGCTCGCCTCAAGCATTCCAGTGAGGCATGTCAGCGACCACCTGTGTTCCTCCTCCCCTCGACAGGTCACAGCGACAGTCAGAGTCGCAACGTGCCCACGCTCGTGAAGGACATCAGCGGCGTCGGGCAGGTGGCGTGCGGCAGCTCGCACACCGTTGCTGTGGCGCAGGATGGACGCACCGTGTGGTCGTTCGGGGGAGGAGACAATGGTACGTTGGCACGTCGCTCGGTTTGAGCCCATATTGCTGAAAATAACACGGTGCATTGGTACCCTGCAGCACACGTGTGGTCTATCCTAACATACATGTCTCTACTGGAGTGAATTGATGCTGGTTCTCGGGACATGACTCGTTGTTGCAGGTAAACTAGGTCACGGAGACACCAATCGTGTCTATCGGCCCAAAGTCATCGAGGCGCTGCACGGGTTCATCATCAGGAAAGTGTGTGCAGGCAGCCAATCATCTCTGGCTCTTACCTCTGCAGGACAGGTGAGAGGCAGCATTGTGGGTCAACGCACCTTGTTGCTCCTTCAGCTCATTCTGCTCTTCTTTATTCTGAAGGAGCGTGGTAACGTCACCTGAAAGTCAGATTTTCTAATCGAGTGAAAACAATGGTATTGTGCTCAGAGTTAAGCAGTTTCTTTGTTAATAACATTTTTAACAAAGGATTTAGTTTGTTTGCTTACGATGGAGAAAAACTGTAATGCAGCATTTTTTCATGGGGATGTTGCTGCTGACACTCACTTTGTAATATTGCAAATATGTCAATTTTGTAATAGTTTCATCAGGAAAGTGACTGAAAAGACACTTCTTTAAATGAAAATCCTTAACATTATCACTTTAACAACAGCTCTTGACATGTTTAGTCTGGATAATGAATCTGCATTCAGTCACATCCTGGATACAGGTGACATATTCATTTTGTTGTTCAGGTGTTTGCGTGGGGCTGCGGCTCATGTTTAGGATGCGGCACGTCTGAGACGACCTCTCTGAGGCCCAGGTTCATAGAAGACCTGAGCATCACCAAGATCATCGATATCTCATGTGGAGACAGCCACTGCCTGGCTCTGACGCACGGTAACAGACCTTCTGCTGATAATTCTCAGTTTTTTAAAAATGTATTTGTGGTAAGAATCGTAATTCTCATCGAGGTGTTAATGGGATTTTACATTTGTGAACATGCTGTGACTGCACCGCGCGCTGCTGTCCGTCCGTCAGAGAATGAAGTGTATGCCTGGGGCAACAACACGATGGGCCAGTGTGGACAAGGACACACTTCCACACCTATTACCAAACCCAAGAAGGTGCTCGGTCTGGAGGGCGTGTCCATCCAGCAAATCACTGCTGGCACTTCTCACAGCCTGGCTTGGACCGCAGATCCAACTGACAGGTAACGGCCTAATCTGGTCTGAAACAAATGTAATCCCTTAATGTTTTAAGTCCATGTCTGCCTTTTAGTTACGGTTGTGTTTCCTTTGATCGCTCGTCATTGTTTCATCCGCTGATGTCTTGTTTTCTCATGCCCGTCTTATCAGTTCTGAGATGTGAGTGCTTGCAGAGCTCTTCTTAAAGAGACTTCCTCTTTTCCAGGCAGCTGGTGGCGTGGCACCGGCCCTTTTGTGTCGACTTGGAAGAGAGTACGTTCGCTTACCTGCGCAACTTCCTCGAGAGTTACTGTGACGGCATCGGGAACGACACCCCCCCGGCCCCGTTCTTATCCAAAAGGTAAGACAGTTCATGACATAGCACTCTCTCAGAGGTGATAATATAACATGTTAAAGACAATGTGTTATATTGTTTGTATTTGAGATTTTATGCAGTAGAGTCATGTGCAAAAATCAATCTTTGTGGCCCGTTGAGCTCTGATCCCTTCTAATGAATTGAATCAGTTTTTATTAGATTACATCAGCACCCACATGGAACCCCACACCGTACGGCTCCCTCCTGTCCACTTACCAACGCTCATAATGCGCTCTGTATTCATTTCTCAGGGACCACCATCAGTTTCTTTTGCTGTGCATGAAGCTGCTGTCCATCCACTTATCCTTGGCCCACGCTGGGGGCACCGGCGCCATGGTTTTGGGGGCTCAGGGCCGGCCCCTCAGAAACCTGCTCTTCCGGCTCATAGATACCGATATGCCGGACTCCATCCAACAGGTAAACTATCAGTCTGCCTCGTACTAGATTCTGTTCATAATGTTTTGGATGAGTTATGACAGTAGGAACTGGAGTCACTGTTGAACCAAGATAAGATAAGTAAGATAAACCGTGAAGTGGATTGATGGAGCCCATACGTGCTGTCTGTATTTCATGTATATGCTTGCGGTAAATGCAGACATGGTTGTGCCGTGTTGACAGTCCTGTCCATCCTCAGGCAGTCTTGAACACGCTGTCCATTGGTGCGTCGCTGCTGCTTCCTCCACTGAGGGAAAGAACCGAGCTGCTCCTGTCCCTCCTTCCTCAGGGCCCTCACAGCTTAAACGTCCCCTCCAAAGGACAGGTCTGTTGTTGACTCTGTGCTGGTGATCATTACCGAAAGTGTTTAGCTAAAGAAGACGTTTAAGTAACTGCAGCACGCACATAAACAAATGCTCTTCCTTTGCTGCATGGCTCTTTTAAACTATAACTCTGATCCAGATAGCTGGCTGTAACATAGTTGGATGGATAAAGCAAGCAAACGACGCGTTTGTCCAAATCGCAGCAGCAACTTGGAGTGTTGCTAGGCAATATGTGTTGAAGACTGCTTGAACGTTGTGAAAATGTGTTGCTGTAAAAAAAAAGAAAATCCCAAACCAAACAATTGTCTCTTTCCTTCCCCTGTGTCTCTCAAAGCGCCTGCAGTTAGACATGGTCCTCAGCAGCCTTCAGGATCAGAGCCATGTATCTTCTCTACTGGGTTACAGCAATTTTGGGGAGGTGACGTCTCTGGGGCCGCCTCTGACGCCCGCCATGTCCGCCAGGACGCCCTCCTCCTCCAGCTCAGTGGAGGCCTGTAACCCTCTGCACTTAGCAGAGGTGCTGCTCAGAACGCTGCTCCTCAGCATCGGCTGTTACACGGTACGGAAACAGGACCCGGAGTTGAACTACACAACACGAAGGGCTTTTGTTTCCCAGTCAAATGCTCACAAATGTTCCACATTTTCTGGATATTTTAGTGCACGCTGTTGGTGTTGAATGAGAGTTAAATGTACTGTTCCTCAGCACAGTTTCTGTTTTCCTGTGTGTGCACACAGGAGCGGGCATTCGGGGAATTGGAGAAAAACAGTGACAAGCAGCTATCAAGCGACAGCCAGGGACACGCTGATCCTCCTTGTCACTTCCACCAGCTGCTGTCTGGACTACACAAACACCTGCTTGCCCATTGCTACATCCATCCCAGCCCTGAGGTGCACTTACATTCACATATATTTAAATCTCACGGCTCTGCAGACACATAGCTGCTTGTATGTTCACTGTGACTCTGCTGCTCTGTAGGACGACAGCAGTGCAACGCTGCTTCGCGAGCACCTTTACCTGCTGCTTCCCGGTGCCGCCGAGACACTCAGGAGATCGACCAAACTGTTGAAGGACAGTTCCCTGGATAAACAAATAATCAAGAAGCTTCACGGTAAGACGTGCGGCTGATAACGAGTGTGTGCCTATATAACCTACAAACTCCTGTGTATATACTGTACAACGTGTGTTTTATGTATTGTTTGCACCGTGCTTTTGTTCATAACATATAGCTCGACCTGTATACCGTGTTGTAATAGTAGTATATCAAAGACTGTGATATTTCACACTCTGTTATTCTGCATTTGATCTTTGGGAAGTTTCATATCCACAAGAAAGAAGTCCTCAAACCAAAAAGACAAACTTCAATCCCTTCAATGCAACATTTAGTTCATATCCTGACACCTCAAAAGGCAAACTCTCTGTATGTGAACGGTCTCTGAGCTAAACCTGTACTCACTATTTATATGACGACACCTTCAGGTTCATAGATTTTTAGAGCATCTGGGTGTCAGTTGCCTTGAGGACAAGCTAACGATGTAAATATGTTTAAGAAATCAATGATTTAACCTCCGACTGTGCTGTTAAAGTTGTTTTCTCAGTAATTTTCATAGTGTGTCATTCTAATCCCCCTCTCTCGTCTCCACCCGTGTCTCAGTGGTGTTGTACAACTCAGTGGCTGGCAGCCTGCTGTGCCAAGTAATGTACTCCTTGCTGCTGCTGCCTGTGGGCACAGTTCAACCCCTCCTGAGCCATTTACTGGCCTTGTTGGAGCAGCTCAATGATTTCAACAGGTTGCTACCAGAGGCAGGGCTCCTGGAGGAACAAGAGCTGAGAATGGAGGCTCAGAAAACCTGTTCAGGTCAGCAGAGTTTTGACCCACATATTCATTTTTGATATTAGCGGCTAGAGCGGTTTCACAGGTACTATTAATATAAAAAGAATGGCACGTTTTTACACTTGAGATTCCTCTTATAGGCACGTTTAACCTTTGCAAGGGATCTTCCCTCCAGATAAAAGTGAAGAAAACACATGCCCTGCAGCGCAGCAACACGAGGAGGAGAGTAAGTGGGTCTGGCTGCTGGATCTGGAACGCTCCGTTGCGTTGGCAGTCGGCCGTTGCCTCGGTGGTATGCTGCAAGGCCCGCCGCCCTCCCTTCAGGAGAAAACATCGGACTTCTGGCTATCGAATGTCCTCCTCAGGAACGGGCTGGAGATGGACTTCGAGCAGCTGGGTAGGAAAACGTACTGCATGCTTTCATGTGAGTCAGTGTTTTTGGCACATGGACATAAACTGCATGCGATGTTCATCTGTACCACCGCCGCGGTGACCAATGAGCAAAGAGGATGTAACTGACACTACAAATGATTTTAGAGTGATGTTTTGTAAGGGACTTGATCGTAGAGATACACAACACAGATAGCAAGAGGGTGAATCGGATGACAAACAAGAAGCGACCTAGTTTACCTCATCATTTATACATGTTAGAACATGAGAACACAGCCTGAAAGGCATCTTTAACTAAAGCTATGATGCTATTATGCAAAGGAAATGAAATACTCTTTTCTAAGCGTGTTGTTTTCACTTGTCCCATGTGATCCTTTGCCCTGAAGACTCGAGCGTGGCGTGGCTGACTGAGGTGGTCTTGCTGGGCAGTAGTGATGCCAGGCTGGCAGAGCTCAGTCTAAATGAGGAAACCAGGACTTTACTGGAACTGGCACTGGGATCCTCCAGAGGACCTGCAAGCGGCCTGTGGCGCAGTATGGAGGAGTATGCTCACAGCAAAGGTGCTTTGACTTGCGGAGGTCTAGGACGTGAATATCCAAATGACAATTTGCAAAAATGATGAATGTCAATGAGTTGTGTTGTTTTGCTGTGAGAGCAGAATGGGAGAGCGGAGGCTCTGCAGGTGACTGTCTGCTGCAGACGGTGTGTCGCTGCAGTCTGGCTGCTCTCCTGAAGCACACCGGACTGCAGAACGAGGCCTGTTGGCAGGACAGGTCAGCAACGCAAAGAGTTACTCAGATTTAAACTCATAATTGAGTAAGATCATTATGCTAACAGTTGACTTTATGTATCTCCTTCCCTTGAGACAGATATGAGCCCTGTGAGATGCTGTTGAACGTCTATGAAACGGTTTATAAAATCAGAAGCACTCTGTTGGCCCATAAAAACTCTCCAAGGATTACTCAGGTGCAGACTGCTGTCAAACAGGTACCACAACTAAAAGTACAACAGTTAAGACTTATGGAACAACACAGTCATTTAAAAACGCTAAATAGTTTAATGGTTGTTCTATAAACTTGTGTTTTGTTGCATTAATGTTCACAATTACTGCATTGCCCTTTCTATTCAACATGCATTTCACCCTGCTCGTCGAACAAGGACTGACACGTCATCTTCATGAGACGTGACGGAGAACACGGGTGCATTTAACACGTGTCTTGTATTGCAGACCACACAGTCTCCCCAAAGTCCCGATGCAGACCGGCAAGAGCCGGGTACGTCAGCGGAGCAGGCGGGAAAGGATCTGGAGCAGCAGTCAGGAGGCCACTGCAGCTGGGATGTGCAGGTGCCTCCACCCCCGACAGCAAACCACAACCAGGAGGAGATTGCGGAGGAGGACGCTTTTGGCAACAGTCGTATGTACCTGTCAGGTTAGAAATGCATGTCTGTATTTCTTCCCTTCTTCCAGCAACATTGAACATGTATTTCATGACTGAAGGCAGGCAGGCGCCGACAGAAATGCACGTTACACACACATCTGATCCTCTCATGTCTCTGCAGAAGTCCTAGAATCATTTATGGCCACCCGGGAGGCCATGCAGGTACAGCAGAACGTGACAGTGTACGAATCCTTTGGCACTTCCACCCTCCCCAGCAGCATGGAGAGCCCGGTCAGCCCGGAGAGGGAGCTGGATCCGAAGCAGCAGCGGGAGAAGCAGAGGGAATCTGAGGAAAGCTTGGGTTTCCCTGCTGCATGCCATCTGGTGGTGTCCCGCTGTCTCTTCCTCCTGCTGGGGGTCCGGCCCGCTTGTGTGGAACCCGGAGAAAGAGAGATCAGTCAGGCTGTGAACGCCGGAGCGAGGTCAGAGTTTGTGTGTGCGGCAGCTGGTTTTTGTGTGGTATGTTTGTTCTTGTTTTTATGGAAGCCCATTTTCACTACACACAAAAAAATCATAATTATGACTAAAAAATTTAAATAAAAAAAGTCATATTTTTTTAAAAATACATTTAAAAAAGTATGACAACAAAAAATTAAGAATTATGAAAAAAAAATAGGTCGACAAAAAATGTCATAATGACTAAAAAAATTAAGAAAAAAAGTATGACAAAAAAAATGTCAATAATAATTATTATTTTTTTTAAAAAAGCCGACGAAAAAAAATAAAAAAAATAATTATAACTAAAAAAAAAAACATAAAAAAAAAGTCATAAGAGATTATTTTTTTTGAAATTATGAGCTAAAAAGTCAAAATGATGAGATACTAAGTGTGCTTTTTTGGATGGGAATGGGCTTCCATATGTTTTTTTGTGGACTTTTGTCCCACTGAACTGACCTGATCGTCCCACTTTTAGGAAATCGACATCAGAATCCTTAACGGCGGCTGCTGACGGCCGGAAACAGGTGAGTCCTCTCCTGCACCGACGTGGCCCCTCCCCTCTCTATCAGTGCTAATGTCTTGTCTTTGTCTTACTTAGTCTGACCAATCCAAAAACTCTTTGGGATCTTCCAAGAATAAAATGGGTAGGTGGAATAAGTTCACTCCTTAACATTTGTTTAATGAATGCATTAAAAAAAAGTTTGACCTACAATCCTGTATCAAAGGACTAGTTTAGATAATTTGATGAGAAGATCAACACTACTTTAATAATAAGGCTTTCTTTAGGATCCCTTAGCACACAGACGGCCTGTGATCCGTCAAGGAAGTGAATAAAATGTCCGACGATGACTTTACTCATGTGCATCCTGTATGTTTGTAATCTTCTTATTGATGTGTCATCAGAGTTTTTGGGTCAGCAACATGTTTTCCACATGTCTGCATTATTTCCAGGGGTACATGTTGCAGCGTGACATGATGAGTGCATATAGGTTAATATTTTCAGACCAGTCTCTTACTGTAAATGTTCTGAGGACAACTTGTTTAGATATTCATTTGCTCCACATATATTTGAGTATTTGTTCCTTCCTGAATTAAAACTTGATTATGAAAGACCTTTCCTCTTCTGCTCTGTGTGTTCCAGGTCTCCCGCTTTGTTCTCTCGGCATCATGAAAGACGCTTGGGATCGGCTCCGGCAGTGCATCAGTCCGTCCTCCACGATGTCCCACTGCGGCAACAACACTTTGCCTATCCTCAACCAGCTGTTCCACTTCGTCTGCGGGAGCCTGATCCACTCGCCCTCCTCCTCACCGACGCTGCCAAGCGGACAGACGTGCACTCAGGCAGACCCCAAGGGCATTTCTTTTGCGATTCTGCAGCAGCAACAGAGGGCTGAGGTACAAAATGCTTTTTCTCTTTTACATAATAGTTCATGATTACTGCTGAGGAATGAGAACTCTCTAACATCTGCAGCTACGTGTTCATTTTTTGGGATTTCCTCTTCTTTTTAGTTTATTTTTTAGCTCAAAATATAGGTAGACATGATCATATATAATGATAATAATGCCAAAGCAATTTCAAAATGCAGCGGTGGACATTGTTTGGAACTGATCCGTGTGTATTTATGTAAACTTTTCCCTCTGTTGTGCTCAGTTGCGTCTGGAGGCCTTCTGTCAGATGTCCTCCTTCCTGTCCAAGATGGAGGAGAAGAGCAGTGGGTTCAGCGGCTCGCCTCAGGGTGCTGCGCTGTTGCAGTCGGTGCAGCTTCAGTTCCTCTCTGGGTGTTTTGCTCTGGGAACACAAATCATTGCCTCTCACTCCGGAGCTGATTATGAGATGCAGCATTACATGGTACATCTAGTAATCTCACTATCACAATTGTTTGTCACCATGTTCATGAACGCTAGAAGGAAAGAAGGAGCGAATATGTATTTCAAGCCAGATGGAGTGAAGAGAATCACTGAATATTGTATTAATTTGATCTTTTTCTCCCACATCAAGCTTCTGTCGTGTGAATTACTTTCCAATCCCTCTTTTCTTAATCCAGTCCGGTACACATTCAGCTTCTCTGGAGACGCAAAGAGAGCTGCAATCTGCAGCGCACACCTTCTACCAGCAGGTGGTGCGGGTCCTCAAACAGAGGGTGCTGCTGGAGAGAGAACATCCAGGTTGGTTTCTTATTTAATCACAGAAATGTCATCATTGTCACGTTTCACAGTTCCTCCAGGTCTTTTAAAGAACTACAAGACAATTAGATCCTGTTAAGATTTATAAAGAAGTTGTTTTTGTTTGTTTAAAACCTGTTGATCCCTTTTATATCAGGACATAAGCTACAAATCCCCCCAAACATAAAACATGTCAGGTATCAAATTAAACATAAAAATCATGGCTACAATAATATATAATCCCTAAGAACAAACTCTATGTCTTCTGGTCTTGTTGTCTCATGAACTTTACTAAGGATCCTGTTTCATTGTATTTAGTCTGTTCTGTTAGTTTAATTTGTTTCCACTGAGCGCTCTCCTTCCAGATGGAAACAGTTTTGTTTCATTTAATTTGCTCTGTTCATTGTGAGAGTCATGATTGTGGTTGATGTGATTTTATTTTGGAGTCATGTGAGACTAAATGTGTGTTGTGTCTTTAAGCGTTCACACTTGTTGTGTATGCTGCGCTACACAAATCCCTGCTGCAGCAGTATTTTGATCACATGTTGCATGTAGTTGACAACGTGTTTCTGTCATGCGCAGGTTCCTGCCAGCATCTTCTCCTGGCCACCATGTTCGCCCTGAATTTCTGCTACCAACCAGTGGACCTGGTGCTGGTCATCAAATGCGGCATCCTGGAAATCCTTTCCATGCTGACCAACAACAGCTGTGCACTGATGAACCAGGGCTGGTTTGCGGCCTCTAAATCTGGATCCATGCTGCTCAGCGGGGCGGTCAGACTAGCGTGTGCGCGCCTGCTTCAAATATTGACTGTGGCCGCGAGGTGAGAATGAGGAGACTGCAAACAGCTGCTAGAAATGTTCATGACTTTCTATTCTCGTGATTTTTCATTCACTCACAATCTGAAAGTACACTTTGAGTGTTTCAGGCGTAACGAAGTGTTCTGTATTCTCAGCTCCTGTGAGGATTTGCTGCCTTTGGACGTTTCCAACGCTCTCATGGAAGTGCTGTGTGAGCAGCTGCAAAATATCCTGTACACCTTCCACCAGCAGCAGACGGCCGAGAGAGGAACTGCTGAGAGGACGGAGCTGGACTCCTGCAGCAAGAGCACACATCTCTCTGGTGTTACACATCAAGCTATATTTAACTTTTAAATATGGAAATACATACGTCTTTACAAGCAGAAACACAATGAAGTGTTTGTTTTTTAAGGACATGTACTTTTGTAAAGCCTTGTTGAGTATAGTTTTCCTTCTGTCGTCGTTGTTCTAGGGGTGGAAAGCAGCAAAGTGGTTGAATCTCAGCTGGCAGATTTCTTGGTGTTTCTGAGGCGCGTGGTGTCCTTAAGAGTCATGAAAAGGCTTTCTACTTTTGTCAAATGGATTGATCCAATCATGGCCATTATTTCACACAAGTGCTCTTCGGGTAAGACAATTCAAAACAGCATCGCTGTTGTTTTCAGTATATTCTGATTCCTATGAATTCCCTGTGATCTGCGTCCTCTCCTCAGGATCTTCACGCTTCCAGAACCTCCGCACGAAGCTCCTGGCGTTCCATGTTTTAGAAAGACTGCTACCCGCTTGTTCTGACCCGGTTCAAATCCAACAGGTATGACCTTAAAATATATAAATGCAATGTGCAAGTGAACATGTGAATGTAATAATGAAGTGGTTATGAACATGTGAATGTAATAATGAAGTGGTTATGAACATGTGAATGTAATAATGAAGTGGTTATGAACATGTGAATGTAATAATGAAGTGGTTATGAACGTGTGAATGTAATAATGAAGCAGTTATCCTTTACACGTTTCCTTTTCTCCATCCTCTTTCAGATTATTAAACAACTCTTTCAGCTCCTGTCTGTTTATATGTGGAAGGAGCCGCTAGCTGAGAAGACTCACGAGGAGACCACTGAAAAAGAAAAGGGGGTAAAACAGCAGTTCCTTAGTCATTTTTATAATAATACAACTATGTACCACGTACTATATACTATTGCTATGAAAACATTATTATTTCAGTGTATTGCTGTGTAGAAAATTGTCTTCCCATGGCATTTTACAAAAGCGTTTACTCATTATCACCACTTATCTGCTGTCTGGAAAACAAAACAATTCACCTTGTGAATGTGTACACGAAGAATAATTGAGTCATTCACCTTTTTAATGCAGAGAAATGATTAAAACATATTTTTATAGCTCACACTAATTTGATCTATTGCAACTTTACACAAAATACTCATACAAACGTTATGTGTTCTCATTTAGTCATCCACTTGCAAACACTTCATGTGTTCATGTTTCTTGACAGTTGTGAGTGAATGCAATATTCCAAGACTCATAAAATGCTGCGTTGGCTCCTGGCAGCGATGCGACTGGAAACAGCTCCTGATGGAGCAGATGGGCTTGTTCTCTGTGGAGGGGAAGGATGGGAAAAATAACAACCAATTTAATTAGTGTCACTTTACAAAGAGCATGACTATAAAACACAACCCTCCAGTATAATGTGATTATTATAACAAAGTGTGTTTGCAAATCACTGATAATTTAGTTACATTTATTAAATAAAAGCACCCTGGACCGGTCGCCAGACTATCACAAGGCACTTCGTTCACACTCGCATGCACCTCCATGGACCATTTAGAGACGTCAATTATTATTGCTTTCCATATTTTGCAGAACCATGGCAGCTACGACGAATGTATTCCCATCGGAGATTTCTCCTTCGACCCACACAAGATAACCTGCTGTTCTTTGGAGAGCGGGAACATCCTCTCCCACGGCTCGGGAGGCAAAGGGTACGGCCTGGCGACCACGGCCATCACCGCTGGCTGCTTCATTTGGAAGGTAAGAACTGATATATATATATATATATATATATATATATATATATATATATATATATATATATATATATGAGGCCATGACCATCCCGTGTAGGCAGCCAGACATTTAAGTTATTATATAATAATTACCAAAATACAAAAAAATGACAAAAAAAATCATGGCAAAAATAATTAAATATTTGTCTAATACAAAAATAATAAAACAATATTTTGCCCCCCCAAAAAAAAAAGTCTACGAAAAAAAAGTCACAAATTTTTTGGGGGGGTTTTCCTAATTTTTTTTTTTTTTTTTTTTGGTCCTAATTTTTTTTTTGTGGCAGAAATGGGCTTCCATACGATTACACAACATGGGTTAATCATATATATATATATATATATATATATATATATATATATATATATATATATATATATATATATATATATATATATATATATATATATATATAACACTGATGCTGTCAATCCTTCCTGATTGGTTATTGTACCACTGAAATGTGCTCTAACAAACCGATCAATACCTGTCTCCTCAGTTCTATATCTCCAAAGAGAACAGAGGCAATGAGGCCACCTGTATTGGTGTTTCACGCTGGCCAGTCAGAGATCACAACCACCACACCACCACTGACATGTGGCTGTACCGGGCCTACAGTGGCAACCTGTACCACGGGGGGGAGCTGGTCCGCACGCTGCCCTCCTTCACCCAAGGTGACTCAGTCACCTGCATCCTGGACATGGAGGCTCACACCATATCCTTTGCAAAGAATGACAAGGTCAGACCAAATGTTCACAGTCACCATTCAGGGCTTTTTACTCTTTGTGTTGTTGTTTGTGTGCAATATCTGTGTATTTGTGTTTTTCTGCTAGGAACCAAAGTTGGCGTTTGAAGGTGTGGTGGCCTCTGAACTGTATCCGTGTGTGTTGTTCTACAGCAGTAATCCTGGAGAGAAGGTACTTCATGTAATGTGCTTACTATAGGTACTTACTCACTGGGACAAGTGTCTTCAAATATGAGGCCATGACCATCCTGTGCAGACATTCAAGTTATTGAATATATTTGGCCACAAACAAAAACATTTTTATGGAAGCCCACTTCTGCCACAAAAAAAAATTAGGACCAAAAGAAAAAAAGAAAAAAAAAATTATATTATAATTACCAAAATAAAAAAATATGACAAAAATAATTAAATATATGTCTAATACAAAAATAATAAAACAATATTTTGACAACAAAAAAAATTGGAAAAAATGGTCAGCAAAAAAAAAAAGTCGCTTTTTTTTTTTTTTTTTTCCTAATTTTTTTTTGGGTCCTAATTTTATTTATTTTTTTCCCTAATTTTTATTTTGTTTGTTTTTGGTCCTAATTTTCTTTTTGTTGTTGCGGAAACGGGCTTCCATACAAATGACACAACATGGGTTAATCATTTTGGGCAGGACTGAAACTGCAGGTGGGGAAAACATGCACTTTTAAACAGTTTAAAAGATATAACTTTTGAACTAGATCTTAATGTGAAACCAGGAGAACCCTCCACACAGAGAGATGAAGGCAGGGTTGAATGTGAGGAAACAATAGATACGTGTCTTTACTTTGGGCAACAGAATCTGTTTTCCTCTCAGGTGGCTCTGCGGGAGCTCAAGATGAGAGGCATGCCCAGTAACCTTCTTCCCGGCGAGCCGCTCTGCAGCCCTCGCACCACAGTGCTGCTGGAGTCAACGGTGCAGCTCCTCCGTGGGCTGCACCGGTGTGACCAGTGGGCCTCGCACATCAACCAGTACATCCACGCCCACCTGGAGCTCATCGGCCCCCTGCTCAAAGAGGACGACTTCAATCCAGGTCAGACGGCTTCTGCAGTGGTCACTTACAGGAGCGTTTAGCCTGCTCATAAATAGACCTCGCTCTAGTTTCATGTCATCACACTCTGCTAGCACAGAAAATCATCATCGATTCTCAAACGGGGCAAAAGAAAAAATAGATTTGTAGCAAAAGTGAAAAGAAAAAAAAAGTTTCTGAATGTTGCTTATTTTCCACAAAACACAAAGTCTAAAACATGCACCTCTGCATAATTATTTGGGAGGATGGATAGCAAACGTGGACATTTGAATCAAGGAGGTTGCAGCTCATGAAGAGTTTTTATCTCCATTTGCATCCTTGTTGTGCAGAACATATTGTGACACTGCTAATGCTTAATTAAGAGCTGCTTTCCGTTGTGCACCTCGATGCTCTGGGTTTCTCCGCTGTGCCTCCACCCTCATCGCTCAATCCCTGACGCTCTGTTCCTGCACGCTCACAGCAATCGGCCCCTTTGAGAAGGAAGAGACCGGGAGAGACCGAGACGTTGCCGCAGACGACACGGGGGAATTGCTGGGACATCGCCGGTCCCTGTCGGAGGCCAAGCTGGCCGCTCTTTGCACTGAAGTGTGGCCGGTCCTGGCCCTGATCGGAGGCGTGGACGGCGGCCTCCGGGCTGGAGGCCTGTGCCGGCACAAGCCCAGTGGACGCAGGGCCATCCTGCTGGGAGTCCTGAAAGAAGGAAGCTCTCTCGCCAAGCTTCAGTGGGAGGAGGCTGACCTCTCTGTCAGGTATCACACATGCATATGCACACGCCCCGAATTCATGACATGTCGTCACGTGTGTTTCTTTAAATGATGATTCTCATTAACTTCCATTAAAACAATTCTTATATTTTTCTTGTCTCCGTCCTTTCAGCATGTTTATTGTTACTCGGCGTAATTCTTTTCTGTTGGCGTTTCCTCCGATTAATCTGTGTAACATCTTACTTTATTTTCATCATTAACCCCCCTGATCTTACTTTCTTTTTTGCTTCTTCCTCTTCATTCTTAAACCCATTAACCCCTGTTGAATCCGTCCTGGTATCACCCCGTGCTGTGTCTGTGGGTTCTTCCCGTCCTTACCAATAACTAAAGCTCCATGAATTCTTGGTCACCCAGCGACACGCCGCTCGTCTCGTTGGAGCCCTGCGACGTATCCTTCTGCGACGTCACTCCGCTCGGAGGCCTTAAACCGACGGTGTTGTTAGACCTGATTTATTTGATGGGGCTGCTGGAGGAGCAGGGATGGCAGGGTGCTTATCCAGCCTGCAAAAGGAAATACTCGGAGGAGAACGTGAGAGAGAGTGAGACGGCCGAGTCGGATCCCTTACCATCTTCGTCCACGACCAAAGATGCCACAAAGATTGTCGACCATCAGGAGTTGACCTGTTTCCCCGAACCTGCCCAAACGTCCCAGACCTCCAGAGTGGATGCCTTTGCACATGAACTGAGAGCAGTTCGAGTCTCATACCTGCTGCTCGGAGCTTTGAAATCACTGACTGTCATTTTTAGTTGTGAGAAGCTATCGGATTTGCTCCTAGTGCCTAAACAGGACCCCTCCTCCTCCTCAATGAGCCCCGTTTCCAGCCCGAACATTGACCAGGCCAAGGCCGACAGCAACCAGTGGGATGAGAGTGCGGAGCTGAGATCAGTGCTCCAGTACGTGGTGCAGAGCATGGTGAAGTGGGCAGTGAGGCCCTGCCCCATCAAGCAGAGCGTGTCTCTGGTTGACCTGGAGAGAGCTCAGGTCATGATCTACAAAGGAGCCCTGAGCCGCCTGCAGGAGGACAGAGAACACAAAGGTATCGTGGAGCATCTGTGAGACGCTTGTTGTTTTAGTTGTTCTGTGTAGATTGAAACTTGGACTTTAGCCTCGAGGCACATTGATGCGATTTATTCTGTTGAGATTAAATTGACTTTCAAATTTTGACCACGCGTCCAAAAACTGCGTTAAGAAATGAACAAGATGGTGACATCACAGACGGCAGGATTATTTAATCCTGTGACCTTTGAATCAAAAGAACTTTGTTGCTGCAACTAACGATGGATTTCATTATGGTTTAATCTGCTGTTTATTTTGTCGATTAATCGTTTAGAAAACGTCATAAATAATGAAAGCTGCTCATCACAAATTCCCAGCACCTTAAGGTCAAATTCTTCTCTTTTTCTGTCAAATCTGCCAATTAGTTTTCTGTCAATCGACTAATTGTTGCAGCTCTAATTTGTAGGTGAAAAAAAAACACTTTCAACAGTTTTGAAGAGAACATGTTGATGTTATAAGACATGTTAATAATCAGCATTCAGACCTGATCTTTGATCTTCTCCTCATAGTCTTGGGACTTGGACAGGCTGAATATATTACATTTATAGTCTTGTATTATAATAGGTATGGGGTGATCTGACCTTCCCCTCCCTTTCCTTGCAGAATCTGGCCACCACTTGTCCTCTCGGCCCATTTCCAAGTCCTCCAGCTCTGTGTCCTTGTACAGCGCGGGATCAGAAGGCACCGCCATCTTCGGCCAATCCAACAGAGCCTCGGCCTCGTCCTCGAACACCGACTTGGCGTCCTCTCTGCCGACAAACCTGCAGGCGGAAGGCCTTGATAACTTCAACCCCTTCTTTCCCATCAGCCTCCTCCAGTGAGTACAGATTGGATTAATCATAAATGATTTACCTGTTGGTTGAGTAGATGATACTGAACGTGCTGAGTGCACACAAACGCAGAGTTATCCTCAGTTCTCGTGTCGTTGCTGATTGCTCCAGACCTCAATCTTGTGGCAGCAGCAGCTTATCTGAAGCCCAGGGAACGGGTGAGTTAGGATGGATCTGGATAAAAGAAGCACTTTAACCTCAGCTGCAGCTCTGCCTGCGTGTTCCTCTATTAACCCAGCCAGCTGACCGCTGTGCCACACAAACAAACTGCCTCGGTGCTTTACGCTCAAACAGAGAATCAGAGACAAACAGCTTTCTCTGAGAGTGAGTCGACACAAGAAAAGCAAATACTGGACTTCAGCATTTAAATATTGACGTGTCAGGATGCATGCTGGGTTCATTGTGAGTTGTAGGCATCACCGTATTCCTTGATTACGTTTCAGACGTCAGGTCGGCGCTGAATCCCGGCAGTGCAGCGCCGCGTGCTCTGTGCCATCGCTGTACATACTGTATCTTGACTCCCTCCAGGCACATGGTCTTAACTCGGTTCCCCACGCTCACCGGCCTGGTTAGCGCTCCGCCCGTGCTGCACCCTTGCTTCAGCCTGGCCAGCTCTGCTTCCTGTGACGCCTTCACAGAGCAGCAGACGAGCTTCATGGAGCCGGGTCCCTGCAGCACACAGGCCAGGAGCAGCCTGGGTAAGAACAAGCGCAGAGAAACGCTGTCGGAAATCAACAATAAAATAAATATGGTCTAACTTACAAATGAGCGTTAAAGAGAAAAGCTCTGCTAATCGTTGCAGCCATACAGGTCAGTTGGTTTACAACAAATAGTTATTAAATCAACTTCCTCCATGGCTTCATATCCATACGATGATTTGGAAATGAAGTTATTGTAACGATAAGAGGTGTTATGATTATACAGAGGGATCTGTCTGTCTCCTGCATGGTTTTATTTGTACGTCTCGGCTCGTGTTTTTGCTTTGCAGATGTGACATTTGTACTATCAGACGCATGCGTGACAGTTTGCGCCTTCACATGCTTGAATGGCACCGTTTGGTTTCGTCATCACTTGTGTCGGCTTGTTGTTGGTGCTTGTTGTAGTTTGTAAACTAATGAAGCAGAACGTAAACTGAGGAGGAAATGACTTCACGACTAATTTCACTACAATCTTCACGCACATGTATGAACATTTAAAAACTACAGCTGTGGGCTTGTTTTTTGTTTTCTGTTTTTTTGTGTACTTTTTACTTTTCTCCTCAATCACCAGAGCGGACACAAATGTTTGTCACCAGTCGGTTGCTAGAAATGGGATTCTCTATGAGACATATCTACTGGGCCATGGAGGCAGCAGGTACTGCTTTGTGGAGCGTCTGATATCACTACCTTGTTTTGCTTCATGTGCTTTCTATTTTAAACATCTGTCCTTCACTGTGTGCGCAGCCTTTTTGTCTTAATAAAGATTAACACGATGCTCTTACTCGTAGTGGAAATCAATTTAGACTTTTAGATTTTAGTGGAAATCAATTTAGGCTTTTAGATTTTAAGCTTTTAGATTTGACCCACCTCTCATGGGAAAAAGAAACAAATGCAAATCCAATTTTCTCAAAAATGTTGCTCACAGTATATATATTTATATCGGCTTCTAAGACTACGATTTAAGGATGAACAAATTCTGATTCTAAATGGTACTTTTGGCAGGTAAAATAAAATATATATATACATTATATATCAATAAATGTATAATAAATGTTGAAATCACAAACCTTTCACATTGTGAAATCGTTAGACCTTCCCTCACTTTCATTATGTCATAATTTTACAAATTTCACACACTAACCCTTGTCACACTCTGTATCATCAGAGCAGATGCACCAGACTGACCTTACACACACACACACACACACACACACACACGTGATCATCTGGTGGTGATGTCCAACACGAGTTAGAAAGGCAACGCTCCATGATCCGTCTTTTCTTTTGTGAACTCTGACAGTTCACACCTTCCCTGTGGTCCCTCCCAGATGTAGCCGGTGACCTGGACTCTCAAACCATCGAGGTGCTGGCCAGCTGGATGCTGGAGCACCCCCTGCTGGAGGAGCAGCACGCCGCCGAGTCGGCGGGACCGGAGGGGGCTCCTGACACGCCGTCGCCGGACGGGCCAGAGACGGTGCAATGTCCCGAGCGGCCCTCCAGTCAAATCAATGAGAGGTCTGGGACTCGAGGAACACGCTGACATTTATTCTGCATTGCTTTGACACAATGATATGACATTATTACTGCTATAAACCAGGTGTGTTGTCTCTAGTCTGTTGCCGGGGCTCGACTGGATAGAAAGGGAGAATTTCCTGGACGTCCACCTCACGAGGAACAGGCCTCCTCCGGCGAGGCGGCGGCGCTCAGGCCCGAGTCAGAGGACTTCTTTTCGGAGGGCAGGTCAGAGGCACGGCTTTAATCCAGAAATAATTTGTATAAATATTGTGAAAAAACAGAAATAAAAAGACACGACTGTCACCCGATTTGAACGATTGTGATGAACCTGTGAGACTACATGACTGAACATGAAGCTATTCCTTTTCCTTTGAAGCCAACACCATCTTCTCAGACCTGCCGTCACCCATCCCGCTGCCCACGCTGTACCAACAGCACACCTCAGCCAGTGATTGGCCGGAGCAGGTGGAGTTTCATCCCTTCTCTGCTGAGGAGTCAGAGCTGGGCTACATGGACGACCCATACCACGAGGAAACATATGAAGATCTGCTCACGCCTTCATTCTTCAGCTTGGAGAGAGACACGCTCCAGATAGTGGAGGTAACACACACACACACACACACACAACAGAAAAGAGATTACTTTAGATTCAAACCACTGTTCCATGTGCTGCCTGTGGACCTCCTTTGTTTCACGGTGTGTTTAAACTCTTCAGGCTGGAGAAGAACACAGTCAGATGGTGAAGTGTGAGCTGTGCAGCACTTTGACGCTGCAATTCAACAACCACGTGAAGCGCCGTCACCCGGGCTGCGGTCAGAGTGCGGCGCGTAAGGGTTACGACAGCACCGGCGCCTACGTGGACGTCTGGTTCAAAGGGGAGTGCGGCTCCAACTTCCCCTTCTACCTGCTCTGCAGCTCCTGCAGGGAGAAGTATCTGGCTGTAAACCTGAGTGACCCGACCTCTAAATATGAAAGGTAGAGAGCTTAATAACACGCATTATAAATGCATGCAGCTAATAGTGATGCCTCAAGACAAGTCCTCATGATCTGATGGACTATATTTGGTGAAAGTAGATTTCTTACATAACGTGTTATTTGTCTTCTTTTTGCTTCAGGATCAAAGGTCTGACATCTGATCTGATTGGCCAATTGGACAACACGTCTGATGGTAGAGAAGGAAAACAGAACAATACTTTTTTAATGATTTTTCAAGACATTTCATTACATGAATGCTGCTCGTGTTTCAGATGACTGGGAAATCAGCCACAGAGACGAGTGCGACGCAGACAAGCTGACGGGTCTGGAGGACTTTGGGCTTTTGTTGAGGCCACTGGGGCTGACTGAAAATAAGCTGGTGCCGGACCCCATCGCCTTCACCGAGCCGGATCCCCTGGGAGCTCTGGTGTACAGCTCAGCTGACCCGACGAGAGCGGCAGCTTCCAAAGGTACCAAGGGTTGGTCTAGAAACATCACAATAATAATAATAATACTTTATTTATAGAGCACATGAACAGACAAAGAGGTCACAACGTGCTGTACAGATTAAAAAAACACATGAAAACAAATAAAAGCAGATAAAAGCAGGTCGTAGGTATTTAAACAAACTCCAGCATGAACAGGTAAGTCTTTAGTTGTTTTTTAAAGACATCACTGAATCAGCAAACAGATCCTGTAGAGGTAAAGTGTTTCAAAGCTGAGCAGCTACTGCCTCAAAAGCTCACAGTCCTGTCATTTGCTAAATGCATTCGCGTCTCTTTGAGTTCAAAAGTCTCAAAATATATATTTCTGAAAAATGTTTAGAGTTAAAACAGAATTGCAAAAGAGTACGCGATTCAAAATGAAATGCTTTGACATGAGATGTATGATATTTATGGTACAGTACTAAAAAAGGAACAGCTGTCTTATGCAAGCCTGTTCCTGAGGGAGCAGACATGCAGCATCCTGTTTAAAGGGCAGAGCAGAGGCTGCTTCAAGGACAATAGACTGGCACTGCGTCATCATGCGCCAATCGCAAAGGCCGAGCCCCCTTTTAGGGAACGGATGGCTTGTCACTTAAGGAGAGAAACAGGACAACGCTGCTGTGTCGCAAGTCATGAAACACATAGAATCCAGGGTGAGTATCAGCTGTGCAGTGAATCACTGAGCTGGAGACAGTGACTGCTGGTGTGGAGTTCGCTTCAGTGGGAGGACGTTGCAGTGAAGTCTCACAGTGCAGCAGCATCAGGCCGAGTCCAGATCACACTGTTATTATTATACACAGAATAAATAATGAAATGCATACAAATTTATAATCCAAACAAATTGCATTGACATCTATAGAACACTTGTTTTCTATCCCCATCAAAAGAGGCGTGGCCTTGACTTTGACAAGCACACTGTGTATTTTGCACAGACTGTTCTATGCACGTTGATATTTAAATCCATTATATTTGTAATAATGTGAAGAATGGAGTGAGTAATGTGGTGAGAAATAGTTTCCTTAAATATAAAGATCTTCATGTGACCACACCGTTGACGTTGACTCTGCAGGAGGTTCTTGTTGCAGGTCTGAGTCTGGGACTCGGATCTTTTCTTGGCTACGTGTCTCTGTAGCTAACTGTCCTCTAGTTCACGTTGCATTGAATGTTTCTGTAACTTCATCTCCGCCGAAAGATTGAGCCCACTTGTTGTAACGCCCACCCACGTTCCCTCTGTGCTCGCTGGCAGCAGGAGAAACCAACCAGTCAAACTCACTGCGGCACAGTGACTCATCACTCATTCATCAGAGCTGGGCATCTCAGGCACACAGCAAAGCACTCCCAGTCCTCCCATTCCAGCCGTTATTTAGACTTTTCTGCATGCCCACACATGACATGTTTAGAAATGTGAGTTTAGCGAGGTGAATAAGGGATTTGTCCATGTTGCATGCCTCTTGATGAATGTTTCCCCACCAGGAAGTGCCTTTGTTGAGCAGAAGACCTCCCTGAGCCTTGGGCAGCAGGCGGTGTCACTGAGGGACTCTCACGATCGACTCAAGGCTCTAAGGAGAGTCACCTCCACAGCCCAGATTCTGCTAGCTTACAGCATGGTGATGAGAGCACTGTCTCAGACTGCCTCCAGGTACATTTGACCAGAATATAGCATTCACAATCATTGTGTATCCCCTGAATTCAGTGTGGTTTCAAGAGTCCTCTCTCATCTTCCTCTCCAGTGCATCGGTATGCAGCCACCCTCACGGCCTGGAGTCCCTGGGCTTGGCAGATATCCGCATCCTGGTCCGTTTGATGACTCTGGCTGCAGGCGGCCGCGCTCACGCCTGCGTGGACGGGCAGTCGAGCGCCAAGGGGCCGGCGAGCGAGCGCAACAGCTCCACCTGCCTCAGCTTCCTGACGGCGGCCATCGGCAGCGTGGTGTCCCACAGCCCGACCGCTTACAGGCAGCTGGTGGAGATATGCACTCGGGTCAGTTTTCCTCATTTAATACACTAACTATAAATCGTGCTCATTACTAGGGCGAAGAGATATGACCTCAAAGGTCCATCACAGTAACTCATTTGTATAAAAGCAGTTCTATATCACAGAGTGTCACATGTGTCTTTGATAACAGTAAAAATAAAGTAAGTATTTGTTTTAATACATCAATAAATTACACTTCCTTTATGGTGCTGGCTTGCTTTTATACAATTGTACGACGTGATTGCAGTATTCAGTCTTATTGGTTGAAAAGCTGCTTGAATATCACTGGTTGTTGTAGATTAAGATATATGTAATTATGTAATCATACTGGCTTGAAAGGATTATAGAATTGTGACATTTGTTGTGACTGTTTTGCAAAAGAATAGAGGTTCTAAACAGTATTTCGACATGGCTTCCTGCGCCGTAGGACCTGATGGCAGCAGCTACAGGGGTGAACGTCGGCGCCATCGGTGACCCGCAGCAGAGAAGCTGTCTGAACTCGGGCCAAACATCCCAGGGAGCCCGGCAGCAGAGGGACCGCGACGAGCAGACGCCGCCTACATTCCTGGTCACGCAGAACCTGGTGTCCCTGCTCACCGAGAAGGGCGTCCACGGCCACGGCCCGGATAAGCCGGAGCACGAGGCTAATGGTGAGAGGCTGATGCGTCGTTATGAATCATTATTTATTACAGCGTTTGAAATCTGGTGATTTTGGTTATTCGTCGGCAGCATTCATTCTCCTCCGCGTATGTGACCCAGACACAGGAAACCACGCGGCGTCTTCTTCGTCCTTGCCTCCTTCTCCTCTGCCCCACCCGATGAGTGCCAGGGTGGGCCCTCTGGAGCTGGCCAACGCTCTGGCGGCGTGTGTGCTGTCTGCCAGGCTGACCAGCACCCACCGCCAGTGGGCAGCGAAGCAGCTGGTGCAGGCTCTGGCCGCCACGGGTCGGGACGGCCCGAATCGGCCCCAAACGTACAGTGACCTGGCCGGCGACCTGCGCAAGAGTTCTCTCAAGAGGCTGGAAGGACATTACAACAAGGTGAAGGATCTTCTTCTTCTTAAACTGGATATGTATCCTGTTAACCCTTTAATCTAATGGACCAAACTGTGTTTCCTTCATTCTCACAAGATGAGAGGTTTTTTCAGATCGTTTTTCAAAAGATGTTCAGCTCAAAAACCACGTTTATCCATAATTTATAAACTAAATGTGTACGCTTATGTCTACTTTACACTACTACGACCACTTTACACTTTTTGTGAGCACAATGATCACTTTAATTCATGCACTTGTGCAATATTCACTTTTAGTATATTTCAGTACTTTGAACAATTTTTTATTCCATCTGTAAAAAAAAATTCAAATCTGTAAATTTAATATTCTTCTTTTTTAGTGCTAATTTTTTTATTAAATCTTTAGTCTGTTTATTATCTACTGTTTATTCATATTACTGGTTTCTTTTATCTTATTACTTGTGAGCAGTGCTGCTTTTAATCCTGTAATTTTGCCACTGAGGGACTCCTAAATTATTTTATCTACTATCTTAAAACAGAGATTATTTCAGTGAAAGTATTTTAAAACAGTGTGTGAAACAGTCTCCTCTGGCTTTTGGAGAGCTTGGGTAAAAGTGGTGTTTCACGTCATGAGAGGTGAAGATAACAACGAGCTTTCTGCTGCGTTCAGGTGACCAGCTGTTCCTGGAACAGTGACCAGAATCTGCTGGCGACCTGCTCGCAGGACAAGGTGGTGCAGCTGTGGAGCATCAGCCAGACCACCGTGGAGCTCCACGCCACCTTCTCCTGCATCACCAGGTTCTGCTGCTGGTTTCACTCGTTCATTAGTTTTGTCCAGTGACGATGTGACAGTGGCATGCTGATGCCAGAAGAATATCCAGCCATATTCATACCAGTGAATTGAAGCTCACTTTCAAAAGAAATGGAGGGACATTCGTGTGTTGGCTGCTTGTTCTTGACATCATTGTTTGATCATCATCGCCTGCCGTGCTTTAGCTCGTAATAACAATTTTTAAATGTAACTGTACAGCTCGTCTTTGGTTAACACATAAAGACCAGGTCACGGCCTAACCTTTAAAACCTGAATCTTATCTGTAGGCTATGTCTGAGGATGTTGAAGCAAATGTAATGTAGTTTCAGCCAAATGGACATAATGACAAGTTTATTGTTGATGAAGCAACACATTAAGACTGTTCTGAAGAGCAGAGGAGCTTCTTCTCTATGGCAGAACGTGGATTACTTAAGTTCCTCCCTCTCTCCAGTAAGATGGACAGATCGAGCAGCGAGCGGGCCGGTCGATGTCATCACATGTCTCCTGTGTACTGGAGTACGGGGGGGAACTTCTTGGCTGCCCCGGATAACAAACACGTCACCATCATGAACATCAGGGGTGCGTCTGACTTTTGCCTCTTTACTAATGTGGCGTGTGCATGTTTTTTGGTTGTTTTTTGTTTTTTTTACAATGTGTTGTGTTGCTCCAGGATCTCATTGTCACGTGGAGGCGCAGGTGTCTCGGGTCACAGCCCTGTGCTGGGCTCAAACCTTCAGCTTGTCGGTCCTGGACCAGCCGGCGGCCCGGCAGACCGGACCCGCCGAGAGTCTGCTGGTGGCGCGTCTGGACGGCTCTCTGTGCTGGCTGCAGGTCGATATGCAGCAGGTAGAGCTGCACGTCATGAGCACCGAGCTCACCCGCTGCCACAGTGAAGAGGGTGAGGACACACACACACACACACACACACACACACACACACACACACACACACACACACTCGCTCTGTTTAAAACATAAGAGAATGAAATGAGGAGATTGAAACCACGTCATGTCTATACAGTAAATATAAAGCTATAGCTAGCGAATGTTTTAGCTAACCGTACAGTTTGGAAGCAAAGGGATAAAATATCCACCAACCAGCATGTTTAAACTCACAATAACATAATGATAATGCTATTTTGTTTGTTTAATATATTCGCTAACAGAAATTTCAAGGAGCAGGTTTGTACAGCTAGCTGTTTCCCTCTACTTTTCCTCTTTTTCTTTTCAGTATGCTAAGCTAACTTGCCTACTTGCTGTAGCTTAACATGACACAGACAAGTGAGTGGTTTCAATCTCTGTATCCACGTCTCATCGAGATGAAGTTCATCTCCTAAAATGTGAACTATTCTTGAAAGAGGTTGGTCTTGTTTTCTCATCTTCCTCCAGCCCCGCAGTGTGTCGCCTGGCACAGCGAGGACAAGCCTTTTGCAGTGGGCTACCCCAATGGCATGATCCTGCTGTCCACAACTGAGACCTACGAGAACGAGCAGCCCGTGGTGCTGTCCGTCTTTCAGGTGCAAACACAAAAACACCCCACGAATAGTTCACTTCACACCCAAATCAGTTGGCATGATGTGACACAGCACGTAAAACATCTTCTCTGATTGACTTCACTCTGCAGGACAGCGTGAGCTCGCTCCAGTGGGACCCCACAGGACACCTGCTGCTTTGTTTGGGGAGGTCTGAGGCCGTGAAGATACTGGGACGCTGCGGGGGAAACTGGGTGACCCTCCACTCCCTCGTTCACTCCAGCACCGTCAACATCGCCGAATGGTGCCCGCTGGCTGGCAGAGTGCCCGAGCCCAGGCTCATGGTGGCTGCGTGAGTTCAAAGTCTGAATGATTTGCTTCTTTCCCACACAAGTGAAGAGAGTGATGATATATATGAATTACCTTAATTCTCTCCGTGTTTCCATAGAGGTTGTCAGAACGGCGCCGTGCATGTCTGGACGCTGCCGCAGGGCGGCACCTTTGTGTCTCTGCCCAACATATTGAACAGCTCCCAACGCCAAGATAGAAGCACTGACGTCAAGGTCAGTTTGTTCACAGGTTGTGGGTCCCTTTAAGCAGCCTGGTTCTACAAATATCCTTAAATGGCAGTGTGATAAAGGCTAATCAGGATTATATGTGACAGTCATTCATTTAGTTTGATTTCACAAGCTGATTTAAGCTCATATAATCTCCCAGGTCTGTTTCTTTTCACAGCAGGAGAGTGCAAAGTGTGTGTTTGTGCTTCGTGGCCACATCACAGCAGTGAAGTCGGTTTCATTTTGCTCCAGCGGACTGGCTCTGGTCTCTGGAGGGATAGGCGGGCTGCTCAACATCTGGTCCTTACAGGTGGGGAAACAAACACTCACCGTTTGCTTGACTTGAAGTCAGTGCAAATATTCCCCTCTCAAGCATCAACACTACCAGACAGCTACACAATGATTGTGTATAATACAAACACACATCTGATTCAACCCTCCTGCGTCTCTGTGCCTCTTCCAGGATGGCTCAGTCCTGCAGACGGTTACAGGTTTGGGTTCGGTCGTCAGCACTACCTGGGTACCAAATTTGGGTGTCGCTGCCTGCTTTGGGCGGTCGAAGGTAATTTAGATCTCTCATAACTTTAAGAGATCAAAAATCACATTGTTTTTCTCCTAGTATGTCATACTAATCCACACTTCAATGTTATGTATTAGTTCATTGCCATGAGAGAAGATGTGGATGTGTTTTCTCTCGCCTGTGTCGCATTACAGCTTCGTTCTGTCATTGTGTGTTTTTTTCCCAGGATGTTTTGCTGATCTGCTGCACCCCCGACTGGATCAGTCAGAACCACGTGCTGGCTTCCTGTCGCACGGTCCTCAGGAGCCAGAACATCCTGGGTCTAAATCGAGCGCCGTGTTTGTCCGTCTTCCTGGAGAGGCTGCCGCTGTTGCTGCAGGAGCAGTACAGCTATGAGCGGGTCACTACCGGAGCTAAAGCGACCTTGTGTTTGGCGGCCTCGGCTGAGACAGATACTTAGAATCCCTCTCTCTCATTGCAGACCCACGTGGCGGCCGGTGACCAGCTGGTCCACAGTGCCTTCCTGCAGAGCCTGGCCTCCCTGAGCGTGGGCTTGTCCTTAGAGAAGCACCTGTGCCGGTACCCACGCCCTCCGCACCACGCGAGTCCCGACGCCCACTCCTGTCCGTCAGAGTGGAGCTGGCTCGCCACTTACGCCACCACCGTCCGCAGCGCGGAGGCCATTGCCAGCGGCACCGCCTTCCCAGAAACCTTCAATCTCTCCGAGTTTCAGGAGGGGGACGTCATTGAAATCAGCAAGGCGCTAGTGAGTGACGGCCGTCCATTGGATGTGTATCAGGAATCTGAATTGACTGCAATGAACACAAGTCATACACAAGACTTCTCTGTTTACTAGGACAATAGTAAGTGGAGCTTCAGGATGGATGAACAGCTGATGTCATGGGCCACCACCAGACCAGAGGTAACAGTTTGTGAAACACAGGAGAGCCTTTGAGTTACATTTCTCTGCGGTAATCTCATCTGTCTGACAGGGAGATCGTGTTTTGTTTCAGCTGGGCGGTGTTGTCGTACATTGTGGTTCATATTTCACCTGCTGTGTGTCGCAGGACTGGCAACTCGGGGGGAAGAGCGAGGTCTACCTGTGGGGGAACGGACGCTACGGACAGTTGGCGGGAATGGGAACCAACCTCATGATGCCGACTCTTGCCCCCTCTCTGTTACAGACCCAACAGGTAGCAACCTTTTTTCACACAACAGGACACACACTTTGCCCACGATTCCCACCGTTTCCTAATCGCCGCTCCCTCTGGCGGGGTCGTCGCTCAGGTTGTGTGCGGACAGAACTGTTCCTTCCTGGTCCAGTCCAACGGGGCGGTGTTGGCCGTAGGAGAAGGACAGTACGGCCGCCTGGGTCAGGGGAATTCAGATGATCTGTATGTCCCCACCATCATCTCTGCTTTCCAAGGTACAGTATCCACCCAGGTGATGAATTTAAATGTCGGCCTCAAACGACGTCTTGTATAGTATTTTCAACCTGTCGCAGTGGCTCAAGGTGGTGCAGTGTGTCCTGCTGTCTTAGCTTTCCTCTGACTCTGATCTGTGGGCAGGCTACGTGGTGACTCAGCTGGTGACGTCCTGCGGCTCTGACGGACACTCCATGGCGCTGACTGAGACTGGGGAGGTGTTCAGTTGGGGGGATGGAGATTTTGGAAAACTGGGCCACGGCAACAGTGAAAGGCAGAGGAGACCTAAACAGATCGAGGCCCTACAAGGAGAGGAGGTCGTTCAGGTGGAGATACACCTGCTTTCAGCTCTCATGGGATCGCAGCAAAGTCCTTAAACACACTTTTTCCTCTGAGATTCCCATGACTTCTCTTCCTCTTCCCAGCTCTCTTGTGGTTTCCGGCACTCCGCCGCGGTGACGGCAGACGGCAAACTGTTCACCTTCGGCAGCGGTGAGTCCGGTCGTCTGGGTCAAAGGTCAACATCCAACAAGATGCTGCCTGAGAGGGTGGCTGCCCTCGAGGGGTACCATGTGGGGCAGGTGAGACATGTGACTGTTTGAACTGGGACGGTGACACAGTTTCCACACAGACGTAATGAATCGCCTCTCGCAGGTGTCGTGCGGTCTCAACCACACACTCGTGCTCTCCCTCGATGGAATGGTCGTGTGGGCGTTTGGAGACGGGGATTATGGGAAATTGGGAACTGGTTCGTCTACAGCAAAATACTACCCTCAGGTACGGATGAAACGTGTGATTTTGGTTAATAGCAAAAGACTCGCTGCTCAAAGTATTCACTCACTGATCTGAGTGCTTTTATTTAATATAGATGAAGTTTTATTTTTGGCTGTTCCTCTCAGAAAGTGGAGCAGCTTTGCAACCGGGGAATTAAGAAGGTCAGCTGTGGCACTCAGTTCTCCGTGGCGTTGGCGTGTTACGGACACGTTTACACGTTTGGACAAGGTACGTCTTCAGCGTGAGACTGGATTGTGAAACTGTGTTGTCGTGTCTCCATGTCGCCTTTGAGTTTCTTACTCATGTCGCATTCTTTTAAATGTAAATCACTTAAATTGACCCTTAAAAAAAAAAAAAGTATTTACATCTAAAAAGAGTATTTTTGTGTTACTCTCTGCTACAGTGTCTTTTTATGTTGATCAGCGAAGCCTGAACCTTTCAACTCCAACACATTACTTCAGCAATGACTGGCTCTGGTTGGCATAAGCGTGTTCACTGCGTGACAGGAGGGAATGTTCTCTTCTGAATAGATCCACCACCTTGCTTGGCACAATGAGAGCTGCGTGTGGAAATGAATCTACAATGTTCTTGGTGTAATTCTTGATCACACACTCGTACAAGCCAGCGTGTCACTTGGCTTCCTCCCGTCCCTCAGAGCGTCTGATTGGCCTGCCGGACTCGATGCTGAGGAATAAGTCCCGCCCCCAGCTGGTGCCGTCCCTGGAGGGTCTGTTCATAGAGGACATCGCTGTGGGCTGTGAACATGTGCTGGCCCTGTCCTCCACTGGAGACGTTTACGCCTGGGGCTGCAACAGCGAGGGACAGGTAACCGACACCCCGGGGAACACAATCACACACACTCCAACGGTCTCAGGTGTGCATTCATTGCATGCCAGAAGCACACTTGTGGACTCGTACGTGTTGTTTCGCAGCTCGGCCTCGGGCACTCCAACCCGGTGAAAGAGCCCACGCTCGTCACGACCCTCCAGGGGAAAAACATAAGGCAGATCTCCGCCGGCCGCTGCCACAGTTCAGCGTGGACCACCCCATCTACCTCATTGAAAAACTCAGGTACACACTCTGAGTACAAATACTCTTCTTTCCCCCGCTATAATCCATCAAAGGCAAAACACCGCAGGCTCCATTTTGTCTCCAGGTGGCTCTGGAAGCTTCCAGCTCGGCCTTCCCCAGTTAGTTCCTCCCCAGTACAACACGCTGAAGGACTGCAGCCCTGACGTCCTCAGCATGCGCCTGCGGGTCCTCTACCACTTTTCTGATCTCATGTACAAGTCCTGGAGGCTGCTCAACCTGGACGCCAAGAACCCGGTAAACTTTTAAATCTCATTTTGCCGTCCTCGCTAATAAAGACTCACTCGACTCTCATTCACTTCGCTCCTGTTTCCTTCCCTGTGCCTCTATCCAGGTGTTCACGTCACGCTACAGTTCTGGGACGACAGCCATCATCCGGGGCGATCTCCGAGGTCTTCTGTCCCCCAAGGTCAACACTCTGCCTCTGGTGCGCTCCATCGGCAGGACGATGACCCAGGGCAAGACGTACGGGCCGCAGATCACTGTGAAGCGCATTTCCACGAGGTAGAGATGACCAGCTGCTGCTCAAGAGCAAGACTTCTGCTCTTTGTTTTGCAATTTTCCATCCATCTGTACAGCTGGCGGTATTTGTGAATCAAAACTTTGACCGTTGTCCTCTCTCTCTCTCCCCCCCCCGCGACGCTTCGCAGAGGGCGTTCGAGCAAGCCCATCTTCGTGCAGATCGCCAAGCAAGTGGTCGGCCTGAATCCTCTGGAGCTGCGGCTGCCGTCGCGCGCCTGGAAGGTCAAGCTCGTCGGCGAGGGAGCCGACGATGCCGGAGGAGTGTTCGATGACACCATCACCGAAATGTGCCAGGTAGCGAGCGGCGAGGAGCGGCGAGGAGCGGCGGAGGCGGCTGAGACGCAGCCGGGAATATTCTCTGTGTATTTTATTGACCAAAACAAAATGTGTTGTCACCAGGAGCTGCAGGCCGGCGTGGTGGATCTTCTGATTCACACTCCCAACAGCTTTGCAGATGTGGGCAGCAACACTGACAGGTGCTCATTGACTGTCATCGTCACCGGCAGAGTCAGTACATTGTTTTAAAGCAAAACATGACATTTTAAACTCTTGGCATTGGCTGTGTTCCCTGAAAGGTTCCTGTTGAACCCGGCGGCCCTCTCAGAGGATCACATGGTGCAGCTTCGCTTCCTGGGTATTCTCATGGCCGTGGCCATCCGCACCAAGAAACCTCTGGACCTGCATCTGGCTCCCTGGGTGTGGAAGCAGCTCTGCTCGATGCCGCTGGGCGAGCCGGACCTGGAGGAGGTGGACCTGCTCACCTACCGCACCCTGCAGGGCATTCTTCACCTGGACAACAGTGGAATCACAGAGGATAACTTCCACGTGGTGAGACACTAGTTCAGGTAGTTGACCTCCCACCTTCTCATCCTCCGTTTCCCCAAATGACTCACTTTTCCACTCCTGCCATATCCCCCGATGCAGATGATCCCGCTGGACTCGTTCGTGGCCCACAGTGCAGACGGAAGGCTGGTTCCTGTAGTTCCTGGAGGTCAAAACATCTCCCTGACCTTCGCCAACCGGACTGAATATGTGGAGAGAGCTCTGGACTACCGGCTCCATGAAATGGACTCACAGGTTTGAAATGTTGGAGATGGATTTGGGTGAATTCAGCAGATCTGTTCACACGTATGCACATAACCTTAAAGCATGCAAACTGTTGCAGATTATATTATTAGTGGCTGGTTCACAACAATATAAGAGATTTCCATCTAAATTCACCAAACAGACCTGACCCACATGGACCGGTTTAATCGTACAACACAATGAAGTGTGTATTTCTACTACTGTATGTGAAGCTCATCCATTTTAAACACCGGTTCCCATCAGCGCTCACTCGACAGGCGGCTTGTTGTGCGCTTGTTGTTGTTGTTGTTGTTGTTCCCTTCATCTGGTCCTCAGAAGCATCAAAGCGGACGTGGTTCTGTTGTGTCCAGGTGGCGGCGGTCAGAGAGGGCATGTCGGCCATCATCCCCGTGCCCCTCCTCTCTCTGCTGACGGCGCAGCAGCTGGAGCAGCTGGTGTGCGGCCTGCCGGAGGTCTCGGTGGAGATGCTGAAGAAGCTGGTGCGCTACCGCGACATCACCGAGAGCCACCAGCTCGTCGGCTGGTTCTGGCAGAGCTTGGAGGAGTTCACCAACGAGGAGCGAGTGCTGTTCCTCCGCTTCGTCTCCGGCCGGTCCAGGCTGCCCTCCAACCCGGCCGACATCACGCAGAAGTTCCAAATCATCAAGGTCGATCGGGTGAGGTCATCGCTATCGCTAATGACTAGCTCGTTCACAAAGAAAGTACAAAGAATAAACTTTTCTTTCCCTTCAGCCCGTCAACGGCCTTCCGACCGCTCAGACGTGCTTCTTCCTGTTCCGCCTGCCTCCTTACACCAGCCAGGCCATCCTGGCCGAGCGTCTGCGTTACTCCATCCACAACTGCCCCTCCATCGACATGGACAACTACATGCTGACCCACAACACCGAGCCGGCGGACAGCTCCGACACGGAGGACTGAAGCGGCCCGGCGGCGGCGAACCTTCTGACGAATGTATCTCCTCCCTCGCCGCGCACATTATGCACTGAACACGAGATTTTTATTGGCCAAACCCGTAAGCTAGTGTACTGTACTGTTGATATGTTGGTTGACATTTAAAGATACGTGTAGTTTTGGTTTTTCCAAATGTGCAAGGTGTTGTAATTAATGCAGTGCTTTCTCTGGATCGGCACCACAGGGACAGGGAATAGCATTTTTAAAATATATAGGTGAATAAGCCACAAAAAGAGTTAATGTGCCTGTTTGTTTTGAAAATATGTAATAATTGAATTACCTGTCCCACACAGACAGTATTATTGTAAAATAAAAGAGTGTTTAAATAAGTGTTGTTGGTGTCGGCCTATTGATTTTGATTTCCTGCCTCAAAATGTGAAAAGTTTCTGAATAATAAATACATCAGAATATGTATTTACATTCATAATCTGAATGAAGTGAATATTAAGTCAGTGAATAACAAAGCTTGCTTGTCTTAGTGGACCTTCACACAGAAGACTCATAAAAGGAGACGTGGATATTAATATAGTTCAAAAGCCCCACATAATGGCAGAAATACAACATGTGTTTTTCCAGATTACTGGATAATTCTGGATTATGTCATGCTGTTAAATATTCTGAGTTGCAACTAAATAAGTGGCTGCAGTGGCGGTGCGTCAATAGAGGGCGCTAGGGCGCCGCCCCTCTTAACATTTTGAGATTAAAAAAAATAAAATAATAATATATAGATCGTCAAAAAACATTATACGCCAAATAATTTCAATAAGAAACATACCGTGTTGACACGCTATAAGTGTGTGGGCGACAGTAAGCCCCTGTTATCAGCCACTGGAGTTAAACGTGACCAAATATAAATATTCGTCATCACTGAGAAAACCTCGCCCTCTTTCTCGGGCGCCGGCCAAATGGGAGTTTACGGCAGCGAGCAAACGTTTTACGGGCGTTACAAGGAGAGCTTCTCATTGGCGGATGAAACTGGAGCGCAAAGGTTTGCGCCCTGGCCAATGACATCGCTTCTTGTTTCAACGTGACTAGACTATTCGTCGAATCAGAGGCCTGTATCATTCCCTCACTTCCTGTATAGCTCCCACGTAGCGACGCGAGCAACATAGCTAGCAGAGACATGGCGACTGAAAACTCTGTGGTGTCTCTACGCGAAACATCTTTCAATCCACGATCAGATGTTGACAAGAAGAGGCTGAAAGAGTTGGACCCGTACGTCCGGATTAAAAGATCCAGCAGCAAAGCACTGACCGCGGGAGGACGTCCACCCGGAGCTTCTCCCCAAGCTACATGCTAACCGGAGCTAGTTAGCTGGATGCTAATAAGCTTAAAGGATTGCTGCAGAGGTGAGTGTCAAAACCAGCACATACCGGTTAGAGTTTAATGTTTGATCTTTCACACAGCAGAACGCATGTTGGACATTGTTAGATTTGGGTGGATATCATATCATATCAGACTATAACTTTATCTAAAATACCAATTCAACACCAACAAGTAAGTTTGTGTTATAGCTCCAGGCTAGAGCATCAAGGTGGCTCCTGGCCTTTTGTATATGTTGATGAGCCATCAAGACACACAAAACATAGCTTTTTTGTCTCCAGCCACGACAATGGTTGAAGTCAAAGGTTATTAGCATCTATATGGCCGTAGCACCTGGCTACCAGGCTACCTGGTGCTACGGCCTTATAGCCCCCTTGATGGCCGTGACCAGGCCATCGAGGTGGCTACTGGACTTTTGTCTGTTGATGAGCCATCAAAACACACAAAACCATTTTTTTTGTCAACTCTGATTATTGGCTTTTGTCTGTAGTGTAAAGCCTGTTTGCAGTAGATATTTCCCCACAACGTGTATCTCTCTGTCTCTCTCTCTCTATTTATCTGTAGGTTTGTGACACCATACTTGGTCACACCAGAGGTTGCCTTCAAAGACCTCATCAGTGCCACATTACTGCAGGGCCCCAGTGTGATTGCTAGTAGTGGCCTACTCTGTTAACACCCAGTGTAAAATGTGATGTATCTCTTCCTGAATCTGATCTGCTCTAAACCTCTTTCATGTGAGGGTCTGAGCTCCTCTTTTATTCTGTAAACCTCTGAAACCCAACCCGATGTTTCTTAACCCATTCTGCTCTGAACCTCGTGCCCAAAGTTACAGTTTGTCGATAGTTGTTATTGGACAGTGTTCAGTTGTTTTCTTGAAATTAGTTTTTCTTTAGAATATTCGACTCAAAAACTCTTTTCTCCTCATTGTGGAGTGCTATTTAAACCGCGCCCCCAACTGCGCCCACCCCAGAAAAAATGTCACCAGCCGCCACTGTTTTCATAACATTTCTATTGACCGCCTCTACATGGCACATAACACACAAATCAACAACGTCCCTCTGTTACAAAACGAGATCTTAATTCGATTCCCTCGTTTCTCATGTTGTCCTGAGTCAGCGCAGCTGCTGCGTCTGTAATTTGTCTGCTGGTGCGAGGTGCGTCTGCTGTGACCTTATTACCATCTGCTCCCTGAATTCAACCTGCAGTCAGCAGCAGCTGAGCGGCTCTTTCACCAGAGCTCCATGTGTGTATTAATATAACATCCAACAACTTCCCCGTGCACCGCATTAAAAAACAAAAATAGGCCAAAGCGGTAATAAATTGTGTCAAAAATTTGTTTCAAATCTGTTGTGCGGCTGTAGTGAAGTTAGTGTGAAGAAGATATCCAGCCACAGGAATGCAAACACAAACAACACTGGCTCGATTCATATGCTCGAAAAATGCTGATTTACGTCACAGTTCAGCTCCGCATCGTCCTCATCATCGCTTCCTCCTCTTCATCTCCATTCACGTCTTCACTCATTGAGACCTCTGAGCCTAAAGGGGGTAAAATAACAGGACCTGGCAACAACTTTTAATGAACTCTCTGCTTTCACTGTCACTTTTCGGTGAGGCTGGAGGGATGAGACGTGACAAAGAGCCGACATGGTTTGAATTGCAGGAAATAAACTGTAGTTTACATTAAAAAAAGAGCAGATTGAATCCTCTTCTGACGAATAATTCTCTGCCAATCATTACAGAGCATATTATTTATCATTCATATTTACTTAACAAACCCACTGACATGGATAGTAAACATATTATAAGCAGGTGTCACTCCATCACTTCAGCCAACTTACATTTCATATTTTCCAGAGACGCAGGACATATTTAGGTTATGATTATGCAATACCTCCTTTCGCCACAGGAGGGCAGTCTGGTTGTTGCGCTTACATGTGCCGCTGCACAAAGCACATTCATGAGAACAGAGACAATATGCAGACCACACACACACGCACACGCACACGCGTCCTGTATTGCTGATGATGCACATCCCTGTCAGCTAAACTCTGTCACCCTGTTTGTCCCAATCAGCTAATTTGATCTGCACGTTGTCAACACACTCGATGGCAAACAGCACTGTGTGTGTGTGTGTGTGTGTGTGTGTTCATTATACTCCAATATTACACGTCTTAAAACCTGAGTGCATTGGCATGTGCGTTGCTCTGGAGTGAGATGTTCTAGTTATGGCCGAATACGTGCAGCTGGCTTTAGTTTGCAACATGAACTCAAAAAAAAAGGGGGTAAAAAAAAAGCAAGAATTGCTCGCGTGGCATCGCTTTAACTAGGACACGTTGGTTTCAACCCAGGTGCAATTCACACAAAAAAAAAAAGTGTTGGTGCAGTTTCAAAGGGGCACATGGGCATCTCCTAATTCATCCTGATTTTTTTATTTTCATGCATTTAAAAGCGCAGAAACTTGGCTTGGTGAAGCCGAGACTGCAGGATGATCCATGACCTGCATCAGGGAGCGATCCTTTAGGATGCCATGTGTGTTATCAAGAGGCTGCATGAGTTGAGGCGGCTCTGTGGAGAGAGAGAGGGGGGGGGGGCATGATAATTGAGCGTGCTGCTGGGAAGCAATTCAGCACACGGACTCAGTGAACGTGAGCACGAGCTCTGCTGTTGCACGAGCGTATGTGGAGATGTATTTTTATGCGATTCCAGTCTTCCTTCATTGGCCACGCCCATGCAGATATTCCTGAACCTGCGTCCTTCTACCGTACATCTACCACCATGTCGGCCATCTTATTTTTGTCCAAAGGTCACACAATCGGACTTCCAGCACAGCTGAAGGTCACGAATGATCAGGCTTTATCTGCATTTGTTAAATCTGTGAAATCATCATCGTAAAAATGCAAAGTCCTGGTTTTAATCTGTTAGTATCTGTTGTCCTGGCTGCCAGCAGCCACTTCCTGGAGTCTTTGCTTCACATGAGAAGTCTTTTGAGCAGCTGGGAGGCCCGTTTCCTTCCATCTTTGGACAGAACGACGCAGGCTGTTCTGCGCCGCTAACGGCTAACAGGCTGTAGCTTCACATTTAAGATGATGTGATATCAATCTTCGGGCTGAAATAAGATTATTGTCCACAAATACTGAACTGTTCTTTCAAAGGGCATCACCGGGGGCTCTGAAGTCTGCTGCAGCTCACTCGCAGTACATGTCCTTAATCCCCGTCATGGTCCAGGGCCTCTGTCCAGCTGAATAATTTAGACTTCTTCAATACATGGAGCTCTGGCTTAATCAACTGAGTATTGGCTCACAGCGTAAGCTACTTCCATCTCAGCCCACATTGTGCATTTCATCATGATGTGACTGCTCGTAACAGTTTGAACATGAACCTGTTCCACGACCTTCCTGCATGCGGCTGCTTGTGATCGCTGTAATACTTCAAATCTAACTGGACTCGTGTTTGTTGCACCGTTTAACCTCTTTCCCTGTTTGACTTGTCTGGTGAACACAATCCTGCATTCACACGGGAGAATATCACATCCTCGCTGCCATCTTCTATTCCATAAACATCGCAAATCGTTGTGTGTTTGCTCTAAAAAAAATAGCTCCAGGCTTTTTAAAAAAGGCAGAATTGAGCTCGCTTCACTGAGCCCGCTATTATCTTTTAGATGTCCAGATGAAATTACGCTATCACCAAAGGAAATGCAGCCGAATAATATATTTCTGTCTCTCTTTCCTCCCCTCTCCTCCAGCTCTGCATCCTGAGGAAGACTTGATTGTCGATTTATCAATGACAAAAACAATAAAAGCTCTGTTCTGTTACGAAATGAAGGTTAAACAGTCGTTTAGTGAAGAAGGAAACAAGCAGAATATAACAATACGCTGTCCCAGGAACGATTGTTATGGAGAAGCTTAAAGGTAGCAGAGATTTCCTAAACCGGTCCACAGTTTGACAAATGTGGACCTGAACTCCCAGAAAAAGGTTTTATTAGCAGTGAGATGTGTCTTCATGAAGGAAGAAGCAGCGTCTCCATCCTGTTCGAGCAGCGAGTGACCTCCAGTCCCTCTGAGGCCACACAGCACTGTGACATCATGGTCACCTGATCGCCAGCTCCAAACCCAGAGGAGCTCGTTCCATCAGGAATGAATGAATCAGAGCCGGCGTGAAAACACCAGCGCTCTGGTCGCGGGTCAGCGGCTCGCTGAGGTAAGTCTGCTTGTTCCAGCGTCTGGCTGGCAGAGTCTCTGCTTACAGGCCGGCAGACGTTCAGGCGCTTTGCAAACGTGCCAAATGGACGGCGAGGAGGGCTGACCTCACCGCCTGGACCGACAACATCTGTGAGGAGCAACCTTGAGCTGCATGAAACTGTGTCTTTATTTACATGTTTGTAAAGGTGCTGGATTCTAGCATTGACATGCTCTGAATTTAGCACCTTTGTGTGTTTGCCATGTGAAGACTCAGCGGCCTCGTGAACTCCCGCTCATGTTTGTTGTAATCCGGGCCGCTTCGCTGGCGATGCATCATCAGCTAAATGTGTGTGATGCTGAAGCTGTATAGTTTCATATCTCCGGGCTTACGCGTGTTGCGCAGCAGAGTCCTTCTGTCCTCCGGCTTACAGGCGCTTCATCATCGATGGCTGCGGCTTTACCTCCAGGCTGGCAATGGGCATCGGCTCAGCGTCGGACGGCAAAGCCGGCCGGCTGCTCCCGGAGGTTGGAAGCCGACGCTAAACAACAGAGCTTTCATTTCCAACCAGCTATTACGCAACAGCATCTGGGCGAGGGACCTTTAGGAGACCGGCCCGTCTGAAGCGGCGGCGATTACATCACCTCCTCCTGGTGCGCGATCCAAACACGAAGGGTATTCCTGTTCATGTTGCTCTCAGAAAAAGGGATCTCTCCCCTCCTTTCACATTTCTCTCTCTCATTTTTTTATTTGCTAATGATGTGGAAATCGGGAATCATTTTGTGTTCTCGGTAATCATGAACATCTGGTGCATGCCATCTGGCCATGTTGTTTGTCTGATGAGCTTGACCATGATTATTACTCACAAAAAAAAGAGACACATAAATGTGCAAGCTGGTTTAAGCTGAGCTATTTTTTTGAAAGATTAGTGATGTAAAATAGTTCCACGCACAGGAGGCAGTGTGTCACATGAATGAATACATTTTGTACTTTTGTTTGGTGGTTTTAGACTTTTGAAAAAGTTTTTGTTTGGCAGCAGATGTGTGAACGTGACCTGGTGTTGGTGTAGAGCCCACACATCTCCATCACCACACCGGAGACATGGTGACACAAGAGGAAGGGCCAGATGTTGCTGCACCGCGTTAGACTGTGAGCCTTAATACCAGAAAGCAGGTAGTGCTGCATCACACAGGACGAGCCTGACACCTGGGGTTATGCAGGTACAGCACCGACCGACAGCTAGCTGCAAGCTAACATGCAGACGCTCTCAAACACACAGGCCATCAGCTGTCCAGCAGGCCGCACGCTGTCAAGCTATCTGCACGCCAATCACGATGACCAGAATATCTCCAGCGACCTTTCTACTCATTATCTTTGTTTTCCTTCACGGCGTTCACGTCTCCGTCAGGTTTACTTCCTCAAAGACAGCTTTCCTCTTGTGTCTTGTTAGCGAGTGCAACGACTGGAAGCCGGCGTCGCCTCCAGAAGGATTCAGGTCGACGACTTCTCTCGATCTCGTCATTTATTTCCTCGATCTCAGGTAAAGTGACGAGCGCTGCCGTTGCAAAGGCAGAGAGTCGTCCAGTCAACGCAGGTTGACCGTCTCAAACGGAAGATCGCCTCTTTCATACACGGTTTGTCCGTCATCAACATATCAGCAAAGCAACATTTAAGTGTCTCTAACCTGTCAAGAGGAGCAAGATCCCGTCATCTTTTCTCACAGAAAGGGACGAGCAACGTGCCAATCTGTTGCCCCAAAGCGATGCTTCTCAAGCCTGTAATACCTCCTCGCCCCACTAGAGGGTCACGCCCCACCTGTAGTACCTCCTCGCCCCACTAGATGGTCACGCCCCACCTGTAGTACCTCCTCGCCCCACTAGAGGGTCACGCCCCACCTGTAGTACCTCCTCGCCCCACTAGAGGGTCACGCCCCACCTGTAGTACCTCCTCGCCCCACTAGAGGGCCGCGCCCCACAGTTTGAGGACCACTGGCTTAATGTCAGTACAGTGAACAGGTGAGTGTTGAGTGCAGGCGTGAGACATCTCATGAACAAAACCATCTGCATGTTGCTGAGCTCGCTAACACGAGCTGAACGTCTCCGGACATGAATATGAAAAGCATCTGCAGACATTTAGGATTCATATCATCACTCTGCGAGCACACTGCTGCTTCAGCCGCACAAACAAGACGCGTGATGACCAACGCGTCTCATGGAGCGACATCAAAGGCTGAGGAGGAGACAGTGGAGTGCTGCAATGCAGTGTGTGTGTGTGTGTGTGTGTGTGTGTGTGTGTGTGTGTGTGTGTGTGTGTGTGTGTGTGTGTGTGTGTGTGTGTGTGTGTGTGTGTGTGTGTGTGCACATGCAGCACTCACACTGCATGAAGACATCCATCACCGCAGGTGGAGGACGGCCTCCTCTGTGCTGTGAGCAGACCTCAGGCGCTCGCAGCACAGAGGACCTGCAGCACATTCATGTTGACTCAAACACCGTGACATCTTACTTACCCAGAATGCACTTGGACGGATGCAGCGGCGATGCTCTGTGTGCTTTAAACGTTGTGGCGCACTGTTTGCGATGTGTATTTGGCTCATGGTTTTCATGGAAAAGGCGGAGACGTGCATGTGTCGTGCACGCCGCCGCTCGGCGCGTGAAGGCTCCACTGAGCGTCGAGCAGGAAGAAGCAGCGAGCGCTCCTCGTGGCCAGTGTATTCACTCGACTGTGCAGCCACCAAATATTACCCACACTACCGTGCGCCCGTGTGCACGTAGAGGACGAGGATGGAGCGAGGTGGCGTCCAGAGGAGGGACGAGATGGCAGCTCGCTCGATGCCGACTCACACGCCACTTCAACACACGACCACGCCGAGGCAGCAGTTTGGTTTCCAGATGAAGGCTCTTGGGGTGTGTGTGTGTGTGTGTGTGTGTGTGTGTGTGTGTGTGTGTGTGTGTGTGTGTGTGTGTGTCCCTGTCAACCGGGCATGTAGAGTTCCAAGACAGCAATTTGTGTAGCGTGAACAGCGATTTGTCTACTTTTTGAAAGGTCTCATTCTGTGAACTTTGCTTCAAGTGTCCACTGGTAACATTCAGCCTCTGGATGAGATCTCAGGACTAGCTAGCTTTAGGTAGCGTTTAGCTCGTCATATGATCAGCGGCCTCATGCAAGGTGGGAATCAGCAGAGAAACCGACTTCAGTGTCAGTAAATGCATCGCTGTGGCTCCTGATGAGCGTCTCCTTCATTGTTTGAAGGTAACCGGACGCTGACGCCATCAACGCAGGAGCAGCTCGAGCTGCAAGGACTCTTAAGCTAAGATACTCACTTTGGATTAGTTTGGCATCCATCAGAAATATTGGAATGAATAATTCACCATCAGTCATTTCCTATTTTAGGAAAGCTGATCATTTTTGGCACTTTTCTTTCTAAAAGCTCGCTGGATGTTTTATTTCTTTTGTGAGTAATCACCATCAACATGTTTCATCCAGGAGACACGTCAAGACTTCTCTCCACCTCTTTAAATGTGTTTTCTCTTCAGGAGGAGTAGACCAAACACAGAACTTCCTTCAGTGCAAAGCTACAAACACTCGGCTGATATATTGATTTAGGTCATTCTGTAAAAATAATATCCCGCTGAAGAACTCCAAGTTATTACTGCAGATCTGATGCTGCACGTTAGATATCCATGGAAATGCATTGGGTTAACCTGACCTACATAAACGTCCTTGTGTACAGTTGCGCGAACATCAAAGCCTTGAAGATGATATTTTAAGAAGCGCCTGTGATTTATCATCAGCTTCTTGGTCGTATGCAATATTAATCGCACAGAACTCTGCCTTGTGTGTGATCTAAAACCGCTAATGTGACCAGCTCCCCCCGCCTGAGACCTTCCTGTTTTTGTTGAGCGAGATAAAGAAACACAGCGAAGAATTCTCTCACTTCCTCCACGGCCGACGCCGGTCCAGTCCTGCAGCGTTTGGCGCTTCGTCTCGGATGGATTGTCCTTTCTTTGCACTTGAGTCGCCTGTGATCAAATCTCCTCCTGCAGTGCCGTGTGAGTGTTTGTGGGCACGGTTCTAGTGTTACACACAAAGTGTCAGGTGCCCACGGTTGCACTTGTAAACACATCCCTGTTCGCAGACAAAGACAAGCGGCGGCGTGAAACTGGAGCGCTCGCTCTGCACAGCGCCGGCCTTTTTTTTTTTTTTTTGAATGCATAAACGGTTGTCCTTTAGCTCCGGGCCCTGAAGGAGAGCACGCCATGCTGACCCCGCCTCTCGCTGCGTGCGATAGGCCGGCGTCGTTGGTGGATGCGTGTGTGACGTTGCGGGATACGTGCAGCACTGTCATGAACTTGTTGACGTGGTTGTGGCTGAGGATGTTTGTTTGTCGTCACCTCAGAGTCCAAGACAACGACGTTCATCGTATGGTACGCAGAAGCCTTCCGTCTTTCTCCACGTGAACGACGCTCACGGCGCCATGAGGCGGCGGCACACGTCACCATCACGGCGTCGGGACGAGCAGGCGTTCGTTTGGCTCGGCCGTTGCTTTTAGCGTCTAATAACGATGCCGACGGGTTCACGTTGCAGTTAGCGCACAGACGTTGTGCGTCTCTGGAGATGCGGCTAGTTCCCCTGCAGGCGTGCGACATGAGCAGAGATTTTGGTGTAATTCCGCTCACAGCCAGAGGGGGGAGACAAACGTTCAGCACTCCGGCTTTAAGCTGCACACAAACGTCTCATATCCCAGTTTACAAACATCTGCATGTAGACAAGAGGACAAGAGCGACAGTCACACAAAGGTCCAGCGCGTCCACAGAGACAAGAAATACTCACGAGGAACTCCCTGTGCTCCTTTTCTCCCTCATTCATTAGTCAAAAGGGATTTTACTGTTGTGTAACTATCATGTTTTGTCATGTCTTTACCGTGGTGATGTGCAGTAAACGTGAAACTGTTTCAAATGGACACACACTCAACATGCACACATGGAACACACTCAAAACTCACATTGACTCGTGTATCTTCCGTCGTGATGCTGATTTTTGCCTCTTTGTCTTCGTCCTGCCTTGTGAGACGTGTTCTGCGCTCCAGCTGTGGCTCCGAGGTGGAGCGGCTTGTCCGGCATCCAGGAGATTAGCGGTCGGCTCCTCCAGCTCCTCGCGGTCAAGTGTCTCTGGGCAAGATACCAAAGCCCAAATTGTTTTCAAAGGCTGTGTCACCGGTGTGTGTGAGTGGCTCATGACCAGTGTGACGGTGGCCAGTGTTTCACTTATCGAGGGTTACACAAGGACCTCAAAGTGGCCTCTGATTCCTATTTGTTTTTGCTTTATGTTGCCAATGAAATTAATGTGACAAGAATAACAATGTGGCCTCCGAGTGTCAAACAGTCATACTTCATGCATAAATCTCTCTGATCCGGAGCTGTCACCCTTTATCGTGTAAAGTATCCACATTAGCATGAACTGCCACAGTGAGGTGTGTTTAAAATGCAGATACACTATATGACCTTATTATTATGACTCAGTTTCTATATGAGTCTATACGATGTTCAGATGAATGCATTTATCTGAAAGAAGCCCTATTATAAGATAATACGTCGCGGCATCATATTAAATACACATAACCGAGTCACCCTTTTTTAACATGCCGAGAATTATGTTCCATGTTAGATTAGAGGGAATTATCCTTCATATCGTTATTGGAAAAATCCGGAATCACCGTCAAAGCATATTTATATAAAGAATTGCATAATGAGATGAAAGCAGGGGAATGGTACACAGCTGACCTGCAGGATGCTGCCAGGAGGGGGGGGGGGACTGGTAGCTGGACCAGCTGTCCACCACGTGTTACTCTGCCCACGTTATTAGTATGATGAGGACGCCAGATCATTTAGACAGGCTTTTTGTTGCATAAGTGATATATTTTGTTGCATAAGCCACAAAAGGGAAGGAAAAGCTGTAGAACCCCAGACTGCAGCTGAACGATGAAGTGTGTGTGTGTGTGTGTTGCATATGATATTCATATTCATTAAAGTACATGCAAATGTGTGTTTATTTGTTTTCGAGCTGACATGCCTTGCTGGCACTTTGTGTTCATTTCAGCCATTGTTTGCGCTTTTCAGTCATGATGCAGCTCGTTCCCCTCGTGCACGCACCTCTGTTCACATGCACTCTGCTCACATGCACCTGTTCACATGCACCTCTGCTCACATGCACCTCTGCTCACATGCACTCTGTTCACATGCACCTCCGCTCACATGCACCTCTGCTCACATGCACCTCTGTTCACATGCACCTCTGCTCACATGCACCTCTGCTCACATGCACCTCTGCTCACATGCACCTCTGCTCACATGCACCCAGCTGCTTCCTTTCAGCTGCAGCTCTGCAGGGTGTCGGGTCAGTTCCCGTCCTCCCTTTGGAGCGCAGTGTTTTAGCCGTGGTCGCACATCTCCGCAGACACTCGGGCGACAACGGCACGAGACACGTGCCGCTCTTTGATTAATGCGTCTTCGGACTGACCTTCTGTGGGAACATCTCCCGCATTGCGTGACAAGGACGAGGGAGAGGAAGGAACCCTCTGCCCCGACGTCTATAAAGGTGGAAAGTTGAGAGCAATCCATCAGGCCGATGCTCTGAAACCTCATTATCTTGAGAGCCTCCTCGTGGTTATAACATCAGTTAACTGTGGGACGCCGCCGGCTTCCCGCAACCGCCGTCTCTGAAATGCAGTGACAGTTTGGATCCACTCGGCTGCAGCTTTCTGGATTTCTGATAGCTTTCTGTCAGTGGGTTACAGCTGCAGAAGCAAAGGTTTGTCTCTGGATGTGATGCACGGCGGTCGTGATGGACTGGACTCACTGCGTCATCCATAGTCCGTCTCGCCAAAGCAGATTTACTGCACGCTGGGGAGAGAAAAACACTGATAATGGAAACCAGGAGCACCCACTGTCCTTAATAAACTGCTGTATTAATAATTATTAACACTGGCTGATTCACCTGAATCACAGTGGTGAAACTGGAAGGGTGACTTTCCCTAAAATAAATAGTTCTGTTTCATTCCTTCCAGGAATTTGACCAGAAATGTATTTTTTTAAAAGAAGATTCTTAATACAGCTCTTAATACGTCTGCACATATTTAAATAGCAAAACATTTTGATTATTATTTAATACCTTCATACACTGAATCGTGCCGTACAGAACAGGTACAGGATGTAGATGATGAAGTACAATCTGTTTCCTGCAAATAAAAGAGAAACAGGCGGTAGAAGTATCAGAACAATTAACACTGTCTGGAACGACGTCAATACGGCAGCAGCAATAAATGAGCATCGCACTGGAATCCTCTTCCTCGCTGTCTGCTGAATGTTAACTCAACATTTGCTCTGGTTTTGTCTGCCAGCTCCTGGGAGCCCGTTGCCAGGCTCGCTATTCAACTATCTCCAGCAGCCACTTGTTTATCTTGGCGCTCGGCCATTTTGTGCCGTCCAGGTAGTGTATAATCAGCTTGTGTGAGCTCGAGGGCTGAGATGCGCTGCCCACAGCTTCGTGAACAGTGTTTTGGTATGATATATTAACTAATGATTACACTGTAATCTCTCATAGCAACAACGGCGCTTCAAGTAGCCGGCCACTTCTCCGAACGCTGCATTCATTCAACAATGAACTTGGTGAGATATTTTTCCTGCGTGCCGCCGCGCTCGTCCCTCGCAGGATGTGTGGATGTGTGGATGCAATCTGCAGCACGAGAGGAAACAATCAGGGTTTCACTCGAATACCCGACCACTATTTAATCTCCTCTCCAAATTAGTGGTTTTGCTTATTATCGCCGTGCTCATCGAGGCTAAACTGACCTGGACCACCTCATCCTGCCGCCTGCTCCTCAGGCTCCACCTGTTGGCTCATTAATCTGCTTATAACCAGCTGAGATATTAATAGCTGTCAGAGGGCAATGACAACAGTCTAAGGTGTTGAGCCTGTTTCAGCCGCGCTAGCTGCTCGTCCACCACTGTGGGGCTCGACTGAAATACCTCAGCTTTAGGGATTAAACCGTGGTACATTCATGTTCCCTCAGGATGAGTACATTGTTCCTGAGCACCATCGTCCATTCAAAAAGAACGTTCGTTCATGTTATAGCACAAAAGATCTCTGAGAAGATAATAATACTCCCATCAGCCTCAGCTGGACGTTTGTTTGGCGCTAATGGACAACTCTTAGCATGCTAACCAACCAAACATCTACACGTTAGCATTGCCATGAGGAGAATGTAGCCATGGTAGCATTAGCATTTAGCTCAAAGCGTCTGAGAATTGATCCGTTAACTGTAAATCTATTAGTCTCTTATTGACGTCCACTGACGCTTTGTTAATGCTTGTGTCACTTTGAGATAATGTCACATAGGAACTTTCATTTCTTACATAATGTTTTTTATCCTGTATAAAGACTAATTTGGCTGCTTCTTTGACTTCCCACCAGTCGATGTATTGGAAAGAAATGTCATTTAAAAACAGAAAAACAACTAAAAACAGAGCCAGCATTAAGCACCAGCAAACTACACTTCACTGATAATGACACGAGGAACAGATGAGATAAATCCACCCAGAGAGGGATTAAAGAGCAGCACAGACGAGCTAAGGTCAAGCTAACCTCCAGCCGGTTAAAGTCACAAACATTTTTTGGGAGAATGAGACTCACAGGAAATGTTCTTCCTGTGGGAAACAGGAGTTTCTGGAGATGAGAGCAAAGAGCAGCGCTGACACCTCGGCTATCACTTCAAGTGTTGTTGGTTTAATGTTGCGTCTCTGTTGAGACCGATGAGCTAAGTGAGTCATTAGTGATGGATTCATTAGCTTGAGATCGAACTGGGGCACCTTGCCATTGTGGCGCTTCTTAATTATTTATAAGGGTGAGCTCAAGGGATTTAAAGGTTTGTCTTGAGACTCTTTTGGGTCATATGAATGCTGAAGAGATGGAGAAACAATGTAAAGGAACATATTGCTCGTCTGGCGGATGAAAACAGCATCCGTGTGGTCATAATTTGACCTCTCTGACCTTCACTGTGACCACATGAGAGATATATTCCTAAGTGAATAGCAAATCAGATAAATCACTCGCAGGGAAACGATACGTTCAATCTGGAGTTAACCTGATTCCGAATAATCAATTAAACATCAAGGGATCCTGATTCCTGACAGATGGGCTGTGACCAGTCGGTTCCTATCACACTTTCTGATGCCGGCAAACGGAGAACACAATAAATATTGAACAGGTTGCTTATAACACGGCTCGACAGCAATCCAAGCCAATTGAATGCGTCACAGATTACGGTAAAAAGCTTAAATAGTGGAATAATGGAATAATCTGAATTCTGATACAGGATGTTGTCTGGGAAAATGCTCCACGTTGAGCAGAAGGCAACTACTCTTCTGTGTCGAGCGCCTGCTTTTATGCAGGGTTTCTCTTTTCACATCACAAATGAAACCAGATGAATTCAACATGGCCGCAGCGTGTGTGTCGCGTGCGGCGTTGTGGTTCCTCTGCTCCGGATGCAGCTCATCATCAATTCCAGGCATGCAAAGACACATTGGACATTCAGGTCGGCCATTCAGTTTTTCATGAAAAGCCACATTTACTACAGTAAACATTGTGAAACGTGTTTGACGGCATTTAGGTCTGTATTTGTGAATTATTCTGATTATTCTGGCATCGCTACCTGGAGGCTGACGAGGAACAGTGGAGGCGGGGTCACTGTTTAAGAGACCATATCAATGAGGCTGGATCAATATCGTTCATTTAAGAGGAGTCCGTCCCCGATAGTCCCCACCTCTGTGGCATCCTTGTCACGAGTTGAGGGTTCGACTCCCCCCCCTTTGCCTGCTCACACATCCTGGCATCTCCACGAGTCTTTACAGTGAACGCAACCATTTGATTGGTGCTGCTCGTTGAGGGGCAGTTTGGGATGAAAAACCAGCTGGATTCTGGGCAAGAAAGCTCTGGATTAAGAGACGACGTCACTGTGAAATGACCTTGGCTCCTCCTTGACCGCCGCCGAGCTGAACACCTTCACCCTTATCGCACCACGCTGATCTGCTGCAGTGCATTTATGTGGCGTCCGTGCACTCGTGGGACATCTTTTGATTTAATCTCCACTAGTGGCATCGATTGTATATCGAGGACCTTTGCCACAGTGCATATATGTGTTTTCCCTCTCGATTGACCCTTTTTGTGGGTGAAATATATAAATTGAAGCTTAAAAACTGTCACTCTGCCAAGGCGACAGCAGCACGTGAGGATAAATAGTGCATGCATCCGCAGGGACCTCCTTCCTTTTTTAGGCTTGGGGGGTTCAACCTTGCTGTGCTGCTGAGGCAGCAGACCAAAATACCAGGACGCCTCACCGACATGACAGAACGTGTAAAAAATGATAGCGAGCTGGGTGAAGGGTGGTGTTTTTTTAGGAAGGACAGACGACGAGGTAAGAGGTAACGCTAGGATGAAGCAGGATGAAGCAGGAGGGCTGGACACACGGGCCGGGAGGAGCAGTCGACGTGGGAGGCTCAGCGTTTGGACAGGAAAAAGAGGGATAAGGTTGGATGAAGGAAGAAGTGACGTCAGCGGTTACGTCTGTGCGCCAGTACCCTTCACTTCATTTCCCTGGACTGGGAACACGTCGTATCCTCTTACCCTAAAACCTTCTGTATTCGTCCAAAGTAATTCTCTCCTCTCGTTCGCTGCCCCAGATGCAGACAGACACACAGACGGACACTTGTGTGTCTGCAGCTGGCTGCGGTCTGCGCGGTCTGGGAGCTAGAGTACTTCAGATCACCCTGGATTACTCTGGGATTTTCCCAACAGCCTCTCAAATCTCTGGCTTTCAACGTTTAGGCGATTTTGACTTTTTGGAGCCATAATTAACATTCAGATTCCTCTCGTACTCAGCCAGGCCATGACGTAGCCATTGTTTTAATCCGGGGGTTTCAACGTGCTCATAGCATGGCAGACATGTACACGCAACATTTCAGACATGATGAGGTCGGAGAGATGAACCACACATGTTTTATGTATCCGAGAAACTGAAAAGTCACTCTCAAGATCGAGTTTGGCAGTTATCTGCACTTAGTGATGGGACGTCGCCGCTTTGTGCTTAGATATTAGTGTCAGAAAATCCTAAAATGGTGACATAAAAATACATAAAAAGAAGAAATGTTATAATATTTTAATTATAAATGTGTCCAGCTGAAGAAGAGGCTGCATGTGACGGGTTCCTCACAGAGAAACGCTGCAGATATAAACAGTAATAATGCAGACTGACAGAAAGTTCTCAGAAGTTTCTTCTTTCATTCATATTGTTTAAAGTAAAACACTTTTTCTGTGATAGACAACATAAAGCTAGGCTTGGACTTATTATAGTGAGAACAGAAAAGCTTTTTTTTTTCCTTTTTACATCTCTGTTGACAAAATTGTTTCCAATGATTTCCATCGAGGTGGAAAAAGACATTTTCATCTTGATTTTCTGGGCAGAAACACAAAAGGGTGACGGAGCGAGCAAAGCTGTTACTGAAGCATTAACACGCTGAGGACTGATCCGTCTTGAAATACGCACATGGGCCTCAGCATGTTTTAAAGCATGTACAAGGCTTTCACATAGTTGAAGGGTGTAATATCTTGTGATGTCTTTAATGTGCAGGTCAAATGAAAGTTTCTTCTCTTGTCAAGTTGAATCACCTTTTCTAAAAAACACAGTTTCCTTCTGTATTGTGAATATTTGGTCATCAAAACACAGGAAAGCAAACTCTGAAGAGGAAAACGACACGATTGAATACTCTGGTCAGAGTGAGGAGGTCTTCATCAGATCATCTTCTGGTGTTCGTTGTGTCAGACAGCACAGACCCAAACACGCAAACCTTCTTCACTTGAATGGAACAAAACCCGATTGCATTTCTCCACTGGGTTTACTCTATTATTTAAGCACTGTGTCTGGACCTGCAACACACACACACACACACACACACACACACACACACACACACACACACACACACACACACACACACACACTGGTTAGGCTCAGCAGGGCTGGGGTGGTCCATGGCCGCTCTGAAAGATGCCGCCCATCAAGGGATCAACAGACGTCATTACTAAAAATACTTGCCAATCCTTTGGGATTACAATGCGTCGCTAGTGGACACTGTGTGTGTGTGTGTGTGTGTGTGTGTGTGTGTGTGTGTGTGTGTACCACAAATCAGGCAGTGGAGTTAGGCAGCGAAAGGCTGTCAAAGGGGAAACCAACACCTGATTCGTGTGTCCTCAGGGCGAAGGTGTCTGTCGCTGTGTCACTTTAACTGGACTTTGTCAACTTTCTTGAAAAAGGTTTGATTCAGCTTTGGGTGCTCAAAGCAGGATGTGCCACGACTAAAAATGTGTTGAGAGTTGAGCAAGCAGGGATGAAGAGTGGACTCCATTATAAAAGTCGATGCGTGCATGCTGCTATTTGAAATTCAATAGCAACATTATGGGCAGTGTTTTGTCGGAGGACTCTTTCTAATTGGGCGACATCGTCACGAGGAGATGGGCTGCAGGCGTATTGCCTCTGGAAGGATTCACTGCTAATAGCCAACACTTATTAGTGCTTGAAGGTAATGAGGATCAGGTGCCACCCTATTGGGAAAGCTAGGCTTCTTCCAGGTTTAACCCACGATGGCAGGAACTCCTATTGTGACTCACTTCCACACCACATGGTATTAATAGTATACAGAACTTCACTCGTGTTCTGACACTAAATCAATGTGGAGAAAAACAAAGTGATTGTGTATAAGACATTCCCCAATGCATATCAATTGACCTGCGCCCTGTAAAGCGATCCCATTGCACAAACATGAATTACACTTGATTATCCAATTAGTTCAATTTAATTTTATCTTATTTATTCACATTTTCTTTTTTTCTCTTCCTGGAGCTGTTCCATCATCATGAACACATCATTATTGTGAGGAGCTCTCCTCTTTTCTCCAGTCATTCTTCACTGTTGAATAATGGAGTCCATATTCATACTGACTTTCCTTTCAGTATAATTAGGTTTTTCTCCTTTGTGAAGACGCTATACCTGCTTAGAATTTGAATGCAGTGAGGAATTAAGTGGACGCAGCGCGACCGCAGACTGCACAGCGTCAGTCCATGGCAACCGGTGTGAACCCACCAGTGTTTACAGTCCAATGAAAGTCTATGAAAGTCAAACATCTAAGCCCCCTCCTCCCCAGGCTAGCAAATGGTATACAGCTCGCTACGGGAGGAACGATCTAATAAATCACATTGATGTCTGTACTTCGACGAGGCTGAAACGTTAGAGCTGTGTGAGGAAAAGTCTAATCAACGTCTCAAGTGTAGCCTATTCATCAATATATAGACTGTTGTTGAACAACTGCAGATAAGTCCAATATGCCCCAAGTAATGGCTCCACTTCTTACTCACGCTGAACTGGGTCTGCTAACAAATGATTCACTTGAGCAACGTTGCTTTGAAAAGACATCTAATGGCCGTCTGGAGCTAATGTCCGGGCTAAAATGCAGATATATTTTAGGCTGTCAGGGAAAGTTAAGTCGACGTCTAACCATTGCCCAAGTATTACCCAGCAATCAAATAGACAGCTATTGAACAACTACGTCTAGACAACATAATCATGGCTATAGGAAACACATTTTACATTGATTTACTCCATTTTAACTGGGTCTGGTAACAAATAGCATAGCTACAAACTGAGCTACAGAGGCAATGGTTCAATACAGCACTGCTGCATCTTTAAAGAAGTCGTGTGGCCTTCTTACGTCACCTGAAGCTGACGGTTTTATCCAAAGTGACGGACATCTTTGCTCACAGCAACGGGTTAAATGTCTTGCTCAAGGACACATCGACAAGGATTAGCAAAGCCAGGGTTTGAACCACCAACACTCTGATTGAAAGATTAGGACGCTAACCACGGAGCCACCGTCTGTAGCTAACCACAGAGCCACCGTCTGTAGCTAACCACGGAGCCACCGTCTGTAGCTAACCACGGAGCCACCGTCTGTAGCTAACCACGGAGCCACCGTCTGTAGCTAACCACGGAGCCACCGTCTGTAGCTAACCACGGAGCCACCGTCTGTAGCTAACCACGGAGCCACCGCCTGTAGCTAACCACGGAGCCACCGTCTGTAGCTAACCACGGAGCCACCGTCTGTAGCTAACCACGGAGCCACCGTCTGTAGCTAACCACGGAGCCACCGTCTGTAGCTAACCACGGAGCCACCGTCTGTAGCTAACCACGGAGCCACCGTCTGTAGCTAACCACGGAGCCACCGTCTGTAGCTAACCACGGAGCCACCGTCTGTAGCTAACCACGGAGCCACCGTCTGTAGCTAACCACGGAGCCACCGTCTGTAGCTAACCACGGAGCCACCGTCTGTAGCTAACCACGGAGCCACCGTCTGTAGCTAACCACGGAGCCACCGTCTGTAGCTAACCACGGAGCCACCGTCTGTCGGCCTGGCCTCGTCCTCGATGGGCCTGCACTTTGCAACTTCAGCCACTGACAACGCGGCGATACCTCGTTAGCTCTGAGGAACACAAACTCTTCCATAAAGTGTTGATAAGCAGTAAACGAGCATTAGCTCAGAGCTTAACGGTTAAGGACAGACGTAGCATCGTGCCTGCGTAATCTGGAGAGGTGAAACAAGCGCTCAGCTGCATGGATCTAATTATGATATGGCAATGCCAACTGTCACATTAACCCCACGGACACGCAACCGCTTCACTAATGTGATTGATGCATTAATTCTCTTCCCCACTGTTGTGGTGCAACCGCCATCACGTTAAGGACAGATCTGCAGATGTTTCATTCTGACTTACGACGTTTTGCAAAGTGCTTGTCCGTCGTAACGCTAGCACTCGTTGACGTAGTGGTTTAAGTTTCAGTGGATTCTTGAGGTTGAATTGCTCTCTGCTGAGGGAAAGCCACGTTGTGTTTATTAGTTAAGTTGCTAGTTTTGATGTTTTTTTGAAAAAATGTTTTTATTATAATCGTTGTTGACTAAGCTTGGTAATGCTCTCTCTTTTTTTTATACCAGTCCGTTTGCTGATTAAGTCAACCTTGGCCTCAGCTGGTTCCCATCCAATGCCTCAGCCTCATCCCTGAGGTCCATGATACCCTGATAGTCTCCGCTGGAGACGGACCAAAGCTTGCAATCCTATTACAACACCACCATCTTCCCAGCCCCAATCACGGTTTAATTAAAGCAGCCAGTCGTGGGACAAGAGTCCAAAGAGGACAAGTGAATTAGTAGTCCTGTCTGGCCCAGGAGGTGGAAGATTTGTATTTCTAATTTGTGTCAGTTATTGAGCTCGAGTCTCTCGGATATTTCACTGACACTGGAGGTGATTTACAACTTTTACCTCCAAAATGTCCATCATGGGACTTCTTGAACATCGGACACTACAGATGATGTAATCCAGTGTACTTATTACGGGATAAGAAAGTAAATAAAAGCGCCCCCCTCATAATTCTTTTTTGTAAACATGGTTGAAAAGAAACGAAGCCTCTCTGGAGGATAAACTCACTATACATTGAATGACTTGCAGAAAATGCAAAGGAGCCGTGGGGGCATTGTAACACAAGGCTTCCATCCTGGCTGATGCTATTTGTGGCACGAGCAGCGGCTGGCAGAGCGGGGATCTGTAATGTTTCATGTCCAGATGAGGTATTGACTGTAAGCAGAGAAGACTGCATGTGATCTTAGAGACACAATGCAATTTCAGAAGAGCCAATGAGGCCATCACAACGTATTGTATAATGCAGGAAGCAGAATAGTTGGCTCAACGTTTTCTGGATATGCTGAAATATTATATTAAGAAGGATTAAATCCCACTGGGAACAGCTTAAACACAATGCAACATACAGTATATACACTGTGTATTGTACATTTCCAACCTGTATGATGTTTGAATGCAACATTTTCTGCAATGTTCACTATAAATTTGAAGCAAAAAATGTCCAAATTAAATCTCATTTCACGCTTCAGTGATGATATTCCACCAAACCTAAAATAAAAGTTTAGCCTGCATGAACCTGTCTGACGCGTGTTCCTCTTCCGGTTAATGTATTCCTCTTTAGTGTTCATTCCCTGACACGTGAATGAAACATCTGGCACATATCAGTATTACTTTAATCCATAAATCTCATGCAACATCTTTCTCGCGTTGTGTCAGAGGCATTGTTGGCCCGCCAACTAATCCAACACAAACCCAACTGAGTGAAAAAAACACGCAAAAAAAGGAGTGTGTTTCCATTACGGTAACATTTGGATCATTACATATTAATCCACGGCCACACATGTCAAATATGTGAGCTGATGTCCTCTCTGGTGATGGACTCCGTGCACAGACTGAGCACGAGGGATCAGTGATGCTGCGACAGATCCAGTGTTTCTGGTATTGTTTCATCCTCGTGACAAACAATACTAGAAACACAGGTTCTAAATAGTTTAACATACAAATATTTAAAAGCAAGTTCGAAGGTTAAGGGAAATACAAATATACACCGATGTAGTAAAAGTAGTATAATAATTTTAAAAAGTACTAAAAAAGTCCAATAATTCCTTCAGAAACGAAGTGGAGGAGGTTGCATGAAGTAAAAAGTGATGCCCACTACTCATTATATGAATAATGTCTGTCATATTCATTGACTGGGCTGTAACTCAAATTGAGCTCTATATGTGTGAAGAGGATTTCTCTTCTGTTGAAGTTTAACAAACCAAAGAATGAACTGAGCAAATAATCAGCGATGAGTTCAAACTGAGCAGTAAAAGCATTTGTTTACTTTAATGCATGAGTGATAATAACATAATAATTATATGTTATAGTAACATTCAATAGGGAAATGCTTCTGGAGTGAGTATTTTACTGTTAAGTACATTATTGTGTATTTGTAGCTGAGGTCCATGTTGACTGCAGGTCATTAACTTGTCCTGGTGAAGTCTCTGTAGGTGCATCCTGCTTGCTGCCCCTACAGGTGAACGGGTTCTCTGCAGGTAATGAGCCCTATAATTCATGTTTTGTTAGCTTCACCAAAGTTTTAGGATGTTTTATGAGACATGGATGAGAAGCGTCATCCCTGTGTATGCAGACACGACCCTGACTCATTTAAATGCACCATAATCATTTTATTTAGAGCACATGATCTCTTTAATAAAGCATTTAGGTTAACATCGAAACAAATACGTGCTGGTATACATTGCTACTATGTAGACAGTGCAATGCATGGAGTGTCTGCACGCTCCTAAATGTTGGATCATATCTGCAACACCTTGCAAGGTGTGACTTCCACAAGATGTTCAACTAGTTTTCCTCATATCACCAGAGGCTCAAACTATGACCACAATCTGTTTCACCGTGTTGTCTTCTATTATCACTCCTCAGTATGAAGCCAACCTGCCGCCAGCCGAGCCACAGGAGGCACACATGTCCTGTCAAATGACGAAAAACACACAAAAACAATCTATACAATGACGTCTTCTTAATAACTTCATATACACGCTCCGCTCCCATGATGCCGGCTTCCTCCCGCCATGCCTGATCCCAGTGACAGGGGAGGGAAGAGGTATCATGAGCCACATTATGTAAATAAGGTGCAGGGGCATGTGCCAGTTAAACCGCAGTGCCGTGCGGAGGGAGACGGAAGCAGAGGCTTTGGACGGTAGAAGCCGGGGCCGTCGGTAGATGGCGGTAACCCAAGAAACCTGATCCACAGGGTTGTCGGGGACTCTGTCTCAGTTTGCAGCACTCCCACCGAAGGCAGAGGAGCTGAACAGTTTTGAAGGACATAATTAAGAGAAACAAACCCGACCAACAACAAAAAACAACAACAACCAGGAGCGCTCACAGCGGGTCGCATCCCTCCCGAGAGCCGGAGACGGAAGGCTTTGCCACAAGGGGACAACTACTACACAAAGAGAGAGAAGAGAAATCACCATGGAAGACAAATCGAATTCCTTCTCCAGCAACAAGGAGGAAAAGGCAGACGGGAATAATGTGTTTCAGAGGCAAGACTCGATACAGAAGAACAACACGGGCAGCCAGAAGGAGCACGGCAACTCGGTGGGCTTCAAGGGGGAGCGGGAAGAGGCCATGGTCGGGTTTGACGATCTGGACGGCGCGGACAGGAGTCATGGTTTTATGCAGAGACAATTTGGGGCCATGATGCAGCCCGGAGTCAATAAGTTCTCCTTGCGTATGTTCGGCAGTCAGAAAGCCGTGGAGAAGGAGCAAGAGAGGGTTCAGACGGCCGGATACTGGATCATTCATCCATATAGCGATTTTAGGTAAGGGCTAGAAAAGACACCTGCTCACCCCCCCTTTTTTCCACCACCCCACCCCTCTCTCTCTTTCTCTCTCTCTCTCTCTTTTTCATCCACCCCTCCGTCACCCGAGGGGTCTGCAAGCTATACACTTTCACACATAACGCTCTGTCATCGGCACGCGCACAGCCTGCCCGCAGCGCATATGCGCGCTAATCTGCCTCTGTATTTAGGACCGGGCTTCTTGACTAAATGTGCCCCCAGTGAGTGTGTGTGTGTGTGTGCGTGCGTGCGTGTGTGCGTGTGTGTTTCATTGCGGCATTTTTATTGTAATACAGATGAGAGACGCGTTCCGGCTACAAAAGGTGTTTCAGTGAGATGTCCTTGGAAAAAGGACGGTGAATGTCAATTTCAAACACACACACAGACGCACACGCGCGCACCTTTTTCTCTGCTTGTTTCACAATCACCGCACAGCAGCGGGTCCTCTTTCATCATTGCGACATGTTCCCGTGTGCTGTGTCGGGGCGACAGTACCTGGACGCAACGTGACACAATGCCATTGCACCATCACGGTTGTAAACATTGCGGGCGGCGCGCGGCCCGCGTGCAGGGAGAAATGTACAGAATGCGGTAAAATCGTGCAGCGAAACGATTTAGGAGAAAATGGCCGTGTTTTGAATCAATCAGCCTCGCAAACCTTTTGACAGCACTGATGAATGAGCTGCTGTGTCCGGGAGGGAGCAAAATGTGATGGAATGTATTTGTTTCAAAGGAGCTGATCCTCACACAGCACTTCCTTCCTCGTCGTCCCCTTAAAATGCCACTGTGACCTGATTATTATGAGTATGCACGTCTTCTTTGGCGTGCATTGTGTCACCTGGACACGAGCACATATCCTATTGTCCTAAAGAGTGAGGCTGCAAGTTAAAACCTGCCCGGTGATAGATGCATCCCCACGTTTGTGACAAGTGGAGTGCAAATTACTGGAGACACAAACTGCTTCCAATTTGCTTTCATTTGTGTGACGTTTCTGTGACACGGTGCGTGCAGATGGTAAACAAATGAGATCAGGTACAGCCGGACTGGTTCTCACCAAGCTGCATGTTTACAGTTCACCACTCAACCAATTAAGCATGCAACCCCCCCCCCCCCTCCTGTCTCTGCACCGTGTCCCTTGGCACAGCTTCACGGTGACAATCATCCCCCGTTTTCCACTGTGTGTGTGTGTGTGTGTGTGTGTGTGTGTGTGTGTGTGTGTGTGTGTGTGTGTGTGTGTGTGTGTGTGTGTGTGTGTGTGACGTGCCAGGACACGTTTGGTCGCTCCACTTGAACACGGAGCTGTCCGTGGTGCTGAACTCAGGAGCAGGCCGAGGATGCAGCACTGAGCTCTGCAGCGTTCATGCTGCTGCTCAGAGTCTGCGAGCTGAATCACAACCCAAAGAAACCAAAAGCTGCAGTCGCACTCATCATGTGTGCAGCTTTTCCTTTTATGCTGTCGGTATTCATTACGATGAGATGAAATACACAATGACGGCTCGACACTGAGCACAACACGTGAAGAACGACGCTAACTAGCCTCACCCACACAGAGACACGCCGCATGCCTTCACACACATGCACGGTGATGGTGGGCTAGGCTCAGCAGCACAACACAACAGTCAATGAGCTTAGCAATCTCTGAAACCAATTATGTAAGGAGATCCACCGCCCCGCCCCAAGACGGCCAAAGGGTTCGACTTGCACAGAGTGACATGCACACACACCTTTCCATGGTTGGCAATTGCTCAGTTGTCTTGGCCTGTATGATTTACTGTATGCTAAACCTTTATGAAAGAGATGGAACATGTAGGGACACAGCTGCATGAAGGGAAATAATTGATTTTGTCTCAGTAGAAGCGTGCAGTATGTAAGCCAGAGAGCACGCTTCTAACATACATATTCAGCCTTTAATGGGAATGTTTGCTATTTAACCTCTGCTCAAGGAGACAGGCCCTTTTATTTCACAAACTCCGGCTGCTGAAGGTTCCCTCAGGTTCCCGTCCTCGTGACATTTTCCAAAGGGCGTCTTTTCATTGGGAGAGCTCGTCCTTTAGCCAGTTTAACGACACGATCCCTTTACGCCTCGCGGCTCCTTCTGTGAAGTTATACATCCCAGCGCTTCAAGCTGTACCGACCACACTGGTGCATAAATGATGGAGTTAAAGGGTAGACTTTGTTTGGCTGGTTCCCTTGTACTGTAGCTTAAATGCTAATCTAGTTCTCCACTGTGGGGCTCAACGTAACCTCTTAATAATGACAAGCTGCGACAGTGTGCAGCTGGTTTTTGCTTTCACCTTGAGAGAGAGAGAGAGTGTGTGTGTGTGTGTGTGTGTGTGTGTGTGTGTGTGTGTGTGTGTGTGTGTGTGTGTGTGTGTGTGTCATCATGGCAAGCTTTACAGTACTTTGCCATGTGTTTATTTCTTGTATTCTGTCACCCTGATAGAGCCACATGGGTGTAGTCTGAGCCTCTGGAGATAATCTCTGGTCTAAGTTTGTTGAAAGTTGTTTTATTTATCTTTATATTATGTTTCCATGCTGGGGCAGAACCCTGCATGCTCCTTTAATGAAACTCTGACGTAAGTGGAGTCCGTGAATGGCACGCAGGCTGTACATCGCTTCTTTGTGGGAGTGTTTGAAACTCAATATCCAAGATATTCTTTGTACACAGTGGCTGCTTAAAGATTAATGGCAGGTTAGTAATATTCATTATTCATAGATTTTCAGAGAGGCCTCATGCATCCCTCATACAACTCTGGTGATGCTAAGGAGAGACCTTTGTCGTAGTTTGAAAGGCTTTCAGTGATGTTTTCATTCAGTCTGTTCTAAAGACGGTGCCTGCCTGGCTCATGCTGGCACATGAGTGTTTTAGCAAAAGTATCTGATGAACGTCGTTAAAATAGTTGCGCTACCCAGAATGTATCATGCAGATGATTCAGTTTAACCTCTCCAGGTCTTTGAAAATTCAAAATTTTCCTGGATTTGAGCATCTAATGTAGCTGAGAGACGGATCTATGGAGAACAATCTGTACTCATATTCTATGTTTTAATAACCTCACTGTCGGTCAGGTATGACTTTGGCCTCCATCTATTCCATCTGACCTCCAAATCCCCTTTGTACCATTGTGTCCATCGATAGAGGGATGCCCCTCCTCCTTCTCTACAGCTCCAGGCTCTTGTTTGAGGGAGGTCGCTTTATTAGCCGAGTATCAACTTTCAAAATTTGGCTAATAGCTTGTAAGGCTTTATGGTTGTTTTGGTTGCCTTTCTGTGATATGAATATATATAAAAATAATTCCTCTGGCTTAATGAACCAATACTGTGTTTGCAGTGTTACTGCAGAGCCGCTTTAATCAATCAGAACAGCAGCGTGTTCTTGTGTTTAAGAGCGGCTCGACGAATCAAAGAAGAATCAGGCACAATAAATGACTGGCAGCGATGCAGGGTGCAGGGTGCAGGGTGCAGGGTGCAGGGTGCAGGGTGCAGGACGCAGGGTGCAGGGTGCAGGACGCAGGGTGCAGGATGCAGGACGCAGGGTGCAGGACGCAGGGTGCAGGGTGCAGGACGCAGGGTGCAGGACGCAGGGTGCAGGACGCAGGGTGCAGGACGCAGGATGCAGGATGCAGGATGCAGGGTGCAGGGTGCAGGAAAGAGAGAGACTAGAGAGCTCTGGGTGAATGTGGTGCAGCAGAGGAGCGACCAAACCTGAAGCAGGAGCTCGGCTGGTGACTCGAGTGCTCGGATGGAGTCGGAGTGGCGTTTCCAGCTGGATGCACACGCTGTCAGCTCCGGGTTTAACAGGGCCTGCGTGCATTCTCAGGGTTGGAGCATTGAAGCAAGAGCTTAATACAATGATGCAGCAGGAGCCGGATACACTTTGCAACTGGCTCTTTAAAATGAAAGGAAAGGGGGCAACTCACTTCGTATTGGTTTTTTTTCAGGGATTTTCTTTAACTTCGTGAACAACTTCTCTTATCCGGCCATTTCCTGTTTTATAGTTTCTATTTCAAGAAGTGAAACACAATGTTTTATTCATTAGTTAAGTGGGTGTCTTGGAGGTCACGTACAGTATAAATGCCACCTACACAGGTTTTTCGAGAGAAGCAGGAAGATGTGGGCACTCAGTGGGTTTTTGCTTATATTATTATGAGTGGAAAGAAATCACACATTTCCAGGATTTGAAAATAGCAATTAAACAGATGCTGGTACTGAATTCTTGAGTCCTACTGGGATGTTTCTGATTTTTCCTTTTTGAAGAGTCATTGCATTCGTTAACAATTAATGTGACGCTGATTTGTTAAAACTGATTAGAAAAAGTAGTATTTTTATCATGAACTTTGGCTTTTTTTCTTCTCTTGATTTGCTTTTTTAACCACCGACTAATTATTATATCTAATGTCATTTAGTTTTCTACAATGACCCCTAAAATATCTTCATCACAGTTTCATCTTTGTTTTTTTTGTTATCTTGTTCCCCTCAGATATGATTTTCTTCAGTGTTTATGGTTCATTATTTATTACGAAGCCTTTGAGAAGATAAATCATAAATAATGTCACTGCAGCCTCTCATGTTTAATATTAATAAAAAGCCATGCCACACATACATAAACTGTACTGTATCCTTAGGGGTGGGGGAAAAAATCAATACGGCACAGTATCGCGATATTGTATCGATACACAGAAGTATCGATCTTTTATTTAATCAATTCAAAACCTTTTTGGTCCCAGAATAATAAAATCAATACATGTTTTATTGACAAAGTTGTCCTTTAAGGACAATGGTAATAAATCGCGATACTCAACGTATCGCAGTATCGTGATAATATCGTATCAGGACTTAAGTATCGTGACGATATCGTATAGCGGCACCTCTGGTGAGTCCCGCCCATAATCATCCTGGCACCGACCGCTGAATAGACAGCAATAGACTGAAGGGTGGACAATAGGGTGTGTGTGTGTGTGTGTGTGTGTGTGTGTGTGTGTGTGTGTGTGTGTGTGTGTGTGTGTGTGTTTGGTATAAGCTGAATCTCATGCCCATTGTCTTTGTTGCATAAGCAACAATAAAAAGAAGGAAATAAATAGCATCAGTACATCCAGAGTGCATCGTGCTCTGATGTCCCATCGAGGTGTGAAGTCCAGACTCTCCTCATATGAAGAGTCCACTCCACAAGCAGTTCAACGCCTGCAGGTGTAAAAATAGCTCTGGTGACCACCTGGATGACCGCTGTTTCGTGGAAGTAAAGACAATTATCAGACACATGATCTTTGGATATTTTAAGGCCGAGGCCCAGTCTTAATTCATTCAAACAGATCCATTACTGGGTTCCCAGCCAGCCAGACAGGCAGCCTGCCAGCCAGCCAGCCAGCCAGTCCATTTCCATCTTCAAACAGCAGCAACGGGAGAGGCAGCAAGGCAGAGCAGAGGCAGGCCGAGCAGAGGCAGGCCGAGCAGCGACGGCGTCAGAGATAGGATTCCTGAAAGCATCTATTTCCATTCACGGTTGCTCGGCCTTTATCGAGGCCCAGGACACTTGGTGAAAGCAGCAGGCGCTGATGGATCACTTCTGGCTCGCCAGCAGACGGAGGGCAGCGTCGTTAGCACAGGCAGCGAGGACGAGAGGGTCTCCTCCTCACAGAGCACTTACAGCCAGTGTCAGCAGCGCACGCCTCCATGCGCTTCAATCACCGTTAACTCTTTGAAATGTTAGAGGAAACATCACGTGAAAGATTTGGGGGACAACACAAGCACAGGCGCCGTGCACGTCTACACATCTCAGTCTTTTATTGTTAGCTGTTTAGACACATTGTACATTATACAAGCTGAATGTGGAACTGTGTGTTCAAAATGTTGGTTCATGATGGTACATGCTAGCAGGCTAACACACCACACTGAGGTAACGATCCCTCTCATTCCTAATGCCTTAAAGAAGGACTTAATGGACACGTTGGACAGCTTCCTGCTGCCAGACGGAGTGAAGATACACCAGCTGTGAACTCACTGTCTGCATTGACTGTCTGCAACATGTTGTCCAGCATGCATTACTGACTCACGTGTGTCGCTTTGCAGGTTCTACTGGGACTTGATAATGCTCATCATGATGATGGGGAATCTAATCATCATTCCTGTGGGAATAACCTTCTTCTCAGAGCAGACTACCACCACCTGGCTGGTCTTCAACGTGGCCTCGGACACCATCTTCCTGGTGGACCTGGTCATGAACTTCAGAACGGGGATCGTGAACGAGGAGAGCTCAGAGATCATCCTCGACCCCAAGGTCATCAAGATGAATTACCTGAAGAGCTGGTTCGTGGTGGACTTCCTCTCATCCATTCCAGTGGATTATATCTTTTTAATAGTGGAGAAAGGCTTTGACTCGGAGGTTTATAAAACAGCCCGTGCCCTGCGAATCGTCCGTTTCACCAAGATCCTCAGTCTTCTGCGTCTGTTGAGACTGTCCCGACTCATCAGATACATACATCAGTGGGAGGAGGTGCGTATCTGCATGTTTGTCTGTGTGCATCCGTCATCGTGGTTGTTTGTGTTGTTTGTGTTGTTTGTGCTGCACGGCGGCTCTACGGCAACAACCTTGAAAGGTTAACGCACAGATTTAATTGTGCACGTTCGGCACTAATAGGTGCTGTCAATCACCGGCGGTCAGAAGCGTCCTCCATGGGAAACGAGTGTTTAGCTTATTGACAGGATTAACTAATGTAGAATCTAGAAAGCTAAAGAAATTGCCTCCATTCTTGAAGAAGAAAGAAGAACACAACAGAGGCTGTTTAGAGTACAACAAGCTAAAGGTGAAGTGGATCAGAGGGTCAGTGAGCGTCTCTCCTCGTGTTTTGTTGGTGTAGCTTCACCAGGTGAGCTCAGGTACATTGACCACGAGCTTCCAGCCCGGTGGACATAACACAGAGTGACACATGACGACCTCCTGTCGAGGCGCTGCGTGACTCACACTGTTTAAAACCAGCTCTCCTCGCTCTCCTTCCTCCATCACACACTGAACGATGTGTGCATCGTGACGGAGCCGATGCAGCGAGATCAAGACCCGCAGCTTTGGTTTGAGGGGGCTGACACCTTCGTGTTTAACCCTTCGATGTGTTCGGGTCTGTGGGACCCGTCTTAAGTTTTCATCAAAGCAAAAATAATACGATTCATTATGTTTTTCAAACTCAGACTCATCAGTCTTGGCTCATTTTCTGCAACTCGACCGCACACAATAACACATCCCTACACATTTATATCACACACAGGGTGTTCTGGGTAATAAAAGTGTGGAAATTGTGTCCCTGAATTAAATTATGAACCATATTTGCTGTTTAAATTGCTTCTAATTGGGATGAAGGAAACATCTGTTGAGTATTTTAACATAAAATTGTGTTGAATTAAAAATCCCTGAATATTCAGCGGGTCCGACAGACCCACAACGCCTGCTGAGTAACACAACAATGAACACCATACGAGGGTGGAAGGAGCCGCTTTGTCTCACCTCGTCCTCCTCGTCCTGGCCCCTCCCTCACCGCCTGACTCCCCTGTTGTTGTTGTTGTCGCTGCCGTTTTCCATGCTGTTTGGTACACTGGTTCAAGCAAATTGCGTCGTTGTCAGGGCTCAACCTGAGCCGTGCACACACACACACACACACACACACACACACATGCTGCGTAGTTCACTGACATATCAGTAACAATAATGGCAGTAAGGAAATCTATTATTTACTGGATGCATTTGGCTTTCACAAGCGCAGCATCGTGGATCTCCAGGAGCAGGACCTGGATGGACCTCAGCGTTCAGCCCCCGTGCGTGTGGATCAGTGCACATTCATGCAGCAGGACAAGATCATCCTGTGTTTGTGTACCAATGAGGGAGGAGACTTTTACAGTGTTTAAGGGAGCTTCTGTTTCTCTGTCGGTGTGTGTTTTAAACTCATATTACCCTCCCTGCATAATGTGGCACTTTAAAAAAACACATTATACATTATTCATGCTTCAGCAAAGTATTATTCAAGCAACAAATGTGGATTTAATCTCAAACACACGCACAGTCACAAACCATGTACTCTGAAAGTCAGCACCGTATGGATGTTGGCGTCTCGGCACGCACACAATGCGGGAAGTTGATCAGGACTTTTTTCCCGATGTGATGCTGGCGTGCAGTTTGCAGAGCTGTGATGCGGTGGGAGGGTGAGACGGTCCGGACCGGGCCAGAAGCACATATAGACGCTGCCACAAGGTTAATGAAAATCTGCAGTGAGCATGCAGGGAGGCAGCATAGAGGGATGTGTCATAACGCCAGCATGCAGCAGCAGAGCTCGGCTCACTCAGTCACTCCTCTTTTGTCTCAAATCCTCTTTCTGGCTGTTTCTTCCTCTCCGGTTCTCCCCTCGCTCGCCTTTCCTCTCTCTCTCCCTCGCGGTGCGTCGTCTTCCCTTCAGCCCAAACCTTTTGGTATCTACATGCCTGAACAGTGTAGAAGGATAGAAATGAAACCACAGTCAACAGACACACCGATTAATAACACAACAGTGAATCAGACGCATCCACGACAGACTTGAGAGGAGAGAAAAGCCACTCAGTGGAAATATTCCAAGCTGTCGTAACATGTTAGGTTTAGGATGCAGGATTAGCGCTTTAATGGAGGGACAAATGCCGTCTCCTGCCTTCTTAATGGGTTTCCAGCAGCGAGCCATCGTTGTATCAGCCTGAGATGGACTCAGTTAGTTATTCAGACAGTGAGTTTGGACAATAAATCATCTTCCAGCCTGTATGTCCGTCATTCCTTCATCTGTCGTGTGCTCGCTGCCCCCCTCCTTTCACTTTGTCACCATCTCCTCCCTCCATCTGCGGAGCAAAGAGGGCCGTGACTTCATCAGCGCAGGCAGAACTGGGCTAAGTCAGATTTGTTGTTTCGCCAACACGATCTCTCGCTTCTTCTTCTTCTTCTTCTTCTTCATTCCTCATGCTCCTTTCAGCGCTCGTTCTCTTTCTTCCTCCTCACAGGAGCAGAATATTCCTTCTCGGTGTGATAGGCACCAGAGATGCTCTTCATGTCTGACTTTACTCTGTAATTACTTCCGCTGGTTAAAACAGGATCCTCTTGCAGTGGCTGCTGGGTATAATGGTCCGAGTGTCAACCGCATTAGCACCCACAAAGGAACTGATGCATCTTATTTAAGCAACTCACTCCGATTGTCACTCATTAGAGAGTAGTGATGACTCCATCTGGCCAATTAGTCAGAGAAATAACGACGGCAGAAAGAAGTCTATTCCTCGCAGTAGTTTGAAGAAGCGTCCGTGGTGTCTCGGGTGGGATTTGATATTTCTTTGCTGTACGAGCGCTGAGCTCAGCCGACTTGTTGCTGCTCGGTGGAACAAACACGCAGAGAAATATAAATAGCACCGTCGTATATTAATTTGTTTGCTCGCACATAATTATTGTAACGCTCGCTGCTTTGTGAAGCTCACGCATGGCGGGAAAGACGCTTCGTGCTCAAACCCAGTTTCAAGGAGCGACGGCCGGGCGGAGGCTGAGTGCTTCTTTCATTCTCGTGATGAAGACATTTGAAGTGATTCTGCGTGGCGTGTTTCCTCTGTGTGATATGTGTCGCTTGACTTAAAGACATGCGAGACCTTCACGCTGCACACAAAGTGTTTTAGGCTCTTTTTTCTATGCAAAGAGGAATTAGAAATGGAGACTCAGTCTCGTCACCTGCTGAGGGAAATGCTCTCTGAAAGGCCTGTTTTACCTCTTTGAACGACCAGTTAAAGATGTGTGTTTGTTTTCTTTTAGGACGCACACAAGATCACTTTTATTCTCAACAAATGGTCAAATGCAATGGGGAAAGTGTTGCTTGTAGTGATAATAACTTTATTGATATAGCACTTTAAAATCAGACAAAGTGCTTTCAGCAGAGACACGACCCACATGGCGGCAAACAAAAAAACACCAT